>NC_134585.1:116778899-117087649 GCF_037038515.1 Microtus pennsylvanicus
GGCAGCTGGTTCCTTTTCAATGTTGAGTCTAGAAGCAGGGACTGATACTCAGTGTTGCTATTCGGCTTCCTCTCTCCTTTTTCCTTTTTTGTTCAGTCTGGGTTCCCAGTTATTGGGCAGCAATTTCCTTTGAAATAAACCTCCATCATGGAGGGAAACTCATTAAAACAGGGTGTTCAAAAGGGAAGTGAAACATTCCATTCTGCAAGAAGTTCCTTTAGTTCAGAAAATGATGACTGTAATAACTTCAGGATGTCCCTGAAACAGACCAGATTTACCAGGACCCTCTCTCTCTCCGAGCATAGGTAACCCGTAAAGACTGCTAAGAGTGTTTCCAGAGAGTCCTGGACAGAAGCAGACATCAGCCAAGCTGCTTAGAAGAGGCTCAGATGACATGAGATGCCTGAAAAAGATGCCCCTCTGTCCGGGTTTGCTTCCTATTGCTGTGCTAAATCACCACAATCAAATGCAATTTGGGGAGGAAGAAGTTTATTTGTCTTACGTGTTCCAATCATAGTCTACTATGAAGGGAAGTCAAGGCAGGAACCTGGAGGCAGGAACTGAAGGAGAGACCATTAAGGACCACTGTTAACTAGCTTGCTTCTCATGGTTTGCTCCATTTGCTTTCTTATACAGCTCAGGACCACCCACCCAGGTAGGGTGCCATTCCTGGAAGGCTGGGCCCTCCCACACTAATCATTAATCAAGAAAATGTCCCACAGACATGCCTACAGGCCAGCTGATAGACGCATTTTCTTAGTCGGGGTTCCCTCTTCCCAGATGACTCTAGATTGGGGCAAGTTCTGCAAACAAAAACAAACAAAACAACCCCTAACAGCACACTTCCTAGCCCGCTGATCTGCCTGCGTGCGATGCGGTGCTTTCTAATTTTCCAGCTTCCATGAGTTGTCACCCATGCCGGGTGGACTTCAGTGACGCAGCTGTCTTGGAGTAGTTTCTGCTCTGGTAACTAGCTCCTCAGCCAGATTGTCGTAAATAACCCTCCTGCCCCACCTAAAAACTTCATTGGTTCACCACATTAGACTTCTGTCTATCGTCAGGAACAGTGTCACGCAACAGGGGTCCTTGGCATGGTGTGGCCCTCCATTAAGCCTCTCTGGAAACTGTCTCACACACAGGCTCAGAGGTGTGCCCCCTAGGTGAGTCCACATCCAATCAAGTCGACAATGAAGATAGACTTGCATGAACATTCAGTTCTGGCTAATATTTTAATTCAAAAATGATACAATGAAGCATTGTAATGTTTTCAGACTCACAGCTCTCTCCCCATTTGTGTCCTATAGAGCCATTTGATGGCCGTGATTTCTTCCCTTTAAACTGCACAAGAGCAAACGGTGTCAATAGCATTTTATGAACAATAAAAAGACAAAGAATTGGCATAAGGTATAAGGCGTTGCTGAGAAGGAACAGAAAGAAGCCTTCCCACCCAAAATGTAGCCCCGCTAGGATTAACTAACAGCTAAGAAAGCAGCTATGCTGTTGGAACCATGGCTCATATACAGACCCAACTGACAGGGCTCATAGCGGGAAGTCTAGATCTGAATCTCTTGGCCATGGTTACTAGTCATTTGTACAGTGGAGAATCCAATCAAATAAGCTGACATGCTTGCATGCCCACTGGGAAGGAGGACAGACGGGTCTTCAGGCTTTAGCTGCCACAAATGTAACAGTACATTTAGGACTGAAATTCACTAACAAACGTCCCAAAAGAGGTAGCTGTTCTCATTGCATGTTGGGAAAAGATTTTTTTTTCATGACCTTAATGAATGCACAAGAGAGTTAATTGTTCTTCATTGAGACAGCTTCTACTTAGGCTGTTGCCCTTGTATCTGTGTGCTAAGGTGTTCCAGACAGCTGCTGAGAAAGAGATCAGCTAGGCTACTCCCTAAAGGTCGGCATATGAACCTTTATAAATTGCCATCCTAGAAAAGCAGAGAAATCACAGGCTTTGACTCCTCTGAGAAGCAATGAGTGTGTAATAGGCAGACCACAAGGAGGACAGGTCGTCGTGATGCAGGAAGGTCAACAGCCACTTCTGCCAAAGTCCAATGTTGTGGAGGACACCGATGCTTGCTCACACTAGAGCCAGAGACGCAAGGCTTCCAACGGGTGTCCGTGGTAAGCAGTTTACTTATTAACTATCACACATGTGACAACTCTGCCCAGCTTATGATATCAACCCCGAAAAATCAATTATGAAACCTGGCTCATATTCTTATCATCCTTTTCATGACATTTATGTAATAGCAATAGTCTTAATATCATTTTTATGGGCATCAGTTACTAAAGTAGCAATAAGAAAGCCAGAATTGAAATGGCATTAGTTGTTTATTATCCTAAGGAATTCCTTAAGGAGATAATCGGTGGGAACTATGCTCACAGCTAACAACTCACTAGTCCTACTATGAATCTGACAAGCACAAATGTGGCTATAATTTTCAGGGGAAAAAAACCCATAAGGTCACATTTCTCCTTTAATTCATTATGCTTTGACGGTAGGAGCCGACGGAAATTTGTTTAAATAAATTGTAATTGAGTTTGCATAACACTTGTAATCAGAAACCTTTTTATCCACTCAGCCAAGGGCTCTTATCTTGATTTCACAGCACACTGATCCTTGGGAGATGTGCTGCGATCAGCTTGTTTGCTGTGTAAAGCTCTGAAGTCTGCAAATTATTTCCTTGCCCTCCATCGCTTTAGAAAGAAATTTTGTAAACTGGCTTATTTTGATTTTTCTCAATAATTTATCTTCTGGGGTGATTTGGTGATTGGGAAAGAGAGAAGAGTTGTTTTGGCTTAGGAAAAGGCTGTTGCATGGTCACTGTGGGGGCCTTTGCTCGTAGAGAGTGAGCAGCAAGATCTCACAGGTCAAGCGGTCACGGCATCAAACTTACCAGCTCAAGAGCTGTGATCTTTCTCAAGTGTTTTCTGAACTAGAACTGATGAATAGGGTTAACCTTCTAGATCAACCCGGTTGTCTCCATTCAACCTCTTTATTTCCTCATGGGTCTGGCGAAAGAGTTTAATTAACTAATTAATTAATTAATTCCCTGTGTGTACATGCACACACACACATTTCAGTGTCTATGTGGAGATCAGAGGACAATTTGTGGGGATAGATTTTTCTTCTTTCTTTGTTTGGATTCTGGGGGTCTTAACGTCAACCTGGATGGTTAATTAACAGCTTTTGCATCCTGGGCAGCTTCAGGTAGGTGTGGAGATCAGGTACCGTCAGGAATATGCGGCTCCATGACGGTCAATGACCAGAGGGTATCTGTCACATAGGGGTCATTGGAAGGCACTTCTTCCATACTCTGGCATATGTATCCATGTAAAGGGACTCAAATTTCTGTTGTTGTTTCAGGATATATTTTCATTTATACGTATTGTGTGTCTATGTGAGTATATGCCACACACGAAGTGGATGCCCCAGTAGCCAGAAGTGGGTGTTGGATCTCCTAGAGCTGGAGTCACAAGTAGTTGTGAGACATTCTACATGGATGTTGGGAACTCTAGTCCTCCACTAGAGCAGCAAGTGCTCTTAACCACCAAGCCAGCCCTCCAGCCCACCCCCACATAAATCTGAATATTGGCTCTGTACTATCTAGGCTGTGATCTGGTGTAGAAGTATAATTTCCCATAGAGTCACCCTCTTCTCAATCCTGAGATTAACTACACTGGTTAAAGAACCAGTGGTCTTTGTTATGATTGGGATGGGGACTCAAGAAACTCATGCCTGGGAAGCACTGTGAACTCTTTCCAAGGTTGCCTGAAGATAGGGACCACTGATAGAAAATACAACTGCTAATCATTCTATTTTTATAGTTATAGTTCCAAGAAATATAAATTGACTCATTTACCAATAACTTTATTTGTGTTTGTTTTGTTGTTGTTTGGGGGAAGGATGGTGGTTTGATTGAGTTCTCAGAAAATTTGAAAAATTATAGGTTTTCCTTATTTCCACTTCTCCATTTCCATCTCCCCTTCCTTCTCCTTCCCCTCTCTCCCTTCCTTCCTGCCTGCCTCCTTCCCTTTCATCCTCCCATGTTCTTATTCCATGAAATGTTTTTAGTAGGACAGCATCCTTGGAAGATTATGACGTTCAAAGTCAGATGGACACTATGAAATTCCAGTTGCAGACCTTATGCAACTTTAAACGCGTATGTAATGATGGGCACTCAAGACAGACATTCAGCATGGCGTCTGGTATGGCATCAGTGTTCAGGACACAGTACTGCTGTGTCTATGCCGTTGTTGTCGGTCACAGGACTTGCGGAGAAGACTGTAAGGGAAAGGATTGAGACCGTTTACACGAGTGTCTCGTTTGATCATTTGCACATGCATACTAATACAAGTGATGGGAAGACCCCCACCAAACAGGAGACATAGCACTGGTCACAGGTTTGAGTGAGTGACAGTTGGTGAGGGTAATCACAAAGACTGCCTAGTGAACGGTCATGGGCAATAGGATCCAAGTGGGAGGCTACCTACAGGTAGAGGCGGATAGAGAAGCAGTGCCCCAATTTTCGGTGGCTTCCACTGGAAATCATGAATTTTGCTAAGAGGCCAAAGCTGCACAGGTAAGAACAGGAAGGCCAGTTCATCATCAAACAATGGGATCTTTGAGATGGGAGAGACCTCCAGCCACTTCTCCTGATGGAAATGCTCTGAATTTGCATATGAAGTTTAATAGATGTTTGACTACATGACATTCTAATATTTCATCCGATCCAGCATGCTCATGTCATATGAAACTATACAAACAGTAACGTGAATCAAGGTGAAAGGAGTTTATAGCTAAAGAGAATAGATGAACTTGGCCAAACACCTAAAATCTTCTAGATTTTCTTTTAGAAAAACTTTTCTGAATAGTGTGTGTGTGTACATGCATGTGTGTATGCGTGAGTATGCGTGTGTGAAGTAGAAAAGCAATTCTCCAGGAGCCATGAAAATTAAATTTAAAATTATTGATTTGCATGAAAGAATCAGATATGAATGAATATGCCATTTCCTTGTGTTCAAAGAATTTAAACACCAAACAAATTCCCTTGGCTTATTTTATGCCAGGTCTGTTTCCTTCAGGACACAAACACCTAAGATTAGCTGACAAAGCATTTCTTGGGTGCAAGCACTCTTGCCTAATTTGTGTCCGTTACATAGTCTAGATATTAATGCTCTGTCTGAAGTTCATCTGGTAGAGATTTTCCCTCATTAAGTATAGCCTTTTCTCAGAGAAAGGGAGGGAGGGAGGGAAGAAGGGAGGGAAAGAAGAAGAAGAAGAAGAAGAAGAAGAAGAAGAAGAAGAAGAAGAAGAAGAAGAAGAAGAAGAAGAAGAAGAAGAAGAAGAAGAAGAAGAAGAGAGGAGATAACTCTCTCTCTATAAATCCCAAACTGGCTTCAAACTCATGATCTCCCTGGTTCTGCCCAGGGGTGAGGACTAGAGGTGCATACAATTAGGACTGTCAGGATGGAAAGGCAGAAGATGTGCAAACTAACTACAACACAAATAACAAAAACCCAGAGATAGATATCGGGGTTCAACCCCAAAACCAGAAAAGCAAAGTCTTACCTCTTCGAAGGTTGGACAAACAAACAGCCTTTCCCTCTCTCTCATTTTATATTCCTTCTAGTGCTGGGATTAAGAGCATATGACTCCCTAGTACTGGGATTTAAGGTGTGAGCCACCATCCCCTGGATTTGTTTCTGCATTGATCTTGTGTAGCCCAGGGTGGCCATGAGCTCACAGAGATCCATCTGACTCTGTCTTCCAAATCCTGGGGTTAAAGGTGTGTGTCACCATCACCTGACCTCTAGTGGCTTTAGCTTTGCCTCTGGTCTTCAGGCAAGATGTATTTATCAAAATACAAATAATGTGCCACTACAACTAACAATGTTTTGCAAATGTCTGAGCCCATGGAATCACTATGCAAATCAAGAAACACAACTTTCCCGTCATTTCAGAAGCTCTTCTAGTGTGCCTTCTGTCTTTCAATCAGTGCCATCCAGAGAGGAAATGGTATGTCCACTAATCATCACAGAATAGTTTTGCCTATTTTGGACCAAAAAAAAAGTATTTTAAAGAACACACAATGACTAAATACTTGTGTGATACTTCAGTTATTGCACACCATACAAGTTCAACAGACAATGGGAACTGACTTACTACCGACCACCCAAACACGGATCCTTGAACACATTGAAAGATGTTCTGCTGCTGCTGTCTTTGAAGATGAGGAAGTGGACCCAAGAAGTGTGCATGATAGGAGTCCTATTAACAACCTACTTACCATGGCATTTGTTCTGTCCCCTTCTGCTGAAGCTTGTCAGCACCATAACCACTGGAACTGTTCTCTATAATGTTCTCATTTGTGTTCCTGTAGCCAAGAACACAGTAGAAAACACATATATGAATCCATGGCAATGATTCTAGGGGAAAAGGCATGAAGAATTGAGCTCATCATTCTGCGGGTGGGCTCATACTAGCCATTCTGTAGGAAAAGTCTCAGTTGGTGGGCCTCTTAAGATCTCTTGGCGGTGACTTGATTTTGGGTCTCTTTGTGGAACTCATGCCTTCATGTTCAACTGAACACAGGGAGGGATGTTTCATTTACAAAGGGATTGATGGGTCCTGCCACTGGCCAGGGGGAAAGAGACAAATGCTGGCAGGCTTCCTAAGTACCAGGAGAGATCATTCTCTAATGCCAACTGATAACGGTCATGCCATTTTTACTATGTTAAGTCTACTTACCCAAGAGCATGGGAGATCTTTCCATTTTCTGGTGTCTTCTTCAATTTCTTTCTTCAAAGACTTAAAAGTTCTTGTCATACAGGTCTTCCACTTGTTTGATTAGAGTTACCTCAAGATATTCTATGTTATTTGTGACTATTGTGAAGAGTGATGTTTCTCTGATTTCTTTTTCAGCCCATTTATCATCTGTTTGTAGAAGGGCTACTGACTTTTTAAAGTTAGTCTTGTATCATGCCACATTACTGAAGGTGTTTATCAGCTGTAGGAATTCCCTGGTAGAATTTTGGGGATCGCTTATGTAAACTATCATATAATCAGCAAATAATGAGAGTTGACTTTTTCCTTTCCATTCTGTGTCTCCTTGATCTCCTTTTGTTGTCTTATTGATGTAGCAAGAACTTCAAGTACTACATTGAGTAGATATAGAGTGGAGAGAGTGGATAGCTTTGTCTTGTTCTTGATTTTAGTGGAATCACTTTGATTTTTCTCTCCATTTAGTTTGATGTTAGCTATTGACTTGCTGTATATTGCCTTTATTATGTTTATGTATGTTCCTTATATCCCTGATCTCTCCAAGACCTTCATCATGAAAGGGTGTTGGATTTTGTTGAATGCTTTTTCAGCATCTAATGAAATGATCATGTGATTTTATTATTTCAGTTTGTTTATATGGTAGATTACATTGATAGATTTTCATATGTTGAACCATCCCTGAATCTCTGGGATGAAGTCGATTTTGAACATGGTGGATGATTTTTCTGATGTATTCTTAGATTCTGTTTGCAAGCATTTTATTGAGTATTTTTGTATCAATGTTCTTCAAAGATACTGGTCTGAAATTCTCTTTCTTAATTGTGTCTTTGTGTGGTTTGAGTATCAGGATAACTGTAACCTCGTAAAAGGAGTTTGGCAATGTTCCTTCTGTTTCTATTGTGTGGAACAATTTGAGGAGTATTGGTATAATCTCTCATTTGAAATTCTGGTAGAATTCTGCACTGAAACCATCTGGCCCTGGGCTTTTTTTTTTGTTTGGAAGACTTTTGATGACTGCTTCTATTTCTTTGCAGGTTATGGGTCTATTTAAATTGGTTATTTTTATCTTGATTTAATTTTGGTATGTGGTAACCAGAAAATTTTCCATTTCCTTTAAATTTTCCAATTTTGTGAAGTACAGGTTTTTGAAGTATGACCTGATGATTCTCTGGATTTCCTTCAGAGCTGTTGTTATGTCCCTCTTTTTATTTCTTATTTTGTTAATTTGGATATTTTCTCTGTTGTGGCTAGTTTGGATGAAGGTTAGTCTATCTTATTGATTTTCTCAAAGAACAAAAAAAGGAACTTTCAGAGGCATCACCATTCCTGACTTCAAGCTATACTATAGAGCTATAGTAACGAAAACAGCTTGGTATTGGCATTAAAACAGACAGGTCGACCAATGGAATCTAATTGAAGACTGTGATATTAGCCCACACACCTATGAACACCTGATTTTTGACAAAGAAGCTAAAATTATATACAATGGAAAAAAGAAAGCATCTTCACCAAATGGTGCTGGCATATCTGGGTGTCAACATGTGGAAAACTGCAAATAGACCCATATCTATCACCATGCACAAAACTCAAGTCCAAATGGATCAAAGACCTCAGCATAAATCCAGCCACACTGAACCTCATAGAAGAGAAAGTGGAAAGTACACTTGAATACATTGGTACAAGAGAGCACTCCTAAATATGACCTCAGTAGCACAGACACTGAGAACAATTATTAATAAATAGGAAATCCTGAAGCTGAGAAGCTTCTGCAAGGCAAGGGGCACAGTCAACAAGACAAAACGGCAGCCTACATAATAGGAAAAGATATTTACCAACCCCACATCAGACAGAGAACTGATCTCCAAAAAATTGGTCATCAAAAAAACAAATAATCCAACAAAAACATGGAGTATAAGCATATATATTCAGTACTGATATTTCCTCTTGATGGATTTTTCCTGTGACTAATACGAAATGTACTTCTTTGTCTCTTTTGATTGAATTTTAGTTTGAAATCTATTTTGTTAGATATTAGGATAGCTATACCAGCTTGTTTTTTATGTCCACTTGATGGAAAAGAATTTTCTCAACCCTAGATATTTTAAGTTTTTGTTAGATTTAATGTTTTCTTTGACAGATGAGTCTATTTCCTCTATTGTATCTTCATCATTTGATATTCTCTCTTCCATCTCTTGTATTCTGCTGTTTATGCTTGCATTTGTGGTTCCTGATAGTTTTCTCATAATTAACATTTCTATAATTCCCTCGACTTGTGTTTTCTTTATTGTCTTTATTTCAGTTTTGAAGTCTTAAATAGTTTCTTTATTTTCATTGACCAACTCTGGCAGCTGGCTATCCACCTGTGGTGCAATTTTTTCCTCAGGTTCTTCATGTTCTCCTCCATACATTCTTACATGTTTTTCATGATTCACTGGTCAGCCCCATGTTGTGGCACCATTTGTCGGGGTCCAGCCTCGACAAAAATACCTTTTTCTAGAGTAGAAGTGTGGAAATTTAGAAATATAGTAAAGAATATGAAGATGTGAATGAAAATAATAAAATGCAAGAACATACAGGATAGTATCGGGAGGGAATTTTTCAGTAACTACTGAAAATTCCAGAATTGATTTCTTAAATGTCCTTTCTAGATTGTCAGTGCAAATGTATGGGATAGAACTGTTTCATTTTATATGCAATATCGCCAAACTTGTTTATTAGTTTTAGCCACCTTCTGCTGAATTGCTGGGGACTTTATATAAAATCAACAATCTGTGACTAGAGATGGTTTAATCTCATTTTTTCCATTTTGAAAAAAAATGTTCTCTTAGTAGTTTATAGTTTTCTGTTGAGATCAACACTTTAAACGAAGTCATATAAATGAAGTGATATAACGCATCAGTAAGATGCTTGCTATTGCAAGCATGAGCACCTGAGTTCAATCCTTACACCCAAGTAAAAAGTTAGGGATTGTTGGCATACACTTGTAAGTCCAGTGCTGGGTGAGCAGACACAGAGCTCCTGAAGCAGACACTGACTAGCCAGGCTAGCCTAATTAACCAACCCGAGGTCTCAGGGAGAGACCCCTCCTCAGAAACCAATGTGGGTAGCACTTAAGAAGCTACACCCAAGACTGACCTGTGACATCCATGTGCATGTACAATTATGTGTACATGTTCCTATCCACGGTCTCTCTCCTCTCTCTCTCTCTCTCTCTCTCTCTCTCTCTCTCTCTCTCTCTCTCTCACTCACTCTCTCTCTCTCTCTCTCTCTCTCTCTCTCTCCCTCTCTCTCATAAAATGGAAGCAAAGACCCTCCAGTGCAGTGCACTGAGGGATAACACTGACCTGATCTGTAGATGACTGAATTCTTGTGATTGTCTTTATTTTTTTGCAATGGAAATTCATGCCTTTTAGGGAAAACTTAGCTGTTTACAAAGAGGGACAATAATAAGGGAGGGACGGCACTGAGACGATGAGCTGACAGCAATGCAGTCACTGGGGGTTAGTGCTGGCTTTGGTGTGCTGCCGTTTATTCTCACCCCTCATCCACCATGCCAGTTGGTGGGAGGTTTGGGGGCTTAGTTGGCTTGGCCTATTACAATGATCACTGCAAGGCTAACCCCACAGGCGACCGCCATCCAGACGCCTTTATGAGCCCTTACTGGAGATGGCTTAACGGTGCCTTCAGCACATTTATTCTGCGTCCTTTCTTCTCATTTGCAGCAATGGCTCCATCTGAAATGAGCAATCAAACCCACGTGACAGAATTCATCTTCCTGGGATTTTCCAACCACCCCAGCCTACAGGGTGTCTTCTTCCTGGTCTTCCTGGCCATTTACCTGACCACCCTCCTAGGAAACACACTTATGATGACGGCCACCAGGGTCAGTCCTGCCCTCCACACCCCAATGTACTATTTCCTCAGCAACCTGAGCTTCTTAGACATCTGCTACACGACCACCACCATTCCGGCCATGCTGGTGAACTTCTTCAGGGAGAAGAAGACCATCTCCTATGAGGGCTGCCTCTCCCAGATCTTCTTCTTTGTGACATGTGCTGGCACGGAGGGTGTCTTGTTGGCCGCCATGGCTTATGACCGCTATGTGGCCATTTGTCGCCCTCTTCAGTATCCGGTTCTCATGAGTGCAAAGGTCTGTGTCTGCTTGGTGGCCGGCTCGTGGCTGTGTGGCGTGGTGAATTCCGTGACTCACACGGCACTGGCAGCCACACTCACCCTGTGTGGGCCCAACCAGATCAGCCACTTTCTCTGTGACATCCCGCTGCTCCTGAAGCTCTCCTGCTCAGACACCTCTGTCAATGAGTCTGTGCTCCACGTGGCCAGTGCCACCATCGGCCTGAGCCCCTGCCTGTTCACTGCAGGCTCCTATGTACTCATCATCTCTGCCATCCTTAGGATTCCCTCTGCTCAGGGCCGGAGAAAGGCCTTCTCCACCTGTGCTTCCCACCTCACCGTGGTGGTGGTTTACTTTGGAACAGCCAACTTCAACTATGACAGACCCAGGGAAGGCTACTCCCTGGACATGGACATCCTGGTGTCTGTTCTCTTCTGTGTTGTGACCCCCATGTTGAACCCCATCATCTACAGCCTGAGAAACAAAGAGGTCAAGGGTGCCCTGAGGAAGCTTACTAAAACACATGGCTTCTCCAGTAAAATTAGCAACTAGATTACTTATCTGTCTTTTCTTTCTTTCTTTCCTTTTTTTGCCTAGTACATTAAAATAATTTTTAGTTCTTTGATAATTTTGTACAATGTATTTTGATCATATTCAACCCCTCTTCCACCTCCTCCCAGTTACACCCCTTTGCACTACCTACCCAATTTTATGTTTTTTCTTTTCTTTTAAACATCCATCAAATTCAATTTGTGATGCGCATGTCTTCTTGAGTGTGTGGCCTTCCCCTGGTGTGTAGTTGTCTTACCAAGGGTAGCACTCTTAAAGGAAAAACTGGGCTTTCTTTTCCTGGAAGTTATCAGTTGCTAGCAGCTCCTTGGCTAGGGGTAGGACTGGATGTCTCTCCCCATCTCCATGCTGGGATTTGGGCTGTATTGGGCTTATACAGATCTTGTACATGCTATCCCAACCACTGTGAGTTCCTACAGCTTCCCAGCTATGTCTAAAGACATTATTTCCTGTCAGTCGACCACTGTGTCTGATTACTATGTTCTGTCTGCCTCCTCTTATCAGCGACCCTGAATTTGGGAGGAGGAGATATGAGACAGGTGATGCAGATGTCCCATTTATGTGGAGCCTTCCAAAATCTCTGATTGTTTGCATCTTGATCAGTTATGGGTCTCTGCATTAATCAGCTTCTACTGAAAATAGTCTTCTCATGAAGATTGAGAGGTATTTTAATCTATGACTATAATGGCGAATAATGAATTGGTTTAATACTATATCCAAGTGTCAGACTACTAGTAGTAGGTTCCCCCCAGGGCCTATGCCTGACCTAGCCACAGGTTCTTGGCCCAGTAATGATGCTGCGAATGGGTTTTAACCTGAGGAGCAGGACTTCAGTTCAATCAGAAATAGATTGGTCATTCCTGTAACATTTGTGCCACTATTGCATCAGTTGGTGCGTCTTTCCAGGAGAGCTGCTTTCACAGCTCTCAGGGCTCACAGCTGGTAAATATTGATGACTTTTCACCTGCAGTAGCACGCACAGCATCTTCTGGCAATACGAAAGTCAGCCAGTAGGGATGAAACTCCCAGGTCAGTGCTAGCTATATTCTCGCCTATATTCTATGAGGCAAGTATGTGGTGTCTTCTACAATAGGTTCCTACTATCAAGCTCTGGAGGTGAACCAACAGCACTGGCAATCATCTGTAATGTTTGGAGATCTATGGGACATGACTGCCCAACAATTGCAAAAGAGATAACCCATTCCTGGTGCTAGGTTTTTATTTGTTAACCTTTTACTGGCATGGCTTAGTTATACGAACTAATGTGTTTCATTATGAATTCTTATACATGCCTGTAACATTATTTGCTCATATTTCTCCTCTATGATCTTGTCTTTCTTTTTTCTTTTTTGTTTCTTCGTGAGGCAGGGTTTTATGTACCTTCAACTCACTATGTAGCCAAGTATGATCTTGAACTTCTGCTCTTCCTACCTCCACCTCTGGAGTGCTGTTATTACACTGAATTATGACACCCAGTTTATGTAGATATGAGGACCGAGCCCAGGACTCTATGCATGGTAGGTAGGTCTCTACCAATGAGCTACATCCCTAGTCTCTACAACCCTTCCTATCCCCCTTCTCCCTCTCATTCCTGTCTATCCCTTCCCAATATGAAAGAAAACATGTGATGGTTGTCATTATGAGTCTGTCTTATTTCTCTTATTATGATAGTCTCCTGTTCAATTCATTTGCCTGAAAACAGAGAATTTCATTCTTCTTTATTTCTGACTAAAACTCCATTGTGTATACATGCCAAGTTTTCTTTATCCATTCATCTGTTGGGCACCTAGGCTAATTCCACAGTTTGGCTCTTTGAAAAGTGTTGTAATAAACATTGGTATACTTTAATAAGTATGAGTAATTGTGGCTCTATAGTCTGAAGTTACAAAACTTGATCATAGAAAAGCTCCGTTTTTAAGTTTCTGGGGAATCTTCATCTTGATTTCCACAGCTGACACATTGATTAGCATGCCTAGCAATGGTTTATAAGGTTCTCCCCCGCCATTCTCTTCCAGTATTTTATTTTATTTCTTGTTATTTTTCTTGGTTCTAAGCCATCCTGAATGGTTATGATGGGATACCGTTATAACTTTCACTTGCAGTTCTATGATGGCTACATACATAATTTTTTTTGATTGACCACTTGTACCCCTTTATTTGAAAGGGTATGTTCATTTGCCTATTATTAATTGATTTATTTGGTTTTCAGAGGTGGCTTTTTAGTCCTTTACATGTTATAGGTATTAATCCTTCGTCGAATGAATGATAATGTGAAGATATTCTCTAATTCTGTTACCTGTCTCTTCAACCCACTAACCATTTCTTGACTTGCCTGGTTCTGTCTTCCAGTCACTATTGTACTCTGAGCCTTTTAAGCTGCTTGATGGTTTATTCCAGACTTCCAGAAGCACAAGAAAATTATCGGTGCTCCTAACCCACTGTCCCCCTTCTCTGAATTCTAGATAGTATTTCACATTCTGGAAATGTTCTTAATTTAAGACCATCAGGCAGATTTCAGCTGTGGTTATAACAATGGTCACTGTATACAGCGTGTCTTGACAGCTGTGCTGTAGTAGCCCACTAGGACAGGCAGTAAGTCCTGGGTTCAACAGTTCGCAGGGTGTTTATCTCGTGTGTTCTGTGTCCTCCGGTACTTTTAGAATATTTGCACCTTTTTCTCCCTTCAAAACCCTATATTATAATTCTTTCCAATTTTCCAGATTTTTCTGCGACCACTAGTATGTGTGAAGAGTTATAACAAACGTAATTATGATTTGTGCTTCTGTAACATCTTTATTGTACATCTATGAGAAACCTATGTCTATACTCTAGGTGTATAAATAGTCCTATCCCGGGTGCTTCATGGCTCTGAAATAGTATGTGCCTTGTGGATCTGGCTTCTTTCACTTAGAATGAAGTTTCCACGTTTATAGCTGGGGTTATAGCTCAGAGGAAGAGCATGCCCTAACAGTCAATGAGTCTAAAGTAGTTTCATTATTTTGTTTTGTCCTTTATTTAATAGAGTTTATTCTAAAAAAAACTTGCAAATAAATGTTTTTAAGATTTATTGTGTTTGTGTGTGTTAAGGTGGGGCTGAAGGCCAGAGGTGTCAGATCCCCTTGGAGCTAAGGTTACAGGTAGCCATAAACCACCCAATAGGATGCTGGGAGCTGCAATCAGTTCTTCAGAAAAATTGGTACTGATTTCCTTAAATCATTCTTAAGTGCTGAGCCACCACACAAAAACCACATTATTAATGAGATAGTTGAATTTAGAGACTTGACTTTTGGCATGGCTTAATGTTTTTACTTTTGTTCAGTAAAATACTGCAAGACTTAAAACTTCACAGGCTTCTTCTCCACATGTGCTCTGCCCAACTGCTTGACGGCTCTGCCTTCCTCTCCTTTACCCTTCGCAGCATGTCAGCAGGTCATGAGAAGAAGGGACCATCAGTCAGCGTGGGTAATGGTATAGTGGGTACTGGCAGAGACGTAGGCAAGACTGTGTCCAGCAGAAAAGTCCTAACTCAGAGTGGTCCAGCCGTAAAGACAGCAGACATACTGCAGTACCCAGCTTGCAGACTCTGTCTAGGAAAGCACGTGTCAGTACTTACATCCTCTCTCTAAGGTAAGGGGAAGCCAGCCTTGTTCTTTTAGCTGCCCACTGCCTCTTAGCAAAAATCTGGTAGTGAACTTCATTTACCAATGTCCCCAAAGAGATAGGAAACTGATCTCCGCACTGCATACTTGGGAAAGATGATTGCCAAGACTTTAATGAATCCAAGAGAGAATTGCTCTTCATCTCTCCAATTTCTATTCAGGCTGTTGCCCTTGACTTGTGCTTGCACAGCAAGGAGTCCCAGAACAGCTGCTCAGAGGCAGATTAGATGGGACGTTCCCAAAAGGTTGGGCCTTTATAAATGGCCATTCTGGAAAAGTGAATTGTGGAAAAAAGCAAAGGATTTCCAGCTCCTGTGTTAGCTGGTGTATGTGCGCTATGAAGCTTCCAGAATGAAGAATCTCCTTCATGGTGCTCGGAGGTCAACTTTCAGCTTTTAGCAAGGAATGTACTTTCAAGTACTAGTTTGAAAAGCAGCAAGTCCCGCACCAAAGACAGAAATCTAAGGCGTTTGGTAAGAGTTGAGAGTAAGTGTATTTATTTATTGTCATTATCAAAAAAGACTTCAAGTATCTGATATAACCTTAAGAAAAACATTGTAGGGTAGTATATGCATTTCCATTACCGTTTTGGTGGCATTTATGTAATGACATTTTAAATATCTTTCTGTATATGTATAACTTTCTGCAATGGTGCTTATAAAACCAGGATGGAGTTCACTTCAGAGATCACCTAGTATAAAACGCAAGGGCTGTTTGCATTCCTTAAGTGAAATAGTACTAGTGGAAAATATATTTGTGGCAAATAATATACAATGCTGAGTGTTTATCCTGTGCTTTGGGAAAGCATGGCAGAAAGAAATAATTTCCATGGAGAAAGCACAGGGACACATTTCCACCAGGCTCCTGTGCTAGGTATGATGATATATGCGAGCAAAATGTTTGTTTAAACAAATATAATTAACTTAGTACAAATGGGTTTAGAGATTATATTTATTCACCAACTAAAGGATTTTTTATTGAAATTTTTTCTCCAAATACATTTTGATCATGTTTTCCCATCCCCAAGTTCCTCCCAGATTCTCCCCACTCCCAACATCTCTGCTCACCTGACCTTACATTCTCTTCCTCTCACTATATTCAAAAAACCAAGCAAAAAGAAGAAAACACACAGACACATTCACACACACACATGCACACACATCCACAAAAAACAGGAATATATATATATATATATATATATATATATATATATATATATATATATATGAGCAAAAGACCAATAAGATGGGGGGAAGCAACATTAAACAAGAAGTCTACAAAAATGCCATTGGGTTCATTTGTTGAGAGATTTCGTCTTTTGCTGAAACACAGTGATGCTTAGGCCATGGGTAGCAAGCAGCTTATTAGCAGCCGTAAGACCCCAAGCTCTTAAGTGATTGCTTTTGCCCCACATCCTGTTAGAAATGTCATGTATCTGGAGTTGCTCTTGAATCATTTCATCCTCCATCATCTCTCTTCGAGATGATTGTCAGTTGGGAAAGAAAGAAGTGGAGTTGTTGCTTTCAGTTGGGAACCGAGTCAATGCCTCCAAACAGTCTCCACCGGGACCATTGCTCTTGGGAGGGGCTAGACCCAGAGTAAGTCCTTCACAGACCAAAGGGTCGGAGTGCCACATTTCTGCCCATGGCAGCCAATAGATCCTCAGGTCTAGAGGATATCTGCTTGAGAATTTCTGGACAGAAATGTCCCCCAGCATTCTCCCATGCCCATCCAAATCCCCTAGTGCTCACTCAAGGCTGTCATTAAAGAGCCTTTTGAGGTCTCTTTTCCATAAATGCACTGGATAGCTCTTCTTTATTCACTGGAAACTTGCTGAGCTTCCATTCACACACGGCCTTTTAGAGCTTTTCCATGCAGAACTGAAAGACCCAAGTTAAGACCTCAAGGAACTTGCACTCAAGATGGAGTGTGGGGCTCCGGGCAGGTAATCCGTAGTCAAGTAGGGGCTCTCTAGCAAGTGATAAACAAAGAATAACTTTATTTTATTTTTGATGGGGTCAAGGGTGAGGGTTTCTTCCTAATACTAGCACAGGGCTGTATTAGACCCCACAACAGAACTGAATGGATTTCATTGAGACTTGTCTGTATGACTTTGCCCGCAAAGAAAGATTGCGGGCAAGTGCTGAGAGGAAGAAAGAATTCATAATTCGAAGGATGTTGTGGCTTGAAGGCCCTTAGATATCAAAGGAAGCAGTCATTTGTCTTCCCTTCCCCGAAACATGGAGAAGCACAAAGGAAGTATGACGTGCTAGACGAATTACATGCTAAGATAAATTTCTGAGCAATGTTGTGATTTTTTTAAGACTTTTAACCCACGGATTATAGTAGGTGCAGCTCTGCCTGCTAGGTGGGACCAGGCCAGTCTCACCTACCAACCTCGGACCGGCTACATCAGCATCACCCGAGAGCCCATGAGAGCTGTGGGAGGCTTACACGAACATTCAAAGTGGAGCAGTAGCATGGCAATCAATCTCTGAAGGTTCCATCTGCTCCTCAGTTTCCATGTTAAGGGAACTGCGCAGAGTTCAGGGCCCGGCAAAACAAAAGCAAAAGCTCATATATCCAGTTACTATTTTAACGTTGCTACAAGCCCTTGAAATCATTTAAACTTTCAATTAGATAAATTGGTGTGAATGTGTGGTGGCGGCTGTGGTGGTGGTGGTGGTGTGAGTGTGTGTGTGTGTGTGAGTGTGTGTGTGTGTGTGTGTGTGTGTGTGTTAAGTAGGTCAGCAATTTACTGGGCTCCATGAGAATTAGATTTTAAACTTTTAATCATTGCTTTGTGCTATTGGAATCAAATATGAATAGATGTTTCCCTGATGTGCTGCGAGGGCTTCACAGTCGCCAGCTTCTCGTTTCGTTCATGCCCATTTTGTTTCCTTTGGGGAAATGAACCCCTTAAGGTTAGTCAACAGAAAATTTTATTTATTGCAAAAAAAAATCTCTTTTAAGACCCCTAGGGTTATTTATGTTCCACAGTTTGTTTATATTTAGGTTTGAAAATTATGCTCCACTTTAGCGCCAACTTTCTATTGAAATTTAAATTCTTTAAGCTCCTTAAGGCTCTGAGACTTGGAATTTCTAATGAAAGCTGTGTTGGCTTATTAATCATGTGCACTGAATTCTTAGAACCAAAGATAAGAATTCTTGGGCTTTGAAGACTACAAAACAGTTTACAAATATACCATTATTCGTAGCAAAATATTGTCATCAGTCATGATTGTTATAAAATAAACTCTCTCTGTACCCCAGTTTCTTTATTTGCAAAATGGCGCATCATTTCCTAGGTTCTTGTGCAAAGCCAAATGAACCAAAGCGTATCCGAGTCCTAGATGCAGTTCACGAGAAAGATCACCACAATATGCACCTCTAGGCACAGCATTAGATTTACTGTGTTCTCTATTCTCATTCAGCTTGGAAAATCCTGGGTAAATTCAGGTATGTAAAACATATCTTTTCACAGTAACACACTGTGTTTTTAATTGGATAGTTGTACTAAATTCAATTTTAATTTTTAAAGAAAAAATGTACCTCTTTTAAACTATTATACAAGACTTTTTTAAAAAGCCAGGCAGCTACATATACTGAAACACCTGAAGAAAACTCACTCTAGGGGCTGGAGAGATGGCTCAGCAGTTAAGAGCACTGGCAGCCCTTCTAGAAGACCCAGGTTCAATTCCTAGCACCCACATGGCAGTTCACAATTGTCTGCTGACTCCAGTTCCAAGGGATATGGCATCCTCACACAGACATACATGCAGGTAAAAATATCAATGCACACAAAAAATAAAAGTTAAAAAAATCTTTAAAGAATCACTTTTCTGTGATATATACATCCTAGCTGACTGTGGAAAGTAAGGTCACTATTACACAGCAGAAGGCTGACCATCAAGGTTACTGATCACTGTACAGTAGCGTGTAAATTCCCAGGGGTAAATGTGCATCCTCTCAGAGTGTTATGTGTAAGTGGTGACTTTGTGTTATGTGTAAGTGGTGACATTTGACACATTTTGATGATGGCGATAGTTCAACCTAGCTGCCCTACGCTGACAGACTCAGCATCAGGGATAAGGAAAACAGGATGGATGTCACTGTACTACACCTCACCCCTGACCCAGGAGAAGTTAGATCAGCTAAGGAAATCCATGGAAACACCCATAAGGAGACAAAGCTAAATAACTGCCTCGTGGAGGTGTTCCTTGGGAACTGATGACACCTAAGCAGCAGTTTCTAAGAACTTTAGAGTAGATATTATACACAGCTTCAGAGGGATTCTTAAATCCTGGGCCAGTCCTGACTACATAGTGGGAATTTACCTCAAACCAAGCAAAAGGAAGAAACATACATTGTTTGAACCCTGGATACTTATTTACACTTTCCCAGTTTATACTTCCACAGCTCATGTACCAATTTCCCCCAAGTAGAATGCAGAGGGAGAAAAGGTGGTAAAGACTTTCATTTCTTTCGGTGTATACGTCTGGACATCTTCCTATACCGGGAGGTATCGCATAAGGAAAGTGTAAACAAAGCAAATACCTGCCCCTGATTTTAGAACAGCTTGAAGTTCATCTGTGCGGCAGACAGAAGGAAAAGCACATAAGGCCCTTGAATAAGAGGACGTGCGGCTCCCAGTGCAGTTTCAGGGCTGACAAGGAACACGCTCATCAGTTACCGGGACTACTTAGGGACCGCAAGGCACACGGCTAACCTAGCCAAGTTGGTGTTCTTAGTCCTTCCTCGGCACATGCTCAGTCCATCTTACAAACGCTACTCTCTCAGTGCTCATCCTGGCCTTCCTCTCCAGCTGTTCCCTCTGCTTTCCCCAGGACGTACCCACTGCTACAGCAGTTGCCTTTGAGATGATCAAACTCGAATGCACATCTGCAATTTTAGCCTGTCTGGAAGTCACTTTTGCGAATATCCCATACTGCCTGGCATTCCACATCACTCAAATCTAATCTACAATGTCCTCCTAAATCTACTACATCTAGCATGATACCCATTTTAATGAGTGATCCCAAACTGATGGGTGTCTTCTCCGTGTCCTCATGGACTCTACAATGCTTCCGAGGGTGTTTTTATTTCTTTTCCCAAGCTCCAAGATGTTATACTTTTAGCTATGGACCATTTCATTTGGCTCTTGTTTTAGCATTCAGAAGAGTCTCTTAGACTAAATAAAGCAGTTTATATCTGAGGCATTGGAACTGTGGGGGGACTCTGGTCATTGGGTTTCACAATTTCATGCAAGATTTAATGAATGGATGTTCATGCATTTTCTAGACATGCAATACTGTTTGCTTGTTTTCATATTCTCAAAGCTGATGATTTTCTAAAACTCAAGCTCTTTCACTCCGGGTGTCCCCCCACTTTCAGTCTGCCCTCATCTAAAGGGTTGTCCATGGTCCCCTATTGTTTATACTCTATATTCTTGCCCACTCTCACACCAAATTCTGGCTTCCAAGAAGACATTGTCAGCTGCCCATACAAGAGAGACAATACTTTCCGAGTCCCTAGAGCAGAAGTATTTAGCTGGTTTGTCCCCATTGACTTTGTCCAAAAAGGCAGGCTTGACAGAGCTTCGCACATTTTGTTTCTATCCTCAAGAGTCTGATGGCCCACCACCTACTCTGGAGGGGTCACCAATGAGGTTCTGCTTAAATATAACTCACAAATCTGTTGAGAATTAATCTAAAGGTTAATGGCAGCCATCTAGATTGTTTTAGCAGCTCCTGGG
Organism: Microtus pennsylvanicus; assembly: GCF_037038515.1. Lineage (NCBI taxonomy): Eukaryota > Metazoa > Chordata > Mammalia > Rodentia > Cricetidae > Microtus > Microtus pennsylvanicus. Next base: position 116,799,818 of record NC_134585.1, read on the forward strand.
AATCTAGCAGGACTCTCAAATTATGAGGCATGAAGAGGCAGGGGCTTCCAAGACCCAGAATCTAGAGACAATGCAGCTCTCATAGAAGTCACTGAGGTCTCAGAGACCTCAGAGTCTTGCTTCTGTAGCAACCAAGTCAACAGAAGCCCTTTGAGTTTGTTTGGCCTTGGATGAATAGATCCAGATTGTTTTCCTTGGGATTTCCACCTTAGCATCACCTGGGAGGCCGGCTTACCTCCCCTTAGCTACAGACCAGTGTTCTCAGACATGACATGCTCAAAGAAATATGCATAATATGTGTGTGCACATATGTATACACACAGAGACATATATGAACACTTTGAATCTGTTACCCAAATTCCATTTGCCCACCAATCACATTCAATCCCCCAAATAAGCCATTGTCAGAAAAGAAGTACATGTCAATTGTAATGTGTTACGTACTCAATTATGGTAGAAAACAAAATAAATAATGCCAAAAAAGGGAAAAGAAAATGTTGATAACCTTTTCAAAAACTAAGCCTGGGTGCAACAAATCTTGAGAGGAAGACTGCATTAAAAATTTTCCTATTTTTATTTCATTTTTCATCTTATTTTGAAATTTCAAATTATACTCTTTATTTAGTATAATTGTAAGAACATACACTGATAAATGTTTACATATATAAACCACCAAAATTAAGATACAGAACATTTTCCTCAGTCTAGAAGATACCTTCATTCTTTTTTCCAAACAACACCATTTCCAAGTTCTATAAATAATCACTATTCTTACTTGATCATCGTAACTTAGATTTAGCTACTTCTGAACTTCATTTAAAGGAAAGATATAGTAGCTATTCTATTGTGTCTGGCTTCTTTCATGCAACAACAACTGTTTAGGCTTCCAATACTATTAATGTTTTACTATTTTGTGTTTTTTTAAACTGCATTCATCGTTCTATTTTATGATATGCCACAATTTGTTGTCTGTTCTGTTGATAGACATACCATTTCCTTGGGCTACTCTAAGTTGTCATATAGGATTTTTTGTGACATATTCATTTTACTAAGACTCCTCTAAGACTGAAATCATCAAGTCATAGAATAACTATACCCATAACTTATTGGAAATTGCCAAGTTACTTTTAAAAATTAATGTACAGACTTTGATTCTATTGTGAAGATTTGGAGAACCAGAAACAATGGTGTTTCTATCATCACAACAACCTCTAAAGAGTCTGATGAAAATGCTCATCGATAGCTTTTCTTGGATTTATTGGAGAATTGAGATTGAAAAACAAATAACTAAACTGAAATCTGGGGAGACATCAGCAACCAAAATAATCTATATATGTTTTTCCTAGAACAGATATTATATGTCACAGAAGCTAGTAAGACTCAAATAAGAATAAATGGTGAATTGCTAGACTAAATATAGATTAAAATCAGAACACGGAGTCCTTGACAGCCATCAGAGATGGTTTGTTTTTACTTTTTAATTTTTCTCTATGAATTCTACCAAGTGCTCACAGGAAAGATGGAAAGATGTTCTGGGGCTGTGTCTTTCAAGGTGTTCTTTCTTGTAGAGGCTGAGGAAGGAAAGACAGCAGTAGGCAAGACTCCTACCAGCCGTGCTTCATAGCCATAGTTCCAAACATGAAATCTTCAGAACAAGAGTAGCAGAAATTGCCACATTAAGGTACTATGAGAACCACTGTGTGTGGGAAAGGAAACTGAGTAGGTAACAAGGCCTAACCTGGGTGAGGACAGGAACACACACTAGGTGCAGTGCTATAGCCGGAGAAGGGACAGGCTGAGCCTCATCTAGAACAGGACTCCCCTCTCTATTACTGGGAAACAGTCTACCAAACAGATTCTCTCTGGAGAACTAAAACCAGAAGGATATGCGAAGCCAAGCAGAATACATGTAGATACACTAGTCCAGTCCCTAAGAGCAAAGCGTGTACCACTGAAGCTTGTGACTTATTCAGAGTGACCACAGAAACAATAAATTTCAAATTTAGCCCAACTACTATCTAAATTAGCTCTCATTTTAAAAATGTCTCAAAAAGGAAGCTCATCAGGAGCAAAAGAAGAGAGGTGGGTACTGACTTTTATGGGCCGCTATCCATGCTATCCTATGTTCATTACCCCTCAACACAGGAAAAACAAACTTACTCAGGAAGAAATAAATAGCCTTTGTAGTTCTATGACTGTCCGAAAATTTGACTTTGAAGCTTAAAACCTTTCAAAACAATGCCTGCCAAGCATACATGACTTCATTGCTGAATTTAAATAGGCATATAACAAAAATAGAGAATGTGCATAATCTCTGCTAGAAGAATCAAAAGAAACTTCCTAAAACATTTTATATGGGAAGATTTTCCTCATAACAAAATTAACAAGGAAAGACAACCATACACCAGCATCATTTCTCATGAATATGAGTATTTTAACAAATAATTAGCAAATCAAATCTAGAAGCATATAGGAAGGATGGCATAACAGTCATTGAGATCAAGCCTTACAATGTAAGGCTGATTCAGCATTCAAAAATTTGAGCCATATAATGTCAACACGCTACAAAAAAAAAAAAAAGCAAAATCATCCCAGTACATCTAGTAATGTTTTTAGAAAATTAAATATGTACTGATGATTGTGTGTGTGTGTGTGTGTGTGTGTGTGTGTGTGTGTGTGTGTGTGTTAGTATATGGGGCTGCATGTGGTCTCGGAAGTTGAGAACAAAACAAAACTCTGAGTCCATTCAGCAGTTCCAAAACACACAAACACACACAAGACTATCTCAAAAGTCTACATAACAGGGGCTTTTCAACTCAGTAAAGATACTGAACAAATTTAGTGTCAAGGGCACAGACTACTAATATAAGGTCATGTTTTTTTCCCAACAATTGTGTAACAGACACCCTTCACAATGCAGGGGGGCACTGCCCCCACTGTCAACAAACGACGGGTATAGCAAGCCACTTCAAGACCAGAAATCCACAATTGCTCCTGCCTTTAAGACTGACAGGAAATTAGCAGTTCCAACAATGACCCAGAGATAAGTGCAAGAGACCTCAGAGAAAATTAGTAACTCAATTGTTTATATTTTTTTATAAATGCTGAAAAGATCAAGGTTTCTGTTGAAAAATGACATCAACTTATTTTAAAGACTGACTGAAAATCCCATTTTGGAGAAGCAGTGAGAAACATTTTCAGATGTTCTGCGTGCATATTTTCCTCCCAAGGTTTATAGAGAAAGGGAATCAATCATCAAAGTGTCTAGTCAACATGGAGATGAAATTTCTTTTGTGTTAGAGAGTACAATGCAACATTAGGGTTTGTGCTCCTGATATTTTAAACATATAATTAGATTAAAAGATGAGCACAGAGAGAGAAAGTCTATAAAGGAATACATTGAAAGGCAGCATGGACCCAAGAATGGGTAGGTTTACTGTTACAGCATTCTTCGTTATTCTTACATTTTTTACAATAAGAATTTATTACTTAAATAAGATACATGCAAAGAAGAATTTAAGAGTGATTTTCTGGTTTGAAAGGAGATATAGCAGACCCAGAGAAACACAGAAGTTGGCAATTTGTGATGGATTTTTCCCAGGTCTGTATTTGTTCTTACCAATTGGCAGCCATACAAAAAACCCTGGGATATCAGGGGACACTCTCTTCTAAACCTCTCTCCGTAGCCCAGACAGCTGTATCCCTGATGTTACTGGGCATGGCCCCGTAACTCAGCAATGTGTTTGACGGTGTCTTCAACACGTATTTACTCTGAGTCCTTTGTTCTATTTGTAGTTGGCTCCATCTGAAATGGACAATCAAACCCATGTCACAGAATTCATCTTCCTGGGATTTTCCAACCACCCCAGCCTACAGGGTGTCTTCTTCCTGGTCTTCCTGACCATTTACTTGACCACTCTCCTGGGAAACACACTCATAATGTCTGCCACCAGGGTCAGCCCTGCCCTCCACACCCCAATGTACTATTTCCTCAGCAACCTGAGCTTCTTAGACATCTGCTACACGACCACCACCATTCCGGCCATGCTGGTGAACTTCTTCAGGGAGAAGAAGACCATCTCCTATGAGGGCTGCCTCTCCCAGATCTTCTTCTTTGTGGCGTGTGCTGGAACTGAATGTGTCTTATTGGCCGCCATGGCTTATGACCGCTATGTGGCCATTTGTCGCCCTCTTCAGTATCCGGTTCTCATGAGTGCAAAGGTCTGTGTCTGCTTGGTGGCCGGCTCGTGGCTGTGTGGCGTGGTGAATTCCGTGACTCACACGGCACTGGCAGCCACACTCACCCTGTGTGGGCCCAACCAGATCAGCCACTTCCTCTGTGACATCCCGCTGCTCCTGAAGCTCTCCTGCTCAGACACCTCTGTCAATGAGTCAGTGCTCCACGTGGCCAGTGCCACCATCGGCCTCAGCCCCTGCCTGTTCACTGCAGGCTCCTATGTACTCATCATCTCTGTCATCCTTAGGATTCCCTCTGCTCAGGGCCGGAGAAAGGCCTTCTCCACCTGTGCTTCCCACCTCACCGTGGTGGTGGTCTTTTATGGAACAGCCAACTTCAACTATGACAGACCCAGGGAAGGCTATTCCCTGGACATGGACATCCTGGTGTCTGTTCTCTTCTGTGTTGTGACCCCCATGTTGAACCCCATCATCTACAGCCTGAGAAACAAGGAAATCAAGGGTGCGCTGAGAAAGCTGGCTGGAGGGTGTGCATTCCCTAATGATAGCAAGGCCTAGAGAGTAACCCAACATTCTGTTATTGTAATGCAACATTGTCAATTATAAAGTTCACACCCCAGAGCCACAGAATCAAGTTACGAAACGAAAATCACAGAAAACTCAGAACATTTAAGTCAGTTTAGGATTTTATGTTCAACTGCATTCATTCACAGCTACCCTAGGATACATGTGCCCCATGGGCCATGTGTTGGACGTGCCTCAACCAATAGTCTTCAAAGTGGAACATGCAATCATCTGAAGAAAATTCTCCATGGGTGTCACACCACCCAGAGGTGGGGGGATCTGGAAGAACGGGGTCAATAAATGAAGAGGATGAAGTCTGATGCAATAGCCTTCATCTGGAGCATCAGACAATTTATATTCTGAGGGTTAGGAAGACCACATGAGTAAGCCATCCAACACAAAACAAGGTACTTGTGGTAAAAAAAAAAATGTGCTTTTCCATAGAGGCAAATAAACAAATGACAATAACCAGCTGTAATGACCAATATGAAGTAAACTCACCCCATCTGCTCCACCTGGGAGGAGCACAAACAAAAGCACACTCCGAGAACAATTCCATGTTTTGAAGGAACTGAGATCACAAGATTCTGCTTCCTGGAGTTTTCTCACAAGCACGAAGAAATCTTCTCGCCTGAATTCATTTGTTTTTATTTCTATTTTTCAAGACAGGGTTTCTCTGTGCAGCTTTGAAGCCTGTTCTGGAACTCACTCTGTAGACCAGGCTGTACTCAGATTCACAGAGATACAGCTGCCTCTGCCTCCCAAGTGCTGGGATTAAAGGCGTGCGCCACCATTACCTGGATATATGACTCCATTCTTGGACTGTGTTCTAACATCTTCTTTCTTATTTTCTAAATGAAGAATAGCCAGAGGGGTTTTGACCAGAGATGTTATAGAGAAATTTAATTGTCATTTGATGCATGAGTATTCTATATGCAAGCAAATTATAAACATAATGAATAATATTGGAACAGTGAAAGCATTGTGTGTAATGCTCTGTAGAGAACTATAACTAATACTATTGGGAAAACTATTATATGGATCAGAAAAAAATCTAGAGAATAGCTTCAAAAGAGACCCATATAATTACTAGTTCTGGTATCTTATAGAACATAAGCCCATATTTATTGTTAATAGGAATAAAACGTTATTGTGTCCTATACAAATAGGAAGTGATTTAAATCTCAAGAAAAGATTAAATGCTGTTCCTTCTCCAGATGAAATGAATGAGTCTATTATAGTCCCAAGGTCCAGTCATAAGCACAGAGACATCAGTAAAGATAGCAGGTGCTGGATCCATCCCATCTACTAGCTGAAGCAAAGGAGGAGGATGAGAAACAAAAGTCCAATACATTAGTTCAGAAGCACTCATCAAAGAAACACAGGTCAAAGCAGATAACATTGACAGAAAAATATTCTCAGGGGGCTCAGGGCTCTGTGCATTTCATAGAACAATTTCTTCCTTGATGCAGAGGGCCTTAACTTGACTCCAGGTGGGCAGACTTGACTTCTAATGATATGGTTGGTATCTTCTCTTACCTTTTAGCTGGAGATTTGCCATCTTTATAATGACTTCCACTGTCTTCTTGCCTTCTGCTGTTATCCTTGATGGCCTGGGACCAGAGGAGCCGACAAGGGATTAATGTTTCTATGGCTCCATCTGCAATGACAGATGCACACCCCTTCCCAATTTTCTCCCGGAGAAGTAAAAATCAAGCAGGTTAACGCATCAGCTTGTTTCTTTCCTTCTACAATAAAGCCAGGAAGGTTAGAATGTGCCTACGTGTGAGTCTGTTGATGGAAATAATCCTACAACAGAGGTGAAATAAGAAACAATATTTAGGAGTTTACTGTTAGATGACTCAAAGCAGCCAGTTCCTCCTGTTGAGCTGAGGAAAAAGAAGTTTTAATTGATGAATATCTGAACCATGAATCCTTTCTATGCCTTTTGATGAGCCATCAGTATAAGTATCTTATTGAGCCTGCGGATTGGAAGAAAGTTGAACAATTTTTGTAATCACAAATTTAGTTCCTAAGAAGAAATCTCATGGCTTGCAAGCTGGATAATCATTTTCTATCCTTCCATAATAATATGCAAATGAAATTTGAAAACCCATAGAGTTCTGTAGCTCTCTTATTTAAAAAAAACTGATTGTTAGTTAAGGGTAACATAATACAGCAAGGATCAAACCTATATAATTGTTGACATCAGTCCATCCTTGATTTACTAATTGAGCAAGAAGAGTAAGAAGTTAGTGTTTTATGGCCCTTATGATGTGAATAGATCCATTCCAAAGGTTTATCTTTTTGGGCTATAATCCCTGTAGGAGACAATTCAGGAGGAAAATCAGTTTAAGGGCACTGAAGGATCTATACAATATACAAATGTGTCTTCTAGTCTGGATTCAAATAGTTGTAATTCTTCCTTTGCCTGTCGAGATAAAACTCGAGGACTTTCCAATGCTGTCATGCCTCCTAGAGTTTCAAATAGACTGGTTAGTGCACAGAAACCTTTTGATTATGCTGAATTTGCACTGGAAATACCAAGCATTGCTCATGAGGATGGGGAGGAATCGGGAAATTTTTTCCCTGCACGCCTTACTTCCCATAGGTTGTAAACTTAGCATTTCCAAGGGCTCTTCTAAGTCTTCATCAGGAAGTGGAGAGAATTCAAGATCAGGTTGATTACCAAATTCTGCACCCCATGCTTTGACCACCCTCAGGTAATTGAAGATGCCTGTTCAAAGGAGGCTCCGTTAGGGAGCAGAGGGAGCTGTCACTGGCATAATCAGGGGTGGCGCTATTTTTACTTTTGGTTTTGCCTAAATTGCAGATGTCTCGTGGACAAACATGTTTCAGATGCATTTAGCTTGTTCTTCCGAGTGTATACTTTGCTTATGTGGTTCTTCCTAACCCCCAGAATATACATTGTTGGATGCTTTGCATAAAGTTGGCTATTGCATCAGACTTCAGTCTGCCTTATTTGCTGGTCCCTCATAGGTACCACCATCACTCTAGAGCAGCAAACAAGTGGCTCCAGGGACAGGGATGAGAGAGTGGGGACCCTCCCAGGAGGAAGTGAGCGAGAATAACGGGGCAAAGGCCTACTACCCTTTGTCCATGAGACTTGTAAACAAGTAATAGCCAGGTGTAATGAAGAATCTGAAGTAAACTCACTCCTGTCTTCTACACAAGGAAGAAGCACAAACAGTGCATTCTAAGAACAATTGTTTTTGAACAAACTTAGACCATAGGACTCTTGTCTTGTTTTCTTGCAGTTTCCTCACAAGCACTCAGAATTCTCCTCACATGGCTCCCTCCTTGGACCATGTTCTGAGACATGGGAGTTTCGATGCAGATGCTTTCAAGGAGTCTTCATCTGAATTCTCAGACCCTACGTACCGTTCTACTTGCTGGAGCTCTAGTCTTCCCCAGAGCACCTTTTCCTCTTTCCCAAGTGTCCTGTTTTCCACTCTGCAAGTGTTGAAGGGAGCAGGGCCCCTTGTTCCATCCTGCCCTGCTAGCTTACACCCGAAATAACCACACAGAAATTGTATTCAGTTAGACACTGCCTGGCCATTAGCTCTAGCCTCTATTGGCTAGCTCTTCCATATTAGTTTAACATGAGTCTAACCAGCGTCTGTCTTGTGCAGGAGAATCATGCCATCTGCCATACTTCCCTTCTTCCCAGAATTCTGTTCTGTCTACTTCACCTATCTAAATTCTGCCCTATCAAAAGGCCAAGGCAGTAGTCTGTTTATTCAACCAATGAAAGCAACACATAAACAGAAGACCCTCCTACACCATGCAAGTCATGATGCGACACACACCTTGTGCTGGTTTTCAGCACCATCCCTATCCTCCTGCGTTCTTCTCTACATTGTAGAAGTGTGGCAACTGTACTCCTAGACTCTCCTGCCAACAGGCTTCCATTTTGGATTCTGTCTGTAAGAGTCAGATGTGAGGTAGTAGAAAGAAAAAGGAATAAAAACCCAACTGTGTTTTTCTTATCAAAGACAAAGGAAACAGAAATGATTGTCTTGTGGACCTCGTAGCATCATCAGAAGCCGCAGACCCTTGGGGTGGCAGTAGCTGCTGTATGCTCTCTCCCAAAATGTAAGACCGGAGAAGGGTAGTCGGAATGCTTCTGTGGAGATGGGAAGCTTCTAATGAGAGGACAGTGTTACCCATAACATGTCACACTCCTTTGTGCTGAAGTATCTCCAGTAGCTTTTGATTCCCACCATGAATGCTGCTGCATTATCTCACATTTGGGCTGTAAACAGCCCCTCACAAGTGGATCGGCGATCTGACCTACAAGCTGGAATGTGGTAGTGCTGTTACAGTCATATGGCAACTTGTGCTGTGCACTGGGGAAGTAGAGGCTTGAAGTTATCATCAGCCATTCCCCAAAGAAGAATTTCCATTGAAATTCATCATAGACCTCTGTGTGGGGTGAAGGCTGCAATATGGTTAACAGGCTGCCATTGCTGACTGTAGCAGGAAGCTTACAGAAAGATTAAGACAGGCTTGGGTATTCAATCAATCGGGCCAGACAAACAAAATGGTAAAAACTAGAACAAAAAATCTGTGTGGTAGATATTTCATTACTATGACAAATCCTTAGTCACTACTTAGAAAAGAAAAAGATTTCTTTTGGCTCACAATCCTGGAAGCTTCGGCCCATGGTCGGTTCATTCCTTACTTCTGGAGCCAAAACATAGTGACAATGTGACAACCTCTGGTTATCCAGGAAGCAGGGAGAAGGGCAGGGAGGAGATGGGTGAGACCAGAGAACAGATACCTTTCGGGGAGAGCTTCCTCCAATCAGGTCCCACTGCCCACCACCTGTCAATAATTCTATCAGGTTATGAATCAATCAATAAACCAGTTCATTGATGGAGGAAAGCTCTCAAAATCCAATCACCTTAGTGATTTAATCATCCAACTGGAGGTCAAGTCTTCAACACGAAGCTTTCCCAGATGCTTCCCACAGCACTACAGTGTGAACTGCAGAATTACAAAACAGATGATAAGTCCACAATTTCATCAGCTCCGATAGAGCATTAACAGAAGAATTTGTGAAACCCTGTTAACAAGAATAAAAAAATACAACGAGATTTGGACAAATACTAGAGCATTAATTTTTTAATTAATTTTCCATTGACCTTCGTTGTCCTCAGGAGGGGCCCTTCCCTCACTGAGGAGACCCTTTGGGATCATCAATTATCTTATAAGTAACATAGATTCCATTTAAGATGCTCATCCGTATTGGATTCAGCATGCAATAAAGATGCCTATGCACACAGACAGCATTGTCTGTCAGGTCCAAGTTATAGAAATCAGCCTAGGCAAATACATTAGTGAATGAATGGACCAGGGAATGAGGTATAGATACACAATAGAGCGCTATTCGGCCATGAAAAGAATACGATTCTGTCATTTGTGGAAAAGTAGATGGAACTAGAGATCACAGTATTTAACAAATAAACCAGGCTCAGAAAGACAAATACCAGTTTTCTCTTGTATGTGGAATGTAGACATTTTTATGACATTAAAGTAGAGGCGGGTCTATTTGGCAAAGGAGAGACAAGCAAAAGCAGGAAGGAGGACAGGAAAGGTTGATGGGGTAATCATGACCAAAGCACATTGTCTACATGCTTGAAGATGTCAGAGGGAAGCCCATTGTTTTTTACAAATAATAGATACAAAATTATGGATAGTAACAAAGTGTACTCTGAAAGTATGTCAGATTCATTTCAAAATAAATAGTTATGATTTCAATATTTTTGATAGAAACATTGGTAATATTCATGCTAACAGGTTTTTCAGATTCTGGGCCAAAGAGGACAGAAGCCTTGCTTGTCCACCCATTTAGATGGAGACACTCATTGGAAATGCTAGGGCCAAAGACTTGGCCCCAGCAGCTTGGAGGGAGGCCCTGAATGCTCCCTTTCTCTGGTTGACTCTGTAATGGCATAACTTTCATAAAGGTGAGATAAAATGGATGAAAATAATGTTGGAATGTTGGTTTGGAGAAATGGTTCAGTGGTTAAGAGCACTTACTGCACTTACAGAGGGACCTGTGTTCAATTCCCAGTACCCATATGGCAGTTCCGTAACTCCACTTCCAGAGGATCTGATAACCTCTTATGACCTTTTCCAGGACCAGGCATACATGTGGCACCTGTGCACACATGCAAACAAAATAATAACTCAAGGAAAAATGTTGGAATGTGAATTTGTATTAGCTACTTTTCTCATTGCTATTTAAAAAAAAACCTGTAAGAGCACCTTAGAGAAGGGGATTTTATTTTCATAATTTGAGGGTACAATCCATCATGGTGGGTATACATTTTATGTGACTCTCCTACCCTAGCCCCATAAAAACAGTCAAGGAAGGACCAGAGAACATCCCCTTGGCCGAACCTTCTGCGAAAGCCGATGATAAAGGAAGTACCAGCATTGCTGTACAGCTTGTTCTATCTGTCCTCAACAGCCTAGGAGACAAAATGGTTGAAATCGTCTACCGAGTTTCAAAAGGGATGTTAGGAAATTTTTCTTCCTGGTCTGGGAACCAAGAAACATCTACTCTGTCCCTCTAAGGTCTCAACAACAAACCAAAGTTCAATTCCCTGGAACAGGGGAGACCAATGAGTTTATTGAGCTTACTTACAGAAACTGGGTGAAGCGTTGCTTACAGGAGTGTGGGCTCCCCCAAAGCAACCACACTGGAGAGGCTTCACTGGAAATGCATGGTGGCTTCCCCTCAGCCACACAGATGGTACTCCCTTCCCCAGTCTTCCCAAGTCTCTATACTTGAGCCCAAGACACCGAAAGCATATGCAATAGGGCAGAATTGTAAACAGCTGCTTGAGAAAAGGGTCTGAATTCTCAGGTGAGGACCCAGTGTATCTCCCTCCCCCTCTTTCTCTGGGGGAACATCAGAAGGAACAAGGCCGGCTGTGACGATGGCTTGTGAGCAGGCACAGCGGATCTAGTTGAGATGGTACTTGTTTGACTAGGAGAACTGTGCACTGGACAACCCGGGATGATGGCATTTAAAAATGACAGGGGTCATGTGGCTGAGCAGGAATCCTAATATTTTAATCTGTAGATACATTTAGTAGGGGCTGACCTAGAAGTATAACTCAACTAAAATATTACCAGTTATGTATACTATGAAAACCTCCTAATTTTGCTGTCTAGACATCATCGCGATGGAGCGGCACCCTCAGCTAGTCCTCTTCCTGAGCTCAACGACTGCAGCATCTACAGCCGAGCATGCGCCATAAAAAGCCTCCGAGTCCCCTGTCAAAAAATCAGTGTTCCAATCTCCTCGAATCTGGGGCCGAATCATCTTCTTCGAATAACTCTGTGCCTTTTGAGAAACATCCCCTAGGCGCATGGATGTCAGAGCTGTGTGTGTGAATTGTGTGTCCCTTGACCTATCAAGACCCACACGAGCAGAGCAGTACTTCCAGTGGGGAGGTGGCACATGAAATCAGGCTCAAAAGATGCAGAAGGCATAAGTGAACAGCCTGAGCAAGCGTCTCAGCCGTCCACATTCCTCCCTCTATGCACTGAAGAGGGAGACTCTTCACAGCCAGTTGCCGGATGGACAAATGGAGGGGCTAGTTTACAACTCACCCTGTAGGCATGCGGGGCTGAAACTCCCACCTGAGTGCTGGGATTACATGAGGTGCGGCCTTGCTTGAGAAAGTATGTCACTGGAGGGGGCGGGGCTTTCGGTTTTCAACAGCTTCACGCCATTTCTAAAGCTCTGTCTGCTTCATGCTCGCGGTTCAAGATCTGAGCACTCGACATTTTGATCCAGGCACCGCGCCTTCCTGCCATGAAGGTGACAGACAGTAAGCTGAACAGTAAGCCTGAGGAAACTCCTCCTTCTCTAAGTTTCCCTGGTCAAGGTTTTAAGTCACAGGGACAGAAAAATAACTGCTAATCTTCAATAATTGAGCAGGCTCTGACAGTTTGCTGCCTTGGTTGCAGAAACATGGACAAGAAACCAGCAAAACTCAAGAGTTCATTCCTGGTGGGCTGCAGACAGCAGTGTCACCATCAACGACTTGAGGGACGCGTGGTGGTCGTTCCTATCATCCCCACTCTTCTTATCTGTTGGGTCTGTATGAGTTGTTGGGGAGTTTACTAGACAGTGACGCTGGCCAGAGCAGCTACAGCAGATGCAGGTTTATTAGTTGCATGTATTAACACACCCCTGGAATCCTGTATGCAACCATTGATCTGGCATATTTTCCTCCGTACCTGTTATTCAAAGAGCACCCAGAGCAAGTGTTTTCAACTAGTAATGAGGCAATGTCGCATCCTAGGGGTGTTTCAATCTTTCAACCCTTTAGCCCTGTTCTGCAACTGACTTGATCATCATGGCCCTCTTCTACATAACACGTCATGGAATTGGATGAGAATGGTCCCCAGAGGCTCAGATACTTGAATGATTGGTTCTCAGTTGTTATGGAGTGTTTAGGAAGACATAGAAGGGGTGGCCTTGTTGAAGGGGTGTGTCATTTGGGTTTCAAAACCCATACCAGGCCCAATATCTCTCTCTCTCTCTCTCTTCCTCCCTCCCTCTTTTTCTCTCCCTCCCTCCCTCTTTTCCTCCCTTCCTCCCTGCCTGGATCAGATGTAATCTCTTATCTACTGCTCGAGTGTCATGCCTGCCACCATGATGTCATGGACTCACTCTCTGAAACTCTAAACAAGCCCCCAGTTCAATGCTTCCTTTTTTAAGTGTCTCTTCACAGCAATAGAATGGTAACCAAGCTACAAGTTGCTCCATTGCACTGAGATTATGATTACCAAATGAACAAAAATGTAACTACTGTCAAATTAGTTGCAAGCATTTATGTCTAAGGGTAGGAAATATAACTGAAAAAATTTTCAGAGTCCTTCTGCATTAGTAAAATTCTGAGGGCCCAGGGCTGTGGGGCATTTAGAGCCAGTTCCTGTAAAGGATGAGTTATTGCATCTGATTTCCTCTACAATGGAGTGGGGAGAAGACACAGGATGCAAACGGAGCAGGCATCTGGATACTGGTGTCAATGTATTCCTTATCTGTGTGTTATTCTGGGTCATTTACTTGGTCCTCCAAAAGCTGCCAGGTTTGAGTGGAGCCCTGCAACAGGCTCAGGTTTACCAAGCAAGATGCTTTACACTTGAGCTCTGTGAGTCAATAGATCCCATAACGGTTAATATGCCCTTAGATACTGGTGCTGCTGATGGGAGCCTTTGGTGCGATGCAGTAGGTGATGGGGACTGTAGCTGCCATGTGCAATGGCCTCCTTGTTGTTCTCCATGTGTATAAAGTCAGTAGACACCCCCTCTTTTCATTTCCTCACTATTCCTTATAAGGAGTGTCAGTGAACAGTGAGTTGTGCTAAGTCTTTAGTTGTGGAATATTCTAGATGGAACTGTGACTCAAGAGAAGTGTTTTGATAAGAGGGTGTGTTTTGGGTGGGGGACAGTTGGGTGTTAGGAGCACTGTGTGGCTGTTGAGCATGAGTTTAGGTTGGAGCTTAAGGACCTGTGTTTTCTACTGATTGATAGAGGGAATAACTTCTACCAGTCATGTGAGCTGGTATTCAGCCCCCTCCTCATCATTTGTGCCCTTCTGAAGCACAATGGGACAGATGGAAGGGACCCCGTTCTCTCTGGAGGGCTCAGAGTGTTGTGTGATATTTGATCATACTGTAAATCCCAAGATTTCATTATTTAAATAAAATCAACCATAGGTGAAGAGGCAGAGCAAGCAACCAGTCAACTGGGAGAAACCATAGAGAGTGAGGGTAAGTCAGGAGGTCAGTGAGAGAGAGGCACAGGAAGTAGGAGGGAGGGACATCTGGTTGGAGGGGTTTCTGTTTCATACCGGATGAGAGAAAAACTCTCTTCCTGGGAAGACAGCGGAGACAGAAGGGCAGCTGGCTGCTTCCTCTGCCTCTCTGAGCTGGCAGGTTTTTACCCCAACATCCGGCTCCCAAGTCTTTATTACTAAAATAAAAAGAGAGTTAGTTAAAACAGCATTTGCCTCCCTACATGAAGACTAGGAACTAGTACATGAAGATTGGGAACTAGTACCGGTGACCTTGACTTCCAAAAAGCTAAGCAAGCATCTTTGCACCAGAGGCCTGCATACAAGTACTGTAACACTAGGGGGCACCATCTAGTGCTGAAGTAAGCCACCACCCAACACTTAAAGAGTTGTTCTTTGCTCATGACTTCTACACAGATGGCACCAATGACCCCCACTCAGTGGACTGGGAACAATAAAGGTGGAGAATCTGAAAACTGCACATCCGAGCAGTAAGAGCTCTTGGTTGGCTCCAGCCTTCGGAATCACCAATGACAAGAGCAAACTCAGAAAGAAGGTAAACCTGTTCTCAGCTGACTTCAGACTGGCACAGGTTCCTGCAGCGGCATCAGCAGCAAACACACGACCATTGAGGTCCAGCAGGGATGCCGTCTCTCTGGTTCCCTGGTCACTAAGAAAGTGCCAGCTTGCTCCCTCTGTGCTTCCACAGCCTTCTCCAATTGCCAAACTAAGTTCTCCATGTCACATGGTTCTCAGCTGTAAATACAACTTCCTCAGTGAATGAACCCTGCATAGGTCTGAAGCCCTGTTCTGCCTCTCTCTGAATATTACTCTAGTGTTTCCCTGAAGGCATCGAAACCTCTCTAGGTTGCAATAAAAATAGCAATTAGACTTAAGGTTAGAGAAGTCACTCGATTGCTGAGATAAATTCTGTGGGATGAGAAAATGCTTAAAGCAGATTTAGCTTTCAGCAGAGTTGAAAGAAGGGCTGATTAGCAGTCAGGTAAGAGGGGCCTCTTCAGTCTACCCCAATATCTGTTCTTTCTGGGTCTCTTCATGATGGCTTTGATATTCAAGACTCTCCTATCATTTTCCTTCAGCCGGAAGGACAATTTGTCTTTTCATTTCTGTGGTGCAACTTACTCTCTTAACTTCCTTTATTGCAAATGTTCTTGCTTTAACCTTGATTCTAGGAAACACTTTCTCCGAATACAGAATTCTGGGTGGACAGCTTCCCTATTCTTTCCACATTAAATCAAACATTGCTCCAGTGTCTTAAGCACACCCGCAGCGTTTATATGCTTATGATGGCAGTGGGGGAAGATCTACTTGGCTGGGGTAGCTTCATTTTTCATCAAATTGATGATAATCTAGATTGAGTGTCATCGCATTTGTCTTGTGAAAGACCTTACTGAAAGTATTTCATCTGTAAATTGGGGGCAAATTTTGATACATGCATATATATCAGGTATTAATAAACATTTTTGTTTCATAGAAACTGACAGGGCAATCACCAAGACTTCCTATAGTGTTGTTACAAGTATCGACACTTCCCTGGGTTTTTCTGTATGGTATTGTAACTTATTCGTGTCATGCTTCTCTAGCTTTGAGAAGTAAAAATTTCCATCTTCATTTTCATGCAATTCTTATCTACAAAAATATTACAGCCATAAACATTCCTGTAAGAACATCTATACTGTTAAATTACTTATCCTTCAAGAAGATATGTCAAGAGTGAAAGGATATTGAGAAAATTCTAAGAGAAAACTGTGTACGTATGATTTCAAGGAGAAAGAAGAACAGTGTAAAAAAACTAAGACTCAAAGATGCTGTGTGTGCTCACGTGTATATGTGCGCGTGTGTGTGTGTGTGTGTGCGTGCGTGCGTGTGTGTGTGTGTGCGTGCGTGCGTGCGTGCGTGTGTGTGTGTGTGTGTGATTCCAGCTCATATTTTTTGGAGATTTTGTTTTATATATGTAGTGTTCTGTTACATGTATGTCTTGTGTCACATGCATGTAGTATCCATGAAGATCAGAAAAGGGTGTCAAATCCCCTGAGACTGGAGTTTCAGATAAGCTGCCCTGTGAGTGGTGGGAAATAAAGCCAGGTCTGGAACTGGGGAAGAGCAGCCAGTGTTCCTAGCCATGGAGCCATCTCTCCAGCCCATATATTCTAGTTGCATTTTGTGAAGCCATAATTTGATTATCGCAA
The DNA here is from genome assembly GCF_037038515.1 of Microtus pennsylvanicus. Taxonomy (NCBI): domain Eukaryota; kingdom Metazoa; phylum Chordata; class Mammalia; order Rodentia; family Cricetidae; genus Microtus; species Microtus pennsylvanicus. The sequence goes on from NC_134585.1 coordinate 116,816,633, forward strand.
AGCACATATTATGTGTACAACTCAATACAGTTTGGCAAACTCTGTAGCCGTAATACAGATCAAGCAAAGCATTCTCATTGTCTTTGCAGCTGCCTCGTTGCCATAGTTGATTTTGCCTTTTCTTGAACTTCATATATAAGAAATGACCCAATATATATGGTTTCATATCTAGCTTTTTCCTTACAGTGTTTCAAAGATTCGTTTGTATGGTTCCTTTTTAATTGATATAACTATTTATGGGCATGGCATGATACTTTGATACATGTATCCAATGTGTAATGATGAAGTTAGATTAACTGGCATGGACACTACCTCAAACACTTATCTCAAGAATATTAAAATCTCTCTCTTCCAGTAATCTTGCAGAATGTGATAAATTATTGCTAGCTATAATGGTCCTGCTGCACTATGAGACATAAGTTCATTCTTCTTACACAGAGATAATAATGTCGTTCTCATTAACCAGCTTGTGTATAAGTGGTTTGTCCTTTTTTTATTTTAAGGAGATAAATTGTAGTAGGCTTTCTTTGGAGTCACCAACCAGCTCCCAAATCATGACATGATTTCTTCTTATTAGTTATGAAGGCTCAGCTTTAGCTTGTGCTTGACCCACTAGCTCTTAGAACTTAAATGAACTTGTTTCTCTTCATCACGTTTTGTCCTGGGGATTTTTACCTTTTCTTCTGTATGTCCTAGTCCATGTCTGGTTGGCTGGCATTTGCCTGGCTGCCTAGCCCCAGGTGTTACCCTCTCTTTCACCTTCACTCTCTCTTCCCTCGTTCTCCTACTTACTCTCTCTGCCCACCAGCCCTGCCTACCCCTCTACTGTCTAGCTATTAGCCATTCCGCTTTTTATTAGACCAATCAGGTGCCATAGGCAGGCAAGGCAAACAGCAACACATCTTTACATAGTCAATCCAAAGCAGCATAAACAAATGTAACACATTTACATAGTTAAAGTAATATTCCACAACAGAAAATTATGCTGTTGTTCACCTACACTTGTGTTGATAAACATCCGGGTTCCTCCAGTTTAAGTATGTTAACAAATAAAGTAGATACAGACTGTCTTACAGAAGTCTTGACTGTAAACACACACATTCATATATCTTGGATCTATATTATGCTATATATGTATCATAAGCTAAGCAAATGTTAACCAGTTAACTTTCTTATAAACTGCCAAAGAGCTTTCTAGAATTCTTGTTTGGGTCACAATCCTAGCAATACGAATGAGCCGCAGTGCGATATTCCTAACTTGAGCTGTCTTGGTATTGTATGCAGTGGTGTTTGATTATGGCTTTACCAAATTCTGCATGATTTTAATCACTGTTTCATATGCTTATAGGACATTTGAGTCTGTGGTTTGAGTGGGACTGTTCCCTATAGGCTAGGGTATTTCAGCATTTGGTCCCCAGTGGGTGGCACTGTTTGGGGAAGTCTAGGATGTGGGCCCTTGTATTACAGGGGGCAAACCTTAATAGTTCATGGCCTCACCCCAGTGCCACTTTGCTCTCTCTGCTTTATGGTCATAATTGAAGGCCCGAGCTCTTAGTTTCCTACTTCCATACCGTCCCGGCTTTTATGGACTCTTGCTCTGGAAGTGTAAGCCAAAATAACCCGTCTTCTATAAGCTGTCTGATCACAACAGAAACACAACATTCAAGCCTTTCGCTCATGTTTAAGTGGGCTATAACCCTTTCCTAATTGGCGAATAAAAACTCTTTATATGTTCTCATGAGGTGTGAAAAGACTACATGTGTGTGGAGCAGAAGTCCTCTTAGTTTTTCATGAAGTCCAATGTATCATTCTTTCTGTGCCCTATAAAAACTTTGTACACGAAGTTGTGAAAATATGTCTGTTTTTCCATCCTATCTATACTTATGATTCTTCACGAATTAGATTCGAAAGGTGCAGAATAAAGGCTCTGTGAATGTTTTTTCTCAGTCAGGTATCAAGTCTTCCCAGAATCATTTATTTGGAGGACGTTTTGCTTTACTAAACTTCAGTGATAACTCCTTTTAAGACTACACATATGTGAGTCTCCTTGGGAGCATCTCACGTCTATTAATTTGACTGGCGTGGGAAAAGCACTTCACAACTCTCAACTGCCAGTTTTATTTTTCTTCCCATTTTTTTCAAGGGTATTTTGGGTTTTCTCCTATTCTTCATTGGATTCAAGAAACTCACGAAACCCTAAGAATCCATGCAAAAGTGTTTTCAAAGAACAGCATTTTGGGCTTCATTGACTTCGGTTTTTTTTTTCCTGCTCTGTGGTTTTATTTTTCCTGCTTCTTAAAGTAGAAGTATGATGTATCCTTTTAAAACTTCCCCAAAGACTGGAAAGATGGCTCAGTGTTTGAGTGGCTGCCCTTCTAGAAGAGGGAGGTTCAATTCCCAGCACCCACATAGCAGCTCACAACCACCGTTTAACTCCAGCTCCTGGAGATCTGCTGCCCTCTTCTGGCCTTGTCAGGCACTGCATGCTTGTGCTACACACACAAATGCAGGCAAAATGCCCACATGCGTACAATTAAAAAAAATTAAATCTTTTAAAAAGTTCTTATTTTCTAATAATACCATTTAAAAAGATATTTTTGTTAAGCAATATTCTGAATAAAATATTTTGACCCCACAATTTTAATATTAAATTTTTATTACCATTTTTACATCATTTTGTCCCAGATACTTTTAATTCTGTTGTGACTCCCTTTTTCTTATTCCCAGGTTTTTAGATGTATGCTGTTTAATTTCCTAATGCTTTGTGATTTTTTATTTATCTCCCTGTTATTAATTTCTAGTTTAATACTATTATGCCCAGAGATATACTTTATATCTTTTCTAAAATTTTATGAAGATTTATGGCCAATAATGAGGTATATTTGGACAGAAATCAATTGAAATGAAAATAAATCCAAAATTTTGTTATTCTACTTATTCATTTTTTTTAATTTTTGGACTCACTAGAAAGTTCTAGAGTGTTGTATGCATTCACAAAGAGTATTCAGTTGTGGTGGTGAGTGCCTGCACCAGAGAGGCTAAGGCAGAAGGGTCGTGAGTTTAAAACCTCCTGGGCTACACAGAGTTTTCTCATCTCTGTCCAAAACTCCCGATAGAAGATCATAAAAAAGGAACTGTTTATTACAGCTCGCGGTTTCAGAGGGAAATCAGTTCATGGTGAGTAGTCAGCCCTAAGCATCTCCATCCACAGAGGCAGGAGTGAGAAGCAGTGGCTATCCACATAGCATGGGCCAGAAATCAGAGAAAGAAGGGCCAGAATCACAGTTGGAGTAACTAAAGCCCCACCACCACCACCACTGACTTATTTACACTGCCGACCCCTGCTTCTAAAACTCCTTCAAAAGATTGCCTCAATTTGGGAATCAAGCATTCGAGACATGACCCTATGGGGTCAAATCAAACCTGACCACATCAAAGCCTGGGTCCATCTCAGAACACAAAATGCACTTAATCTGAAAGTTCCCATAATCTCAACAACCCAACAGCATTCCAAGGGTGATCTCTTTAACTGTGAGCTCCTAGAAAGTCGTGAAAAAAAGTAATGTATTTTCTATATAAAGTGGCATAGATTTCCATCCCAAAAGGGAGGAAAGACATTCTACCAAGGAGATATGTGACCAAAACAAGAGCAGAAGTCAGTCAGGAAAGCACAAAATTCTGTAACTCTGTGTCTAGCAGGAACTTGTTGAGTTCCAAGGGGCCTGGACAGCATTGCCCTGAGACGCTTCCAGCTGTAGCACACATGACTTCTCTTTTAGGAAAACTCCGCTCAGTGCCTGACGCATTCCCCAACAGACATTCCACATTCCCAGTATCTCTAGCAGCCTGGGGCCCCAGTGCCACTGAAGCTTAGGTGTTTCCTTCACAGGTGTAACTCACACAGTGCTCCCTTCAGAGATGCCTGTCCTGTTGAGAACTTTGGGGTCCTTTGCTGTGGTCTAGCTGGGTGAGTCCAACTGATCTCCTCCTCCATGCACCCTCTTCAATCTCTGGATCTAGTCAGGGTCCCACAGCCAATGCCCCAGCCTAGTCTCCAGCATCCTTAACTCTTAGGCTTGTGCCAGGAACCTAACCTCCTGCTCTCGACCTATAGTCCCTTCCCATGCCACATTCAACATCTCTGCCCAGCTAAATGCTGCATATCCTTTACCAGGGTCTAGCCAGGTGAATTCATTTAGTCCACACACCCTCCCTAATCCCAAGATATTTCCCTAAACTCCAGGCTTGCTCCAGGACACACATCTTGCATGCCAGTCCAGTCTCCTGTGTCCATATGATTTTGCACACATTCTATATTCTCTCCCAACATGCTCTGTCCATATCAGACCCAAAACTAGTGAATGAAATTCATATGTCCAGATCTCATCACAAAACTACAAGCAATATGAAACTTTAAGACATATCTTCCCACCAAAATCTATTAGTCCTAGGGATATGTTTGTTGATGAGAATTACCTAGATGAACTCCGGGACACAGAATTTAAAAGAACAATTTAAAAAATTCATTAAAGAATTCAAGGAGTTTAAAGAAGACACAAAGAAACAGCTCGATGAATTTGCCTAGAATGAACTTAAAGAGAATAAATACAGTCTTAGTTAGGGTTTCTAGTGCTGTAAAAAGGCACCATAGCCATGGCAACTCTTAAAAAGGAAAACATTTCATTCTGGTGGCTCACTTACATTTTGGAGATTCCGTCCATTATCATCATGGCAGGGAGCATGGTGGCATTCAGGCAGAACTAGGTGCTGGAAAAATAGCTGAGAGTCCGACATCTTACAGGCAATAGGAAGTGGTCTGGACACTGGGTGGTATCCTGAGCATAGGAAACCTCAAAGTCCACCCCCACAGTGACACACTTCCTCCAACAAGGCCACACCTAATTCAACAATGCTACACTTCCTAATAGTGACACTCCCTTTGAGATTATGGAGGCCAGTTGCATTGAAACCATCACAAACACCTAAATAACACCCAAGAAAACACAATGGAAACGACAAAGACAATCCAGGATTTGAACATAGATTTTAGCAAAAAGATAGACGCTTTGGAGAGGACTCAAGCTGAAATGAAGATAAAATTGAAAAATCCAATAACTCAACTACTGTGGGACAATGGTCTTGGACACTGTAAATATTTGTCACTTGTATTGGTTTAATAAAATGCTGATTGGCCAGTAGCCAGGCAGGAAGTATAGGTGAAATGATCAGAACAGGAGAATTCTGGGAAGAGGAAAGGCTCAGTCTGCAGTTGTCTCCCAGACACAGAGGAAGCAAGATGAGAATGCCTAACTGATAAAAGTTACCAAGCCATGTGGCTAACACAGACAAGAATTATGATTAAGGTAAGATCTAAGAAGTAGTTAATAAGAAGTCTGAGTTAACAGAACAACCAGTTTATAATTGATGTAGACCTATGTGTGTTTCTTTGGGACTGAATGGCTGCCGGACCAGGCCAGACAGAAACCTCTGTTAACACTCAACTAAATAACTAAAGGCCTTACAAGTAGAATGAACCAAGCAGAAGTCAGGATATCAAGACTCAAAGATAAAGCTGAGGATCTAGAGGAAATAAGCAAAGAATATAAAAAAAAGTAAAGACAGTAAAGGAACATGTAGGATATGTGGTACACCATGAAAAGACCAAAACTTCAAATTGTAGCAATAGATGAGGGAGAATTCCTGGTCAGTGGCATAGACCAGATCTACAACAAGATCATAGGAGAAAAGTTCCTCAAACTAAGAAAACACATACCCATAAATATGCAAGAAGCACAAAGAACACTAAATAAGCAACACCAGAAAAGAAAATTCCCATAGGGTATCATAGGTAAAACACTAAGTACACCAAACAAAGAACGAGTATTGAAAGCTGCAAGAGAAATAAACACAAATCACATATAAAAGAAAATCCATCAGAATAACAACTGATTTCTCAGTGGATTCTTTGAAATCCAGAAGAGCCTAGAACAATGCATTCTAAATACTGAACTACCATGTTGACTAACTTAGACTAATATACCCAGCAAAGTTATCCACCATAATTGAAAGAGAAAGAAAAACTTCCTGTGATATAAACAGCCTTAAATATCCAACAAACTAAAGCTAAGTAAAATACAGGGAGCATTATTTCAGGCTGCAGAGAGGAACAAGCATAGCTGAGAGACTATAGAAAAAATATTAACCATAATCACTAAAACGCAAAGTATCACTAAGAATACAAGCATCACCACCAAAACTCAACAGCGGGGTGGCTGCAATTAACATACACATTTCAATAATAACTCTGAATATCAATACACTCAGTTCTCCAATGAAAATAGGCTAACCGGATAGATCAAGAAACTATCTGTTATCTACAAAAAAGCACAGCATTAAAGGTAGACCCAGCAAAAGGATATACAAAGTAAAAGGAGGGATGACGGTACTTCAGTCACATGGGACTAGCAAGCAAACAAGCATAACGGTCCTAATATCTGACACAATAGACGATGCTAAAACTAATCAGAGAAGATAAAGAGGGATGCCAGTCTAACCAAGGAAACAGTTAACCAAGAAGACATTACTATGCAAAACATAAGGGCATCAAACTCTGGCATACCCGCTTTTATTGATGTGTATACTGTATTAAAGACAGAGCTTAACAACAATTCATTAATATAAGGTGATTCAAAGTCCTGCTTTTTTTTTTTTGAGACAGGATTTCTCTTCGTAGCCCTAGCTGTCCTGGAACTCACTCTGTAGACCAGGCTGGCTTCAAATTCAGAAATCCACTTGCCTCTGCCTCTGCTGAGATTAAAGATGTGCACCACCACTATATGCCATGATCCTACTTTCTTAAATAGGTTATCTGGACATAAAAAATAAGCAAAGAAATATCAGGACTAAATGACATTATACATCAAAAGGACATAACAGGCATCTAGAGAATATTCCACCCAAACACCAAAGAATATGCACTATACTCTGAAGCACATGGAAGTTCTTTGACATAGATCATCATCCAGGATACAAAGCAAATCTTAACAAATTCAGAAAGATTGAAAAACTCTGTGCATCTTGCCTGACCATAGCGCAATAAAACTTAAAACTGATAGCAATCAAATTTCTAGTGATTATACAAATTCATGGGGAATAAACAACTCATTATTGAATGATGAATAGCCAATGAAGAAATCATTGATAAACTGAAAAAAATCATAATCAAAAATCCTGGGACTAAATGAAAATGAAAACACAACACAACAAAACCCCTGGGACACACTGAAAGCAATCCTACAAGGAAATTTATAGCTCTAAGTGTTCTAAGTGTCTACATTAAGAAATCAGAAAGCCCAAATAAATTACTTAACAATGTAACTTGCTTTTTGGAAAAGCGAGAATAAACCAAATATAAGCACAGCCAATGCCAAGAAATGATGAAAATCAAAGCAGAAATTAATAAAATAGAAACAAGAAAAACAATATAAAAAAATCAACAAATCTCATAGCTGGTTCTTTGAGAAGATAAGCAAGATGGACAGATCGTTGACCCAGGTAACCAGGAGAGAGAAAGGACCCAAGTGAACAGCATTAGAAGTGAATGGGAAGCAGGGGAACACATTACACCAGACACCAATGAAATTCAGAATGTTGTAAGGAAATACTCTAAAAACATGTACTCCATTAAATGCTTACGTAGCCTAAGCTGGCCTCAAGCTCAAGTCCTGTCTCAGGCTCTTAAGTATAGTGATTACAGGCACATGCTAACATTCTTGGCTTGCTTTATGTGCCTTCAGTGTCACACCTAAGAAACCATTATCTAGACCAAGGTCATGAAGATTTTCTATGGTTTTTTTAGTGCTTACATGTATGCATATGTATTTGTGATGTGTGTGTATACATTCACATATGTGTAGGTTCACATGTATATGTGTGTACATCCATGTTTGTGAATACACCTGTTTGTGTGTGCATGCATGAGGGTGTGTGTGATGCACACATGCCTGCATGCATGTGAAGGACTGATGTTGATGCCAGGAATCTTATTTAATTGCTCAGTGATTTTGTTTATTGAGGCAAGTATCTCATTGAGCCTGGAGTATAACAATTATAGCTAGTGTAACTAGTCAGCTTGCCCCAGGAGTTCCCTGGCTTTGCTTCCTAAATGCTTGCCTTACAGGTGGCTACTATGCCTGTCCAGGGCAACATAGTGAGCACAGACATTCTTCATCCCCCTATACTTTCTAGTCTTCCTGCAGGGGCTATTATCCCCGGATACTGCCTCTCTCTTCCTATCCCACCCAGCTTGCATCCAAAATATCTATTATTATTATATGCTCACTGATTTTTTCTTTTTGAGACAGGGTCTCACTATGTTACCCTGACTGGCTTGGAACTCACTATCTAACCCAGGCTGGCCTTGGATTCACAGAGATATACTTCCCAAGCACTGAGCATGAAGACATGTGCCGCCATGCCAAGCTTGATCATTTTTAAAAGCAGGACTCTGAAACGTTCTCTGACAGTCCAGCGACCTCGCTTTCCCTGGACTCGGGTGCTGAAGCATGGTGAGGGTATAGAAATTGTGGCAGAATATACCCACATATGTATATGAAATCAGAAACAGGTGGAATGTCAAGTCTAATCCGTGCTGGCGTCTCTTCCTGGATGGTTTGCATGTGACCTCTGTACTCCACTGTTTGCCTTTAGTGTTAGTCTCTGAAGGTGACAGGAGGGCTGCCAGTCTCAGTGATCAAACAAGCCCAGTCCCTGGGTCCTTTACCACTAAAAAGTGACAGGGGAGACTGTTGACAGAGGTTTCTGTCCCACCTGGTCCCACAGCCGTTCAGTCCCAAAGAAACACACAGAGGCCTACATTACTTATAAACTGTTTGGCCTATTAGCTCAGGCTTCTTATTAACTAATTCTTACATCTTAAATTGGCCCATTACTCTTGTCTATGTTAGCCATGTGACATAGTACCTTTATCAGTGAGGCATTCTCATCTTGCTTCCTCTGTGTCTGAGTGACGATTGCAGACTGAGTATTTTCTCTTCCCAGAATTCTCCTGTTCTCATCACCCCGCCTCTACTTTCTGCCTGGTCACCCAGCCTATACTTCCTATTGGCTAATCAGTGTTTTATTAAAATAATACAAGTGACAGGATAAAAGACACTGCCCCACAGCACGAGACTATGTTCCTTCAAAATCCTCTGGTTTGTGGGGACCTCCCCCCACATATACACACCTGAGAGTTATGACTTTGGTCTTGGGCCTTGGGGGTCTTCCTTTGCATTTGGGGCTTTCTGTGACTAAAGCATGGAGGAGATGTGCAAACCCTACTGGTTTATCTTTGTCATAAGGCTGTGTCTTCCCAGACCTGCCCATAGGTAAGACTAGAGCCAAGTTCAGCAGTTCATTCCTTGCATTTTTGTGAGGTTGGTAGTACGGGCAATGACCTGTGCCATTCCTTCTAGGCTATTCCCATGCATGGAGAAGTTCAGCCTCAGACTTCATTGCATTTCTGCCTCTATCTCCACAACCTGCATGCCTCTACTACCCAGTGTATATGAAGGCTGCAGACACATTTCTGTTCTTTGATCCAAAACCTAAACACATTCACACACACACACACACACACACACACACACACACACACACACACACACAAATTACATTTCAACCAATAAACATTCTAGGAAACTAAGCAGAAAGTTATTTTTAAATAATTTTATTGTGAATTAAATGTATATGTGGAATTTGGTGCATGTGGGGGCAGGACCCATGGAGGTCAGAGGTGTCAGATCCCCCTGGAGCAGGAGTTACAGGAGATTGTGAGAAGCCAGACAAGGATGCTGAAAACTGAACTCAGGTCCTCTGTAAGAGCAGTGTGTGCTTGTAATTGCTGAGCTCTCTCTCTCTCTCTCCAGCCCTGAGCGGAAAGTTCTCAACAGAAAATAATATTTGAGAAGATGCTTAGCCATGAGATTCCTAGCCATGAGCAAAATACACATTAACACCTTTTGAGGCTCCATCTTAGAACGTTTCAGTCAGAATGTCGTCAACAAAAAAAGCAAACAAAAACAATGGGTGGAGAGAAGAGGGAACCTTATTTACTGCTGCTGAGGGTGTAAACTGGCACCGCCACTGTGGAATTAATACAGAGGATTCTCAAACAAGCTATGACTAGATCTGCTGTGTGATGCGCCTTTAACACTCCTTATACAAACTCAAAGGATTCTGAATCAGCCTCCCACAAAAATACTTGCACATCCAGGCTTATTGCTGCAGTGTTTCCCACAACTAAGAAATGGAACCATCTCAGACATCCATCAACAGATGAAGTCCATATATACAGTGAAATTTCACTCAGCCATAAAGAAAATTTATACTGTGACATTTGTCGCAGAATGGATAGAACTGGATCATTGTATTAAGGGAAATGAGCCAGACTCGGAAAAACAAATGCCGCATTATCCCTCTTATGCAGAGCCTTGATTCTAATCTGTATGTGTGTGCGCCTATATATAATGTCATGGAATTAGAAAGGTGACCGTGAGAAGAGAAAAAGAAATCCTAAGGTATGCGGACAGAAGGAAGAAAAGAGAGGAGAGGGCAGTGGAATGCCTGATGCACAAGGAGAGAACTGATGGAGGGAGGAGGAGAATAGGAAGGAGATGGGGCAGAGACAGGGACAGAGACAGGGACAGGGAGTCAGAGACAGGGACAGGAACCAGGACAGGGACAGAGAGTCAGGGACAGGGACCGGGACAGGGACAGAGACAGGGACAGGGAGTCAGGGACAGGAACCAGGACAGGGACAGAGAGTCAGGGACAGGGACCGGGACAGGGACAGAGACAGGGACAGAGACTGGGACAGGGAGTCAGGGACAGGGACAGGGAGTCAGGGAGAAATCACACAAAATCAGTGTAGGAATATCACAATGAAACCCACTACTTTGTATGTTAACTTAAAACATTAATAAATTAGTGTTAAGTAAATAAATTCAGTTTTAATACTCACCTAATTTTAATTTTAGTAGCAAGTTTCAGTTGAATAGCAAGTACTTCAAGAGTCTTGGGGGCTCTAAGATTTGGAATTCTTAATGGAAAGCTATGTTTGCCTAGTATTAATAATCATGTATTTTTAATGTTTAGAATAAAAAGTAAGATGTGTGGCTTCCTTGGCATATTTTCTCTCATTATTTTAAGGTGCTTTAAAGACATCTGTAGTCAGATATTATAAAGTCTTGTGAATGACAATATAGCAAGCGACTCCCGCACACACCTTCTATTAACAACAGGACACCTCAGAACCAATGAAGGGTTAAATTGTATTACGTGTGTTTATTTATTCAAAATGTACCTTAGGTGTATGTGTGTAGGTGTTCATGCGGAGGTCTGAGAAAAATCTGTCGGAGCTGTTTCTCTCCTGCCACCTGTGCGTGCATCCTAGGGATTAAATTTAGGTCATCACGCTTGGTAGCACACGGCCTTTACCCAGCTTTCATTGTAAGGATTAAATAGCTAATAAACAGGAAGCAATTAGGATAAAGCCAGGGCTCGGTAAGGGTTATATTTTATTGCCTAATAAGTGATCACACTTAACAAAATTTGGGAAATCCTGATTGACTCCAGGATGTATGCTTATAAATAACCATTTCCTTGTGGATTTTCTTTGTGGATATGATGGTCTATAGGGAACTCTGTGGAGACACCCAAGCTGTGTTTAAAAAAAAGGCACTGGGGGCTGAAGAGCTAGACTTATATCTCAGCTCTGACAATGAATGTATGAACTTGGATGCCTTATTCAGTGTCTCTGTCTCGTGCTTCTCATTCATAAAATGGGGTCATAATAGTATCTATTTCATGAAGTTGTTGTAAAGATTGATTGAATTAATATATTTAGGCATGTAGAGGCTACATAAAGCTTTATTGCTACTATCACTGAACCTACCGTTATTTGTAGCCCGTATCTTTAAACAAATACAGGTGTGATTATCAGGGCATTTAAAGCAGACAGTATGATGAGTTCCAAAAGACTAAGCTTTGACACTTGATATCTGCGGCCATGTTATAATTTGTTTTTCAAAAACAAGGCAATGTCTCAGCACCTTGTGGATGATGTCCTTATATAAGCCACTTCTGCATTTCTTTATATAACTTCACCCAGATCAAATTAGGATCTGTTTATTGTGAGATAAGGTAATACACCAGGTTCTGAAATAGGATCATTAGATTCATCCAACGAAAATGATAAAGTCTACAAAAATCAGCACGTGGTTGCACATATGTATTCCATAGGGCACACAGATTCCTAGCTGATTTTGGATGTGGACTAACTGAAAATCAATATCTAAGCCTTGTGAATTTCAAAGTTTATAGCTTCTCTAGAGGCTGAAGTGAGTAGCTGGGAGCTGCGCAGTGATCCTCATCCAAGTTTTTCTGCCTTTTGAAACTGTGAAAAAAGCAGGACCTGCTGGTTCAGGTTTACCACTCAGGAGTCTTAGGCAGAGAGATCGCAAATTCAGGGCATACCAAGGCTACAGGTTCAAGTCCAGCCTAAGCAACTCAATGAGACCCTATCTCAAAATAAAAATTAAAAATAGTGATAAAGATGTAGTTCAGTGGTTGAGTATTTCCCTGGTATGCACAAGGTCCAGGTTCAATATGATGTACAGTGGAGGGGGGGAGGTGATGTGGGATTTCCCTCTGTATGCTGTGATTACCATTAATGAATAAAGAAACTGCTTTGGACCTATAACAGGGCAGAACTTAGCTAGGCAGGGGCAAAACTAAACTGAATGCTGGGAGAAAGAAGGGTGGAGTCAGAAAGACACCATGTAGTCCCATTGGAGACAAATGCCAGAACTTTAGCCAGTAAGCCACAGCCATGTGGCCTTACACAGATGAACAGAAGTGGGTTAAATTAATATGTAAGATTTAGCCAATAAGAAGCTAGAACTAATGGGCCAAGCAGTGATTTAATTAATACAGTTTCTGTATGGTTATTTCAGGGATGAGCAGCCAGGGATCAACAAGCGGCCCCTTCTTACTACAGGGAGGGGGTTAATTGTCAGCTTCCTGCTCTTGCCTCCTTTTCTCTCTGGTAACTGATATACAGACACAGCTTCAGCCAAGGATTAGTAAACTGTTGTCTTCATCCTTTCTTCTAAGTACCAATCCTTGTTAGTCAGACTTGTCAATACTGTGGCAAACACCTAAGAAAAACAATCCAAAATGAGGAGATTTATTTTGGCACACAATTTTGGGGTTTATTGTCCATGGTCATCTGGATTTTTTGTTTCTGGGCCACAGTGAAGCAGAATGTTATGGCAGAAGGGCATAGTGGAATAAAGATGTTCATTTCACAGTGGTCAGGAGCAGAGAACAAAGGGAAGAGGCCAGGGACAAGACATCCTTCAAAGTCATCCTCTAAATAACCTACTTTCTTCGTGTAGGTCCATCTTCTAAAGTTCCCAGTCCCTTCCCAAACAGCACCCCAGGGAGGACCAAGCCTATACACACAGATAAGCTTGTGAGAAACACGTCACAGTCAAACCACAGCTCAGCACCTCATTTTTACAACTAACTGGGTACCTCCTCGTGGATTTCTCACAGCATCTGCGATTTCCCAAAGTAATTCATTAGCTTTATTCTAATGCCTGCTCCTTCTCAACAATTTATGCATCACTTAATGGCATCTCCTTATTAACAGACTATCCAAATTGTCTCAACAAATTGTGACTCACAGGCGGACCCCAGGTTACTCTAAAAATGAATCTGATACTATGGAAAATTTCTGCAAGGACTCTCTAAGATCCAAAGCCTCTATCTCCACATGGTAACTCATTCCTTTCAATTACAGTAGTAAGTCTACCCACAAGCTAGGTTTAAAAGAGGGATTTTCTTTTAACTTAAGAATCACTTACTGCACGCCTTTAATCCCAGTACTCGGGAGGCAGAGGCAGGCGGGTCTCTGGGAGTTCGAGGCCAGCCTGGTCTACAAGAGCTAGTTCCGGGACGGTCACCAAAGCTACAGAGAAACCCTGTCTCGAAAAACAAACAAACAAAAAAAAAAAAAGAATCACTTACTGCTATAAAAGTTGATAGGCTTTATAATCATGGCATTCATTCTTGAAATTACATATAAATGCTGTACACATTCGCAGGTTATTTTTTTAACTCTTAGATTTCATCAGATCATTAAAGCAGACTGCGACCCTGAGGTCTGATCGGCCTCAGAGTATTTTCTCCCAGGTGTTCTTGTCGAGTGAGCATCCCTTCTCTCAGGGCTTCATCCTTGCATCCTTAGTAGGCGTTTCACAGTCTGTTCTGCCAATTCCCACATCCTGCCCTGGCATATATGAAGATCCCCAAGTACCCTGCTGATCTGAAAACGGCAGGAAAATATTCTCAGAGGTTCTTGTTAACAGAATTTAGTTACTTGCTTCGAAAGACCTAATCCAAGAAAGAAGGGTGCCGCTCAGTTCCCACTGCTCCCAAAGACAGTTGATTCCCATCCATCACGTCTCATATCTCAGAAACAAACTGTGCAAGCCCCACACAGACTTCCGTCGTTGTCACCCAGCAGCTGTAGCCTTGTAGGAACCTTCAGGGACAAAGCTAAAGTGGATGGTAGTGGGTTTCTTAGTAACTCAGAACCTAAGCATCTTTTCCCATCAGCATTTATACATCCCTTGGGGATGGCCAAACGTCACAGAGATTTCATGTTATCGTCATTCTAAGTATTTATAAACATGCCAATATTCATAACTGGACTATAACCTGAAGTAATCTTATATATCATTTAACATCAGATTTTTATCTGTTACCTAAATAAATGTGTTCTCAGACATGGTAACTAAAGAATAACTCAACACACACACACATACATACACACCACTACCACTACCACCAACACTACCACCACCATCAACACTACCACCACCACCACCACTATAAACACACAACCAGAAATACTTGCACAAATATATAGCACTGGGAACATGGTTTTGCAGTCTATCTGTGCTCCAAGAACCAGTGGCCCAATAAACAGGTTCACTGCACCAAACTTTTGAAAGATATGTCAGTCCTCCCCCCCCTTCTGTTTAGTTTCCATAGTGATTGTGCTGGCTAATCTTACATCAACTTGACACAAGCTAGAGTCATTAGGGAAGAGGAAACCTCAACTGAGACGATATCCCCACCAGACTGGCCTATGGGCAAGGTTTTATGGCATTTTCTTGACAGATGATTAACTTGGGAGGGGCCAGTTCACCAAGGGTGGTGCCACCCCTGGGCTGGTGGTCCTGAGAGTGATAAGAAAGTGGGCTGATAAAGCCATGAGGTGTAGGCCAGTGAGCAGCTATCCTCCACTGCATATGCTTCAGCTCCTGACTTCAAGTTCCTCCCTTGATTCCTTCCCTAACTTTCTTTCATGATAGACTGTGATTGGGAAATTTAAGCTAAAATAAACCCTTTTCTCCACACGTTGTTTTTGACTAAGACAGTGCTGGAAGGTACTATGCAGGCTCCAAGAGGAGAAAAGGCATGAATAGTTGTATGAGCTGTGAGCTCTATGAAGTATAACACCAATCTGCCAGGCAAGATGGGGTCACCTATATGACAGTGGCACAGCTGCTATAGAGGTAACCAACAATACTGATTCATGTCCCCCAGTACTATAACTCTGGCACAAATCCATATCTTCGGAAGTCATAGGCACTAAGTGGGGAACTTATTACTGTTGTTTAGCTAAACTAACATACTGTCAAACTGCCTTCTAAATAACTATGTTTATATCCATAGAGAAATGCTGCTCTCAGCCTTAATCAGAAAATCATCTCTTACCAGTGAATGCAGTATGACTCTGGGATGCACAAGGTACCAAGCAAGAATAAGTGGTGTTTGAGGGCTCTGCCCTAAACAAGACATTTATATTATCTCCTTTAGGGTTCATGCAACATCACAGAATAAAATAAGAGCCAGAGGACCAGAAGAAGGCCTACAAAATACCATCGTCTAGGAATAACACGGTCATTGTAATCATGAGCTTACAGTCACTGTGGCTACCTGTACTTGGGTTGCACAAGACTAGACTTGTCAATAGTCAGTCCTGGATGGGGAAAGGACTCTTGTGACCCTATCCCTCCCTGTTGAACTATTGGCTACCGATAGATTCTGGGAGAGAGAGATTTAGGGTCTTTAGTTGTATACCCACCAAACCTATGGTCACACAAACAGACCTGGGTAAACTCACAGGGTCCCAAAACAAAACAAAAAGAGATGAAGGTGAGAAAGGGGATTGTAGGGAAGTCAGGGGGTCAATAGGGCAGAAGGGAGGTAAGAGAGTGGGTAGTGAGAATAACCAAAACATACGACATACATGTGTGCGACTATCAAAATGTTTAATTAATTTTAAAGATGAAAAAAGAAAGAGGCCAGTTTTAACATATGTACATACCCTGCTGCTTTTTATAAAGAAAAAGCAAGGACTCCCATCTCTACCCGGAATCCTTGACCATGGTGCAGTTATACTGTGACACCACAAGGAACTTCCCTGGCACTGGCCTTCAGAGCCCTCTCTGCAGAATCATTTTTCATAAGAAAAGATGTCAAGATCACTTAAGGAAATGTTCAACATCCTTAGTTATCAGAGAAATGCAAATCAAAACAACTCTGAGATTCCATCTTACACCTGTAAGAACGGCCAAGATCAAAAACACTGATGACAACTTATGCTGGAGAGGTTGTGGGGAAAAGGGAACACTTCTGCATTGCTGGTGGGAATGCAAACTGGTACAACCCCTTTGGATGTCAGTATGGCGATTTCTCAGAAAATTAGGAAACAGACTTCCTCAAGACCCAGTAATACCACTTTGGGGTATATATCCAAAGGATGCTCAATCGTGCCACAAGGACATGTGCTCAACTATGTTCATAGCAGCTTTGTTTGTCATAGCCAGAACCTGGAAACAATCTAGATTCCCCTCAACTGAATAATGGTTAAGGAAAATGTGGTACTTTTACACAATGGAGTACTACACAGCAGAAAAAAATAGCAACATCTTGAATTTTGCAGGAAAATGGATGGAGCTTGAAAACATCATTTTGAGTGAGGTAACCCAGATACAGAAAGACAATTATCACATGTACTCACTCATATGTGGTTTTTAAACATAAAGCAGAGAACCAGACTACAAACCACAATCCCAGAGAACTCAGACAACAATGAGGACCCTAAGAGAGACTTACATAAATCTAATCTATATGGGAAGTAGAAAGTAGAAAAAGACAAGATCTCCTGAGTAAGTTGGGAGCATGGGGACTTTGGGGGGGGCTGAAGAGGGAGGGAAGAGACAGAGAGGGAAGCAGAGAAAAATGTAAAGCTCAATAAAAAGCATATTTGCTAACAAAACCAAAAAGAAAAAAAGAAAATATGTCAAGGATAGCTTTAACCTCATCTCTATCCAGGGAGAGGAAGGAAGACTTCCTGATATGTCTATCAGAAGAGAATCATTATGTTGTCCTCTGGGTTTTGTGAAATTTTCAACCGATGTCCGTACACATGAGAAATTATTTTGAGTAGACTTGGAGTAGCATTTCCTCATGAACAGATAGAATATGTTCCCCTAGTCTGACATCTCAATGATGCTGGAGCAGCAGTTTTGCTCAGTTCATTACTGGCTTCTTCTCCGCTGCTGGAGACCACCACCCAGACTGTGGGGTAGTAAGCAGCTTTGAGTGGATAGCTTCCTAGTGCTCTGTTATCCCCGATTACCATGGACCTTGGGGCTTACAACAGACCAATCTATTATCTACTTCTAAGGAACTATAAGGCCCAGGGATACATTCCTTCTGGAGCCTATAAGGCCGTGTCTCTGTTCATGGTTCTTCCTTGATAGAGACCGCCTGAGTCCCCAGACACCATCACCTCTTCCATTCTTCCAACCTCCGCTTCCATTGTCACATCGTCTCCGTTAACATCTGACCCACATGTTGTTGATAAATCTCTTCATGATTACATTTGTCTGACCCAGGGAATCCAAGAGAAACTTCCCCTCTTTTTGGTCCCTAATTCAAAGGCCCCTTTGCAATTCACACGTTGTAAGTATTAGGAAGGAACATCTCTTGAAGTCTATTATTCTGTCCACCCCAATAAAGAACACAATTGTGTTTTCAGTGTAAAAGCTTCCCTTCCCGTTACTAGGAGTCTCCTGGGCTCACCAGTTGCCACCAGCAAGCGGCTTGTTCATTTCTTGCTTTCCCGGCCTCACACCCCCAGCCCTGACCCCTTTGATGGAGGTCATCTTTTAGGAGGAGGATAACGGCATTTCAGCATCTTTCTTCCTGCCATAATTAGAGCGTGTTCTGTGTGTGGCCTCACTGGCAACAGTGCGCTTCTCCCCTGATGCCTACAGTCTCCCTCTGCTTAGTTAAATATGCAGCTCACCTGGATAAAAGTTAATTAGCCCATTGGGAAGTGGCTGGGTTCACTGCGTGTGGCGTGTTCGACAGCAGTAACTCTGTTGATGCGGTAGAGTGAGCAGGAGAGAGACTGGTTCAAGGCCAAGCAGCCATAGGCAAAGTCACTGAGAGCTTTGGGTTTTCCTGGGCAGGGCTCTCTATGGAAAGTCACTGAAGGAATTGTAGGACCTTTTGCTTTGTGTGGAGAAACAAGGCAAAGAGACAAAAGAGTATTCGAAAGCAGCAGGCTGTTGTCAGTAAGTGGGCACTTGTTTGTTTGCGATGAGAATGCACTAAATCAATAGTCAGGGGACAGATGACAGACAGTCCATAGTCCACGTGAGAGAAGCGGCTTGGCCTGGGGAGCTTAACAGTGGAGGTGGTGGCGAGACTCAGAAGACACGTTTAATGAGAGTGCTGTGTTTTAAGAGGCTCTTACAAAGACTAGTATAATCTAGTATGAGGCGGTCGTTCTCATCTGTGTGGATTAACTAAGGCTGAGAAGAGAAGGCTTGTCCATGATCTTAGATCAGCTAAACAGGCTTCTTCCCCTGCAGCCCACTGAAGCAGCCCAACACTGGTTCTGAATGAAAAGGAAGAGATAAGAATATCTGTGCCCATCTTGATGACTTCCCGTCCTCAAGACATATAACATATTTGGATTGATGAGCTATGCCAATGAAGAATATATCAAGAGAAGTTGGTCTAAAAGAGTTAGTTAACTAAAATTTCTAAAATTTACAGACTGTGAAAAGAGAAATCACTTTATTAAGAAAACCAAAGGCCATAAAAATATTTGGAAAAAAAAATGCTTCTTCAAAAAAGTAATTCTTAAGAGATCTGTTAAGAACATGGAACATGAAGATTTATCTCATGGAAATTACCAGATGATTTATATAATTGTATCAAAGATGCTCATCATAGTACTTCTTTACAAGCAAACATATAAACAGCCTTTTCTCTAATTTTTCAACAATATGGGATTGATGAAATATCTTATATGTATTCCCCAATATTTATAAATTATATATTCAAGTATGTGGAAATCTATAGGGAAAATGTTTGTGCTATGATGATTGTGTTTCCAGTGGTGGGTCTGAGTTGAAGACAGTAGAGTTGTTGGCCAAGGGAGTCATAAAAAATCCTCACACAACCCAGGCTGATGCTAAGATCAAGGGTTGCTCTCTACAAACTGACAGAAGGGGCCCCATTGCCGAGACAATTCTCAAACAGCTCATTGAACATGGAGAAGTGGGACGGGTGCCTACATGAAGCCTTCACTCCTTTGCTCTAGTCTCTTTGGTGCAGGAAGGTACTCTGCAGGCTACCCAAAGAGGAACATGGACACCAAGCCAGCCTGTAAAACATTTGACGTATAATATGTCCTGCCTGCAAAATATGCTAGGTCAATGGTGGCACAGAACTTGTGGGAGTAACCAACTGATGTCTAAATTGACTTAAGGCGCACATCCCGAGATGAAACCCACACTTGGCACTGCTTGGGTAACCAAGAATCAGAGACCTAGGATGGAACCAAAAATGACCATTCTAGAATAAAAAAGGAAAAGAAAAAGAAAGGAAGGAAGAAAAGAAAACATCCAGGCATCATCAGAGAGGCTTCCTTCTGCAGCAGATGGGAACAAACGTGGAGACCCACAGCCAGGCATCATGCCGAGAGAGCCTACATTGGCAGTCTCCGTCAAATCTCTCCCCTCCGAGCTCAGGGAAGCCCGTGGAAGAGGAGACCAAACTGTGAAAGCCATAGTGAATAGAGGATACCCAGAGAACAAGGCCTCTGAATCAACCAAGCAAGGCGCCTATGAACTCACAGGGACGGGAGCAGCAAATACAGGGCCTGCACAGGTCTACACCAGGTCCTCCGTGTGTGTGTGTTATAGCTATTAGCTCAGGATTTTGCGGGACTCCTCATTCTTGTTTTTCTGTCTCTAATCTTTCCTATCGTGTTCTATTTTTGTCTTCCTCAAGAGAGTCAACATGAAGATGGATGGGAAAAGCTGACAGCATTTCCTCCAAGATCTAGGATAAGCTGCCCACATTTGCTAGTTTTGTTCAGTGTGGTACTTGAAGTTTTGCCAGAACACTTAGGCCAAGAAAAGAAATAAAAATAGGAAGAGGAAAAAAATCAAATTATCCATCTCTGCATATAATATGAGTGATACAATATTATATATTTGGATATATGCATACCTAGAGAACACTAAAAGCTCCATCAGAAGACCATGAGAAGCAGGGAACATGTTCAGTAGGACATCGGGATTAAACAAGATTAAAATGACTACATGTAGTGCCTGCACTAAGGGACAGCACGCAAGCCGGGAATTAAGCTGGAGTCTTAAAAGCACACCCATACACACGGGGACACGGGTCATCCTTGATACAAGAGTGCCATGCCCCCGCTCTCGGGATCTTCCAGGTGCAGACTCATCAGAACCCACTCCCCTGCCATCAGGGGAAAAAGGTTGTTTATAAGACGTTCAGGGTCTGGTGATCCACAGTTCCCAGCATCTACATATAAACATCTATAGGTTTATGTTTATATACGAGTAATGAGCTTACTGAGAGAGTGAGTTGATTCCACTCACAACAGCAGCAAAATAAAACACCCAAAGATGAAGTTAACTAAGGGAGCAAAAGAACCATGAAAAGAAATTTTAAAATAACAATGAGAAACATTTTAATAAGAGAGGGGGGGGGGGAAGAATACCTTATGTCCATGGATTGGGAATTAAATTGATAAAGATACCTGTATTACTCAATGTGGGTTAGAGATTCAATTCAATCTCTGTCATAATAGTAATAGCTTCTTCACAGGCCTGGCGGGGGTGATGATAATTCTTTCCCCACAGACAAAAATGATTTATTTATTTTACTTGTTCATCTCTCATATATCCCGAACACAGCCTCCCCTCCCTCTTCCCAATCCCCACGCCTTCCCCAGATCCACTGTTTCTCTGTGATTCAGAAAAGAGCAGGTTTCCCAGAGACGTCAAGGAACATGGCATAGCAAGATGCAATAAGACTAGGCACAGACCCTCATATCCTCATATACAAGGCAACCCAGTAGGAGGAAAAGGATCCCAAGATTAGGAAAAGAGTCCGAGACAGACCCACTCCCACTAACACCCCAAGCTTAACAATCACAGCATGTATGCAGAGGACCAAGCGCAGACCCATATGGGCTCCCTGATTGTCACTCAGTCTCTGTGAGCCCCTAGAGACTGCTTAGTTGATTCTGTGGGCCGTGTTCTCCTGATGCCCTTGACCTCTCTGGCTCCTGCAATCCTTCCTTCCCCTTTTCTTCAGAGTCAAGCTTTTCCCAGCAGCTAATTGGAGCAGATACAGAGACACACACCCAAACATTAGGCAGAAATGGGGGGGGGCAGAATAATTCTAAAGACTATGGAGAGCACAAAAGATCCCGAATAGACAAAGAAATTTTGGGCAAAAAGAACAAAGCTGGAGGCACCATAGCACATAATTTAAAGACCTAATACAAATTGTTCTGCATAAAATCAGGCATGCGGGCTGATGGAAGAGTGGGGTTGTAAGCAGGAAACCCATGACTCTACAGACGATGATTCTTGACAAACTGCCAAAAACAAGCACTGGACACAGCAATCTCTTCAAGAACGATGCTGGGGAAACTGGGCGCTCATAAACACAAGACTGAAGCATGGTCCTTGTCTCTCACCCAGGCAGCTAAAAATGGATCAAAAACCCAAACATAACAGTAAGGTTGTGAAAGTCCTTGAGGGAAACGTAGTGGAGAAAAATGCTAAGACCTTTAGGCAGCCATTTATTTTTAGGTCTGACCGTAAAACAACAGTAAACAAAACCTAACTTCTTGTTTATCTACTTATTCTTTGACAACTTCACATAAGCAGATATATATAGATATATATCTATAGATATATATATAGATATATACTTTGATCATATTCACCCTCGCCGCTCTCTTACCCCTTTCCACTCCCACTGAGTCCAGTTTTCTTCCCAACGAGTTTCTATAGATTCAGTAAAATCCCACGGCTGTTTTAATCACATTGACTCTTCCAATCCGTGAACATGGGAGGCCTCTCCAACTTCTAATGTCTTCCTCAACTTCTTTCCTCCGTGTTTGCAAGTTTTCTTTAGTTAGATTTACTCCGCAGCATCTTTGAGGCTATTGTGAATGAGATTGCTTTCCTGATTTCTTTCTCAATTTGTTTGTAATTGGCAGTTTGTCATTTGGAAGATTACTGATATGTGTGTTAATTTTATATGCTATCACTTAGCTGAGTTTACCAGCTCTAGGAGTTTTCTAGTTCTGTCTTTAGGGCATCAGTTCAACCTTTGGGTCTTGACCCCTTTGACAAACCTCTGTCTCCAAAATTACATTATGATTCATAGCAGAAGCAAAATTACAGGTATGGAGTAGCAACAAAAATAATTTTATAGTGGGCGGTCACCACAACATGAGGAATTGTATTAAAGGGTTGCAGAATCAGGAAGACTGGGAATCACTGCTTTAAGGTCTTTCATATATAAAATCATATCATCTGCAAATAAGAATATTTTGACTTATTCCCTTCTTAGTTGCATGTTCTAGTTCTTAGTTGCATCTTCTTGGTTACTGTTCTAGCTAAGTCGTCTATCATACATCAAATAGGAATGGAGAGGGTAGGTAGATGTCTTAGGGTTTCTATTGCTGTGAAGAGACATCATGGCCATGGTAACTCTTATAAAGGAAAACATTTAATTGGGGTGGCTCAATTACAGTTCAGAGGTTTAGTCCATTATTGTCATGGCAGGAAGCAAGGCAGAGTACAGGCAGACATGATGCTGGAGCTGAGAGTCCTTACATCTTGATCCAAAGGCAACAGGAAGTCAACTGAGACACTGGGCATGGCTTGAACATATATGAGACTTCAAAGCCCACCTCTACAGTGACATACTTCCTCCAACAAGACCACACCTACTCCAACAAGGCCACCTCCTAATAGTGTCACTCCCTTGGGGGGAAGGGTGTCATTTTCTTTCAAACCACCACAGTAGCCTACTTCTTTCTGGTATTCATAAGAACAGAGATTTTTCTCCATCAAGTATAACGATGGCTGCAGGTTTATGACGTATAACCTGTATTATATTGAGATAAGACCCTTCCATTCACAGACTCTTCAGGGCTTTTATCATGGTAGACGTTATAAAAGGCTTTTTCTCCATCTATTGAGATGATCTTGTGATTTCTGTCCTTGACTTCATTCATGAGTTGCATCACATTTTTTTAATTTGTGTATACTGAGCCATCTCTGCATCTCTGGAATAAAGTCAACTTGGTAATGGTAAGTGATTTTTTATTTGTTTTTTGAGCTTTACTTTCAAGTGTTTTAATGAGAAATTTTGCATCTATATCCTGGGAGAATTTGGTCCATAATTTTCTTTTTTTTTTCTTTTTCTTTTCTTACTTTCCTTTTTTTCTTTTTAGCTTTGGAAGCATTCATTCCTTTTATATTTTTACATAATAATTTGATAAGTGGTAGCATTCGTTATACTTAAAAGATCTGGTAGAATTTTTCACTGTCTCCATCTGGCCATGAGCTTGTTTTAATTGGGAGATTATCTTATTACTACTTCAGTCTCTTTGCTTTCTACAGATCTGTTAAATTATGTACCTCAGCTTGGTTTTGCTTTGGTGAGTCATATGCATCTGGATATCCAGCCATTTCCTTTAGAGTTTTCAATTTAGAAAAATATAAGTTCTAAGGAATATCTTTATGATGTTTCTATATTTCTTTGGCATCAGTTATAGTGTCTCCCTTTTCATCTCTGCTTTTACTAATTCAGGTCTTTTTTTTCTCCTCTCTCTCTCTCTCTCTCTCTCTCTCTCTCTCTCTCTCTCTCGGTTAATTTGACTACAAGTTTTTTAATCTCTTCAAAGAAGTCATTCTTTGCCTGTTTGATTTTGTGTGGGATTTTTAAAGACATTTTAAATTGTGTGTTTATTTTTGTGAGTGTGCAGATGCCCTTTGGACTCCAGAAGAGGGCGTCAGGTCCCCTGGAGCTGGAACCATCCCCCCCCCCCTCTCTCTCTCACACACACACACACACACACACACACGCATGAACTGAACTCTAGTTCTTTGCAAGAGCATTGTATGTTCTTAATTCCTTAGCCCTCTCTCCAGCCCTGACTTTGTAGGGATTTTTGTTAGTCGGTGTCTTTTTTTCCATTTCCACTTCATTAACCTCTGCCTTTATCTTGATTGTCTTCTTATTTTGTCTCCTTCTTGTGTCTTCTCTAAGGCTCTAAGGTGCCTTATCGAGCTATTTATTTGTGGTCACTCTGTTGTTTTCCAATGAAACACCTGTACCTATGGGCTTCCCTGCGTTCTGCTGTCACTGGGTTCCAGAGGCTTCTGTGTGCTGCATTTTCATCTTCATTCAATTATAGAAAGGTTTTAATTTTTCTTATTAATTCCTTCAGTGGCCCACTCTTCACTCAGTAGTGTGCCAATCCGTCTCCAGAAGTCTGTTTATGTTCTACAGTTTCTCTTGCTGTTGATTTCTACCTGGATCCCATGTGGTCAGATTGGATGCAAAAGATTATTTTAATTTTGCTCTGTTTATTAAATTTGCTTTGCGTCCTGGCACATGATCTGTTTTATGTGCAGTCCCAGGGGCTACTGAGAAGAATGTATTCTGCAGTGTTAGGAGGGACTGCTTTGTAGATACCTTTTAGGTATATTTGATCTATGATGTCACTTAACTTAGATGTTTCTGTTTATTTTTTGTTGGGACACCCAGTCTCCTGATGAGAGTTGGGTATTGAAATCACTCACTGTTACTGTGTTGAGGTTAATCTTTATCTCTATTTAGTAATATATGTTTTATGAAATTACATTACCTGTGTTTAGTGTGTGCATGTTTAGAATTGCCCAACCAGTATGAAGTGATCATTTTTGCCTTGATGTCTATTTTCTCAGATATTGGAACAAATGGGGAATGGGAACTCCTCTTGTTTCCTGGCTTTGTTTGCTTAGTCTTTGCTCATTCCTTCATCCTGCAATAGCATCTATCTTAAAGGTGAGTGTGTGTTTCTTGGAGGTAGCACAAAGATGGATTCTGTTTTCTTATCCAATCTGCTATTCTGTGTATTTTGAATGGGTAATTGAGACAATCAATATGCAGAGTTATTACTGAAAGGAGTGTATTAATTTTCATCATTTTGTTGATTTTATACACTTGCTGCTTCCTGAACCCTCATTTGCTTATAACTGTCTTAGCATCTATTTTCCCTCAGGAAGTCTCTGAGGCCTGTTTAATCTTTTCTTCAGCCCAAAGTACTTCTCCCCATATCTTCTCAGAGCTGGCTTCGTGGTCGTGGATTCCTCCGGACTCCTATTGTCATAGAAAGCTTTTTCTTCTCCTTCAGTTCACGGCAGACATTATAAGGTATGTTAGCCTGCGTTGGCTGCTATTGCCTTTCAAACTTCATTTACATCATTCCAAGCTCTAAGTTTTCCACTGACAAAAACAGCTGGCGTCTGCTGATCCTGCTGTTAGGTGGCAGCTTCTTTGAGACTGAAACTTTCCTTCTCCAAAAACCTCCTTAAGACAGAAAGTCAATAACTCAAAATAGCTTCAGGAAATCCCTGAAACTGGTCAGATTCATTCGGCCCCCTTCTTCCCAAGAGTAAATAATAAAGCCTGCTGAGCTGCCTGGAAGAAGCAGACACCAGCCAGGATATCTGGAAGAGGTTCAGCTTGACTGAGTCACTTGGAAGCAACACTCTCCCGCCTGTCGAGCTGCTATAGGCTGTGCAGTGTTCTCCATGTTTCCAGCAAGCTGTCGCTCACGCTAGGGTGGGTTCTGGTGATGCAGCTGTCTTTGAATCATTTCTGCTCTTGTAAGTAACCCCTCACCCATGGTACTACTAAGTTGGACTTCAGTGGTATCAGTACTTTGCTCTGTGGTGGGCCCCCCATCTGGAGTGGGTAGAATGTATGCAGTATTCCTTATACATGATACATGTATGCAGCATTCCTCAAGAAGTCTGTCATACAGTACCTACATTATGTGTGACTTGGTCCTTCTTTTTCCAGACAGGTTTCTGTAATTCTTTTAACCACCCATCAGGCTGAACTTCCGGGTTCTAAAGCAGGCGCATGTACCCCCTGTGTGCGCATGCATGGGTCGCCCACCATCTGCGTCATCAGCGTCTGACGTGCCCATGCAAAAGCTCCTGTACGCAGTTGCAAGGCATAGTGTCGCCCATCATCAGCGCTGACACAAGCACGTCTTTCCCCTCGTGCGCATGTGCTAGGAAGCCTTTAAAAGCTGGACACGCCATTTTTACGCTCTCTCCTTCTTTCCACACCTTTTCCTCGGGGACCTGTGAGCAAAACCCCTCTTAATAAACTCCTAAGTGGGTTCATTTGCATCTCGTGTCTTCTTCTCATTTCTGCCAGACATTTTCAGTTTCTCTGT
Organism: Microtus pennsylvanicus; assembly: GCF_037038515.1. NCBI lineage: Eukaryota > Metazoa > Chordata > Mammalia > Rodentia > Cricetidae > Microtus > Microtus pennsylvanicus. Next base: position 116,843,589 of record NC_134585.1, read on the forward strand.
AGCTTTGGAGCTTGTCCTGGAACTCACTCTGTAGACCAGGCTGGCCTCGAACTCACAGAGATCCAACTACCTCTGCCTTCCTAGTGCTGGGATGAAAGGCATGTGCCACCACCGCCCAGCCACTTGGTCCTTCTATCTTGAAGCTTTCAGTACGCTTTTGTTCTGTGTGGTTAGTGTTTTAACTATGAAATGGTGTGGGAATCTCTTTTCTGTTGCTGTCGCTGTGGCGTTCTGTGTGTATCTCATACTGATTGGACCTCTCTTTCCCTGGAGTTGGAAATTTTTCTCCCATGATTTTACAGGAAATATTTCTTAGCTGATAATTCTCAGATTTGCTTTCTTAAACACCTTACTTGTTCCATCAATACATTTCATTAGAGTTTGGGCTAGTAAGATGTCTTAGTGGGAAAAGGTACTTGCCACCAAGCCTGACAATCTGAGTTTAACTCCCAGGGTCCACAGGAAGGAGTGACTCCTGGAATTTGTCCCTTGACCACCACACTCATGTCGTGGGACACGTGCAATAGCACACACACGCATTAATAAATAGATTTAGTTTCAAAAAATTTAATGTATCATTGACTTTGACTAAACAATCCAGTTCCTCCTACCTTAAATTCTGTCTCCACAGGGCCCATTCTGTTGGTGAGCCTCTCTACCAGGCTTTTTTTTTTTTCTTTTTTTGGCTTATTGAATTTCCAGTGTCATTTGTTTGTTTTCTTCATTATTTCTATCTTATTACCAATGTAGATTTTCATATCCTGAATTGACTTTGCTATTGTGGTCCCTTAGAATTTACTCAGGAGTTTATTGGCTTCCTCTTTGAATTCTTTGAACCTTTCTATAACTGTTAGAATTAAAGCTAAGTCATAGTCATTGTGAGTTGTTACTATGGGATTAGCACGTTTTTAGAGCAGACACATTGTCTTTGAGGCATGCATGTTTGGAGTAATTTGCTAGCTGGGGCTTCTTGGTACATCTGTTTTGCGTGAACATGAGGAACAGCGCTTGGTGTACCCTTAGCTTAGCTGATGTATTAGCTTTCCCCCAAGAAGGTGTGAACAAATGTCTGTTCATCCCAGAATACCATCAACAGGCCAGAGTAAAATTTCACCATAGAACAACTTTAACCGAAGCGTTCATTGGGCTTTCGTACCGGTACATGGGTGACTCCAAAACAGCTGCGTTACCGCCAGACCCATCATGATGCTCTCATGGAAGCGGTATCATGGAGTCCTTCGTTCAATTAACCCTCTACTTCCTATGGACTTTAGCATCTCCCGAGATCTACTTGCGGTTGGGGGAGCAATAGCTTCAACCCAGGCGAGGGTCTCATGAGCCTCCTTAGTTTCCATGGCCACTGATTCAAGTTCAACTGATTCAAGACAGCATCATATTGCGTCTGCAGGACAACACATCGCACAACTCCCCGCCCCCCCCCCCCCCCCCCCCCCCCCGCCGTTCCTCCACCTTCTGTCTGCTTCTGCCCTGCTTCCCTGAGCCTTGGAAGAGGAGATGTAGCCGTTAACCTTCTCTGAGGATGGGGCAGCCTGGCAACCACATCACTTGTTCTCAGCAGTTTAGCCAGTTTTGAGTCTCTCGATCAGCAACCACGTCCACTGTTAAGTGTTCCCCCACAAGCAAGACAGCGTCAGTACTCTGAGTGTAAGCACAAAGATTTCCAAGGCAATTTGACAGGTGCATCACGTCCACTTAACAAAACAGCAGCAGCCGCTTCCCCCACGGGGCCTATGGCTTTTTACACCACGGGGGGTTTTATCTGCGCTAACAGGGCCAGGTGCGAATTGCCTCCTGTGGAGCAGGCCTTAAATCTAATCAGAAAGTTGTTGGTTGTATCCAAAATAGTTCACGATGCTATTGCACCAGCTGGTGCGGCCTGTAGGACAAGCTGATAGCAAAGCAGGCTGCAGGGGCCACAGCCGAATCAGGCTCCGCGGGATAATTCTCCCCCAGTAGCCTGCATAGCCCCTTTCCGGCGCTGTGAGAACCCGCCGGCAGGAAGGGAACGCTCACAGGTCAGTCCCGGCTTGATTTCTCCATGTTCTGAACCAAAGCATGCAGCCCCGTCCAGACGGTAGCATTTAGTTATGGCATCCAATCAACAGCAGCGTCAATGACCTTTTTCGTTTGGGGGGTCCTCTGGATCTCCCTGGCCAGCAACTCTAAGGGAAGAAACTCACCCCTGGCACCGGGATTTTCATTTAACAGCCAAGAAACAAACAAACAATAAACCCCACTTTTATTATTTTTTACTGCTTAATTTGGTCTGAAGGCTGTTTTACAAGTCTCTAAGAGACTCAGAGGTCAGTGTTCAAACAGAGTGGGCAGGCGCTCCAAAGGCCACGGCACTCAGTTGATCTCAAGAGTCAGCAGCTAAAGGGCTAAACTGTTAGCAAGGTCCAGCGCAGCATGAAAAGAGCCTATCTTTTATCAACTACTTCCTCCAAAGATCAATGTGGAGGTTCTGAAGCGGTGACTCTGTATTTAAGTGCCTTCTGCTCTTGCAGAGGACAGGGCTTCAGCTTCCAGTGCCCACACAGGGCAGTTTAAAACCGCCTACAACTCCAGCTCCGGGGTGTCCGTGTTCTCTGGCCTCCACAAGCATCCGCATGTGTAAACACAAAAGCGCGGTGGGCGCGCGCAGGCGCGCACACGGACACGCGCACACGCCCCTAAAAAGTAAGAGCTATGTTGAGCATAGTTGTGTGTATGGGAAGCACCAATTTATCTAGCTGTTTATAATTCCGTGCACTTCACTAGCTGGGGCACTGTCATGGGACCCACTGCGCATCTCTCCGCTCCAAGGGCTTCAGTAGAGTTAGCTCAACCGGCTGGCCCAGGCTAGGTCCAAGGTGGAGCAGTGTTGTGCTTTTCTCTGCCAGTTGAGTTGGCTCCTTGGGGCTGACAAGCTTTGGCCCGCAGCCGGTATCACTGCTTTCTTCAGCCACACATGGCTACTGTTGGAGACCCGGGTCTGGGCCAGCTCTGCTGGGTCACCACTCCCATCGTCTCTGCTTCAGCAGCGCGTGTCTGCGCGAGAGCAGCAGGCTAGGTGAGCTATTTCCGCTCCCAGCATGCTGTTTGGTTTACTCTCTGGGGATAATTGTCCACCCCTGGAACAAGTTTAGTCTTTCTCATCTACGCTGTTTTGCCGTGTAGACCTTCTGTGAACTGTTTTTCAGGTAGGAAAGCCTCCCAGTAGCTCCCCCACTGGCTTTCACCTCAGTTTGACACAAAACTTGCCACATTCACTTCGGAGTAACCTGGTACCCTAGTTTGGTTTCTATTGCTGTAATGAATACCATGACCTAAAATAACTTTGTGGAAGTGGTATTTGGCTTCCACTTCCAGGCCACAATGTGGAGGCCCAAAAATGTGTGCCTTTTCCACCTTGTATAAAAAAGGTCAGAAAGTTTTAGCTTGCTCAAAGTTGTTGACAACAACTGTGGCTACGCACCCTGACTTAGGGTGTAGTTACTTGGTGTTTTGGACATTAGGATGGCCCATAGAGGTAGATCCACTCTACCCTGACCAAAGGTCAGAGAGTTCAAGTGTACTTCTGTTCCTTCTTTTGAAACAGGAGGTTTGACACAGGGAATGGCTGCTTTCAGGACACTTGGTCTATGGCGGGTTCACTGCCTAAACAACAGAATGCTTTTCTCAAGAAATAATGACTTGATGTCTCAAGTGTGGAAGAGAGTAACTATTCTAGTTGTCCTTTGTATTATGTTAGAGCAGTCTTTTGCCTTCTTTCCCCCCTTTTATATCGATATATAAAAGTGTATGGAAAATTAAGCACAGGCAAACTCAGAATTCAGTATGTGCTGAGTTGCCCTCCTGTTACAATCCTATGTCTCTGTGATTCTTTCTTATCTCTGTTCCTCCTACCTAACTTTTCTAATCTTCATGCCCCTATCCTGGAGCGTATGAACCTGCCTTGGTTAGGACCACAGCAAAAGTCACCACAAAATGGTGGCTCCTGACATCACCGCGAGAAATCAGGGCAGGAGCACAAGCTGGAGCAGAGCCGAGAGCCATGCTCCTGGTTTGAGTAGAGCACTGCTCCTGGTTTGCTTGCAGAATCCTATTCAGATGCTTTTCATAGACAGCCCATACTACCTACCTAAGGATGATACCGCAGTGGGCTGTGACCTCCCGTACCAGCTAGCAATCAAGAAAATGCCCCCACGGACATGCCCAGCAGGAGCCAATTAGATGGAGGCAATATCCCAAGTGAGGCCCCCTTTTCCAGACATGTCCTGGGAGACTGTCCCCCCTTTTTGTGCCTTAAAAACAATCTCATATCGATTTTTTTCCAGCTTCCAAACCTGGTTTCCATGATAAGTCACTCAGCTCTGCAAATGCCTCTCCTGTCTTAAGAATAGCATATCTTACCATAGGGTTTCATACAGTGCTAAAGTTTTAGAGCATCTTTGAGCACTTTGCTAAGTTAACCTCTTCCTTAACTCTGTGGACATCGTCCTGAATCAAACACTGTCTCACACATTCCCAGTTCCCTCGATAATGCTGGTCTCCCTGCTTCTATCTCGGGATCTTTGCAAGCAATACCCAGTCTCTGGTGCTCATAGGAGCCCACTCTGTCAATGTCGTGGGTCTCTCTTTAGATCCCTAGCTCTTAAATAATGACAGGGAGACTTTTCATGAATTGTGAAAGCTTGGTCTTGCTTAAGCTTGTTCCCAACTAGCTCTTAAAGCTTAAATCAACCTGTTTATAGTAATCTAATTTCTGTCACATGCTCGTTACCTCTCCTCAGTACTGTATCCAATCTCTTCCACATCTGACTGATGAATCTCTCACCTCAGATTCTTTCCCAGGGTTCCTACCTCTACCCAGAAGTCCCGTCTGGTGTGGGAGGTCCTTCTGTATATGTGTTGCTTTTATTGGTTAATGAATTAAAAAAAAACTGCCTTGGCCTGTTGATAGGGCAGAGTAGAATTAGGTAGGGAAAACTATACTGAATGCTGGGAGAAAGAAGGCAGAGTCAGGAGAAGCCATGTAGCCCCACCAGAGACAGATGCCGGAGCTTTACCTGGTAAGCCACAGCCTCGTGGGGATACACAGATTAATGGAGATGCAAGGAAGGATGGGTAATTACTTTACTCAGTTTCTCCACTTGCAAATCATTCAAACCAGTCCCCATCAGCCCCCATGCCACAGTCTCTTACACCAGCCCACGTGTGGTTCTTTCAATTCCTGTTTAAATGTCATTCACAACTCAAGCAGTTTAGAGGTTGGATGCTCCCGGACTGTCATGTTTTCAAATGCTGGGCCACTATTTAGACCCCATCTTTGTGCGCAATTACAAATGGAACTGGAGAACACCATGTTAAATGGAAGAACTCATATACAAATAGTTTGTGGTTTTCATAACTAAAGCTACATTTGGTCTGAATATAGAATTGTGATTACTAGCAGCTGGGAAGGAAGAGAAATTGAAAATCAGGTACCACCAACACACATTTAGATAAAAGTAGTAAATTCTGATGTTCAGCATCCAAAATGTGACAAGCTTGCAACAACGTAGCACACACTTTATGAAAAACTGGAAGGAGGCTGAAAAGTATAAATATAAGAAACAATGAGAAAATGAAAATTCACCTAAATGTGGGTCAGTACATATTATTTGCAGTGCATGTTATAGGGATTGAATTACCAACACTGTACCCCATAAAATGTATAATTGCTACACAGCAGTCAAACTTGTTAAAAATTAAGATAAATGAAGCTTTGAAAAATCCATTGGGCTAGAAAGATGACTCAGCATTTAAAAACACTTGCAATGCAACTGTGAGGGTCAGAGTTCAGACTCCAGCAGCCACAGAACAAAATGGGCATCCTGCAAGTAATTAATTCAGACTCCTGGTGATCAAGACACTCTCTTCTTGCACTGAGGACACACTTGCATATACACACTCGCATACACTTGCACACACGCACACACACACACTCACACAAACACACACTCGCAAAAACAATTGGAAAGTATTTTTTTTAAAAAAAAACTATCAATTAAAAAAAATCACCAATCTTCTATCTGTCTCCCCCAATAAAACACTGTATGTAGCAACCCCATCTCGTATTTCCCACAACAAAATATATATTCCTGGAATTCTTCTTACAACCTTGAAGAGTAAGAGAGCCTGAAATCATAAATGGCTTTTTAAAATCTGTGAAAACACAGGAAATAACATTTCAGATATTGGACAGCACAGAACTGCGATCGCTGAGAATAGAAAAACCATAACAAAGACCTATCATTCAGGCTTCCTACCACGAGGTAATTTCCCATGTGTGTCGCAGGGAGATAGACTCCAAACACAGCCCAGTAATTTCATTCATCTGAGGAGACACAGAAGTACAGGGGGGCAAGAAAACGAAATACTGAGCGCAGGAAGCCACGCAGAGAAAGAGCTCCAGAAATTTATGTAAGCATTCCCTTGAGTCTTTGACTAAATACCAAGATATGTGTGCATAGGATAAAATCCCGTGAAATGAGGCAAAAATAACCTCTGGAAAGAGCAACTACCACCCAGATGCACAGAACTCTAAGACAAATGCTAGGGTTGAATATCAAGGGCCAAAAGGCTCACGGATTGAAGGGTTGGTCCCCAGACGATGGCTCCTTTTTGGAGGTTATGGAAACTGTAGATGTGAACTCGCTGGAAGAAGACCACTGAGGCCATGGCCATGGGAAGTCTCTTGTCTTGGGTACAACCTCTGTCCTGTTCTCCTGCTGCCATGTTGTGCTGCCTCACCTCTGACCTGAAGTCTGTGGAGCAGTCAAGGACTATGTAATGAAGAATTTCAGAAACCACAAAGACACAATAGCCTATTTAAATTGTTTCTCCCTGGTGCTTGTTCACAGCCATAAGGAAGTCTGACTGACATACCGAGTAAGCCCAAGAACCAGCGAGCATTCCTATCTCTGCCCCCTGCATTGCAGAGATGTTGGTCAGTACACCAGGCAAAGGAGATGCAAGAGTAACCATATATTTATGACAGGTACAGTGTAGTGCACACCTCTAATCCCAGCACCCACCAGGGAGGTAGAGGAAGGAGGACCCGTGAATTAGAGGCTAGGCAGAGTGAGACCCTGTCTAAAATAAATGCCTTAGATAGGAAAGTAAATGAGCCATAATAGAAAGGCTCCTCCGCGTCATTATTGCAATAGCCCTTGAAAGCATTAAATTGATCTAAATTAAAATCCAAAATTAAAAAATAATTTCAAAAATACATTATGAAAAAAACAAAAATGCAAAACTATACAGGTCACTGCCACTAGACCCAGGCTGGAAGACCCCATTTCTACAGACACTCCAGGCTTTGGCTGGAGGCCGGAGAACACACAAACTGGAACTGGGCTAGAAGCTTCCTCCTGCTGCTCAGCTTTCATGGTGCTGGGGGTGACTGTGTCGGCTGCGGGGCTGAGCTGTCAGCAACTGTCTTACTTAGCTGTGGCTATTGCATGCTCCTAACATGCCAGGTAAGGTTTGTCCCCTGATGCAATAGCGGCGTGACTGTTGTCCTGCTGGATGGACTTGCTGCACACATCAAACTACCTTCTAAACGACCGCGTCTAAATGTTTACATTTGTGTGTGCAGACCAGCGCTGCTGGAGGCTTCTTTTTGCAGTTGGTTGTTGCTATAAATGTGTCAAAGTGCTGAGAACAAATAACTGCCGAGGGCTCAGCCTTCAATGGAATATCTGTCCTACCTACCCCAACCTCAGGGAGCGTGGCAGAAGGGACAGGGAATAAAAGATCGATGCGTTTATATAAATATCTATAAGTGTTTACCTATATCTAGTATTTATATCTAGATAAGTGTTCTAGATTACTCCTAGATTTTAGAAAAATCTCCAGCAATATTGTAGAGAGTTAAACATAGAAGATGGGGGAAGAGTGCAAAAAAGAGATTAATAAAAATATGTTTATTTGTATTTTTAAATTTTAAGTGCAGGAGTATTTTGCTTGCATGTATGCATATGCATTGGTGCATGCCTGTTTCCCACAGAGGCTAGAAGAGGGCATAGAATCCCCTGGAATTAGAGCTACAGACAGTCATGAGTCACCATGTGGGTGCTGGGAACTGAACCCCAGGTCCTCTGCAAAAGTAGCAACAGGGCTAATGGCTGAACTATCTCTCCAGCCCAATAAAGAAGATTTTTAAGGAGCTATCTATTATGTATCCACGGGAGGATCTATCTTTGAGAAGTTAATAATATAAATATTACAGGAAACACCCAAGTGATGATTTCAATACTAATGTGTTCACTTTAATTTTTTTCTTGAAAATTAAATACAAGTCGAGCAGTGGTGGCGCACGCCTTTAATCCCAGCACTCAGGGAGGCAGAGGCAAAAGGATCTCTGTGAGTTCCAGGTCAGCCTGGTCTACAAGAGCTAGTTCCAGGACAGCAAGAGATACACAGAGAAACCTTGTCTTGAAAAACCCAGAAAGAAAGAAAGAAAGAAAGAAAGAAAGAAAGAAAGAAAGAAAGAAAGAAAGAAAGAAAGAAAGAAAGAAAGAAAGGAAGGAAGGAAGGAAGGAAGGAAGGAAGGAAGGAAGGAAGGAAGGAAGGAAAAAAGAAGGAAAGAAAGAAAGAGAAAAGAAAAGAAAGATAAACGCGTTGGTTATGGTGTAATCAACTTCCCCAGGACTTAAATCACATTCCATTGTCAGCTGGCTCCCATAGTTAGCCACAAGAAGCCATCAATAATTCTTACTCTTGTTCCTCTGTATATATATTTTTCTATGGTTACTATAATACTTTTTGTAAGACAGGTTTTCTTTAAATTTTCTTTTTCTAAAATAAAGTACTGCTGCTAGCTATATGATGCGCTGCCTCACGACGCTGTGCTGGAGGCTTATAACTTCATAGCGTGAAGACTGACCATTCTTCTCCCTACTCTTTCCTGAAACTCCAGTTAGCTGTGGGATTAGTCACTGGGTGTTGTTGTCCCACAAATTATTAAAGTTTGCTTTCTTCCCTGTCTAATCTCTGTGCTTTAATTTAAATAGTTTCTATTGCTCTAGCTTTGAGTGTATCGGTCTTTTATTCTGTAAGTTTAAATTTGCTGTTAGCATCTAGCAAATAAATTTTTGTTCCCCTTATAGCCTTTTTCATCTTTAGAAAAAAACTAAGTCTATATAACATACCCATATATAAGCTAAATACTTTTGTTAAATACCCACTATTATACAGAAGTGTATTACCGTATAAATTATTCATAAATTAAAAATAAAACTGAATAAACACAGCACAGTTTACACCGAGTCTTCAACACTGAGAAAAGTCAGGGTTGGGGTTCTTTCCGTCCTGAGTATACTACCGTATACTAGCACTGATTGTTGAAGAAAAAAAAACCTACATCTTAAAAAGAAAGAACAAACAATCAAAACACTGTGTTAGTTAGCTTCCTTGTGTTGAGTACAATAAGGCCAGACACAAAATAGTACATCTATGCTGGGCCAGCCCAAGGCACTGCTACAGTGGCTGGAATGAGAAAGTTGTTCCCTGGGGGTTGTGGACAGTAGAGATTGATGGAAGGGACAGAAGGGAGATTCTGAGTCACAGAGGTCTTCACCTTGACCTCACCTTGACAGGTGGTCTCCTAGGTAGCCACCTTTAATTTTGTCTACATTTATCGAATCAAACACTTAAGATGAATGCATTTTACTCTCTATATCATGCAACTATATCAGTAAATAAAATTCACACTGTACCTGTGGTAGAGATACATACACTATTTTATATGACAAAATTATGGATTTCTTCTGCTTCTGAAGCTCTTATACCCAGAGAGGCATAAATGCAGCTTCAGGGTGTCAGCTGCCAGTACCCAGAGGGACTCGATCAGAGAACCATCTGGCCACGCTGACCTGGGGATCAAGAGAGCATCTTTGCTCTCCTTCCTGTCCACCACTTCGAACTCCCCTGCCTCATCTCCAGCCCTGTAGCAGAGCTCTTGCAGGGGCCTGCTCTCCCTCTCTGTCTCCACTTTCTGAGGACTCAGACAGACCTTACGGCAGACACAGCTTTCCCCTTTCCTGTGGACCCGCTCTCTCATCAATTCCTCCTTTCTAGCCCATTCCCATGCCTTTATGTCAACCCCAGCCCCAATACCTAGAAAAACATTCTGCCTGGCACCGACTCGGAAGCAGTGAGCCCAGGAAACCCACAGACATCACGCATTCCCCAAATCCAGAGAGGACAAAGAAACCAAAAAACAGACCACCCAACCAACAAAGGCGAGCCAGTTATCAATGCCCAGAATCACAATCATTCCAAACCCAGGTGCCCAGAGACAGCACAAAACCACAAATGTTAACACACAAGGCAATGTGTCTCCACTAGAATCCAGTGATGCTATTACACTAGCCCTGAGGAATAAAAGATAGCTGAATCACAAGACAAGGGCTTCAGAACAGTGCTGTGAACTTGTTTAAGTATCTCAGAGAAGATAGGAATCCCCTTAAGGAAGTCTGTGAAAATACAAACAGTGGAATGAAGTGATGAAAATCAATTCAAGACAGGTAGTGGAATTTAACAAAGAAATAGAACCACTAAAGAAAAAGCAAACTTGGGTAAAACAGGAAATGAAAACTTTAGGAAGCCAAGTCAAACCTCAGAATGAAGTCTCGCCAACAGAATACAAGAGATGGAAGAGAGAACCTCGGACACCGCAGACAAGGCAGAAGCCATGACCACCTCAGCCAGAGAAAATGTTCACCCCAAAAACTCCAGGCACAAGACTTCCAGGAACTCTGGGACACTGTGAAAAGACCACCTCTGTGGTACTAGTGTGATGGCTAGTCTTGGCTGTCAACTGGCTACATCTGGAATTAACGAAAAGTCAAGCGTCTGGGTGCACCACTTGGGAATTTCTGGATTAAAGTCTTTGAGGTGGGGAGATGCGTCTTGAACATGAGCCACACCTTATATAGGCAGCCTGTATATGGACACGGAAGAAGGAAGGTTTTGCTCTGGGCCTGTTTGCTCTCCTCTTGCTGACAAGTGCCTCCTTTCATTGGTATTAGAGCCCACTTCTCTGGGATTCGGGTGTATAATGATGACCAACTGAGACATGCAGTCTCAAGGACTAAACAACGGCTGGACTCTTGGAGTTTCCATGGGTAGACAGCTGTTGTATGACTGTTTGGACCACAGCTTGTAACCACTCTAGTAACACCCTATATATTCATTCTATCAGTCTGTTTCTCTAGAGAACCCTGACTTATAAGAATAGAGGAAGGATAACAAATCCAGGTCAAAGGTACAGAAAATATTCCTCAAAATCATTGAAGAAAAACAATCCCTAATCTAAAGAAGGAGGTACCTATCAAGGTAAAGGAAGCATACATGTATACATGCCTTGCTCTCCTTTCCAGACAGTGGGACAAGGTCTGTGTTCCAAGTGTTGTTTTCTCATATGTACCTAACTGTTTCAGTTGAGTCAGGAAAGTTCCCGGGCTTAGGAGTTGTAGTTAGTGATTCCAGATGAAAGATCTGAACATCACTAGCCCTCTGTTTAATCTTAGGGGGAAATATTTGAAAAGAACAGAATTTCCAGGGGAAGTCACAGTGACAAAGTGAAACTAAAAACTGCCCAAAGAACCACCAATATAATGAGAAAAAAGAGCCTGCACGCTTCATGAATTTTGCAGATTCCTATGCTGTGCTGTGGACCACTGGTCCTGGTCCTCGGCAAGTGAGAATCTGGTTCCACAGATGCCTTGCCCTGAGGACACCCACTGGACAGGCAGTCAGATCTGGTCTGAGATTAGATTCACGGCTCCCAACACTGAACAACATTATAGATCAAATGCAGCTAGCGGAGAGTTAGAGAACGTTTCACCCTGCATCCTAACTGATGGCAGGAATTACAGCTGGATATCAACAACAGAAAGCTCACAGACTCATAGAAACTGAACGACTCACCACTGAATGAAAAATGGGTCAAGACAGAAATTAAGAGAGAAACAAAAAGAAACGTTTTTAGAATTAAATGAAAATAAAAACACAACAAACCCAAGCCTACAGGACAAAATGAAGGTGGTTCTAAGAGGCAAGCTCATGGCACTAAGTGCTACATAAAAAAATTGGAAAGATCTAGTATTAGTGACTTAGCACATATGGAAGTTCTAGAACAAAAAGAAAAATAACATCCAAAGGGAATAGATGTCAAGAAATAGTCAAACTTGGGGCTAAAATATAAGAAATATTTATATATTCTTATAAAATATTATAACAATAATAAACTAAAAAATACAAAGAGTCAATAAAATGAAGAGTTCTTTGGAAAATCAATACAGTAAATAGACCTTTAGCCAAACTAAGTAAAAGACAGAGATAGAAAACCAAAATGAAATTAGAGATGAAAAAGCGGGGGCATCACAATGGACACCAAGGAAATCCAGAGAATCAGAAGGGCATACTTTAAAAATCTATACTCCCCCCATTTGGAAAACCTAAAAGAAATGAATAAGTTTTTTGATATATATACCACCTACCCAAGTTAAATAAAGATCAGATAAGCAGTTTGTATTAATCAGGGTTCTCTTAAAGGAACAGAACTTATAGAGTGAATGTCTCTCTGTATATGCATAAAGGGAATTTATTGGAATGATTGACGTGCCACAGTCAAATTATGCAACAAAGGCTACGAACAGGAAGTCCAAGAATCCAGTAGTGGGCTTGCTCAGTCCGCAAGGCAGGGCATCTCAGCCAGTCTTCAGTGTGTGCTGGACCCCTGAAGAATAGAGACACTGCCAGTGACGGAATGGATGTGCTAGCAAGGCAAGGGCAAATGGGCTAGGAGTGAAAGAGTCCTTCTTCTATATCCTTATATAGACCTCCAGATTAAGGGTGTGTCTTCCTGCCTCAAGATCCAAATCAAAGACCTGTGTCTTCCTTCCTCCAAGGTCTGGACTAGAAGTTGATTCACCCACTTTAACCCAAGCAGAAAATCTCTCACAGGTGTGCCCTCCATTTCTGGATTGTAGTTCATTCCAGATGTAGTCAAGTTGACAACCAATAACAGCTATCACTCAATTTAAACAGACCTCTAACCCCTACTGAAATAGAAATAATCATTAAGAATCTCCCAACTGAAAAAAAAAGTCCATAGCCAGATGGATTCAGCAGAGAATCCTACCGGACTTTCAAAGAAGAATTAATGCTAATACTTCTTAAATTATTTTGCAAAATAAAAACAGAAGGAAGATTGTATAATTCCTTCCGCAGAGTTACTTTACCCGATACCTAAACTGCACAAAGACCCAAGAATGAAAAAAATTACAAATTTCCCTTATGAGCAAAGATGCAAAAATAGTAAAATACTATAAAATAGTATTCAGTAAAATACTTCCAAACCAAATTGAAGAACACATCAAAAAGATCATCCACCATCATCAAGTAGGCCTCATCTCAGAGATGCAGGGATGGTTCAATATGTAAAAATCAGTAATTGTAATCCACCACATAAATAAACTGAAAGGAAAAAAAACTCATGATCGTCTCATTAGATACAGAAAAGATCTTTGACAAAACCCAGTACCCCCTTCTGATAAAGGTCTTTGAGAGATTAGGGATACACGTAATATAGCTAAACATAATGAAGGTAATATACAGCATGCCTATAGCCAGCATCAAAGTTATGAAGCTAAACTCAAAGCAATTCCACTAAAATTAGGAATGAGACAAGGTTGCCCACTCTCTCCATGTCTGCTCAGTATAGTACTTGAGGTTCTAACTAGAGCAATAAGACAACTGAAGGAAACCAAGGGGATACAAATTGGAAAGGAAGAAGTCAAAGTTTCATTATTTGCAGATGATATGATAGTATACATAAGCGACCCTAAATTCTACCAGGGAACTCCTACAGCTGATAAACACTTTCAGTAAAGTGACTGGTTACAAGATTAATTTTAAAAACGTAACAGCATTCCTATGTACAAATGACAAATGAACTTGAGAAAGAAATCAGGAAACAACATTTTTCACAATAGCCTCAAATAATATAAAATATCTTGGGGTAAATCTAACCAAGCAAGTGAAAGACTTCTGTGATAAAACTTCAAATCTTTGAAGAAGATATCAGAAGATGGGAAGATCTCCCATGCTCATGGATCTGTAAGATTGACATAGTAAAAATGACTATTTTACCAAAAAACAGTCTACAGAATCAATGCAATCCCCATCAAATTTCAAATACCATTCTTCACCTGCATATGGATACAAAGAACAAAAACAAAACAGGATAGCTAAAACAATCTTGAGGGGCTGGAGAGATGGCTCAGAAGTTAAGAGCATTGCCTCCTCTTCCAAAAGTCCTGAGTTCAATTCCCAGCAACCACAGGGTGGCTCACAACCATTTGTAATGGGGTCTGGTGCCCTCTTTTGGCCTGCAGGCAGACACACAGACAGAATATTGTATACATAATAAATAAAAAAAAATTCTGAATGGTGAAAGAACTGATAGAGATATTACCATTCCCAGTCCCAAAATAAAGTGGTATTGGCAGAGCTAGAGAGATGACTCAGCAGTTAAAAGCACTGTCTGCTCTTCCAGAGGACCCAGGTTCAATTCCCAGCGCCCACAAGGTAGCTCACAACTATCTGTAGCTCCAGTTCCAGGTGACCTGACACACTCACTCAGATACATAAGCAGGTGAGACACCAATGCACATATAATAAAAATAAATCTTAAAAATAAATACATAAAATAAATTTTAAAATGATATTAGCATAAAAATAGACACATTGATCAATGGAATCAAATTGAAGACCCAGACATAACATATGGACACCTGTCTTTTAAAGTGAAACCAGAAATACACAGTTGAAAAAAACACAGTATCCTCAACAAATGGTATTAGTCAAACTGTAGGGCTGCATGTAAAAGAACAGATCCGAACTTACCACCCTGCCCAAAACCCAACTCCAGGTGGATCAATGACCTCAACATAAGACGGCACACGCTGGATTATCAGGAGGTACTGAGTGCCAGCCTCGGCACTCCCACAGGGTTCAGACAGGACTTCCACAAGTGAAAAATGACTTGGGAACAGGATTTTAGGGGTAGAACAACTGACTGCTCAGGCATGTTTTATCTGCATGTTTCTTTATTCCTTGGGGGAAGATAAAAGAAGCAGCCTAGGGGCATGAGGGCATAAGGGGTAAAAAGGGGGAAGGGTGATCTCCACAAAGCTTTCAGTTTATAAAGCATACAGACAAGTTAACAGTCCCCTAGGCGGTAACAGTAGTATCAATCTTGCAGAGTCACTAGAAACCAGTGGATCTGGCAAGGAGGCTCTTTACATCTCAGAGGGGGCATGGCTGTGACGTTCCCCAGAAGCTGTATTTACCTGTGGGCTTGATTTGCATTAGCATCTAGCTTGTTGAATTAAAAGGAATCTCTTCTGGGGACCCTGCTTTTGACTCCAACAGGGTGCCCAGGTGAGAATTTTTCTCTCTGAAGCTAATTTTAGTGACTCGGGCCTTTTTCCTATATAAATAGTTAATTTCATGGGCTATGATCTTATGTTGGTTAAATCCAAGGTAAAGGATTAATACAGAATATTAATAGCCTGTTAAGTCAAAACAGAAGACCAGTAGATCACATCTTCCTGAGTCTGCTCTTAGAGCAGACACATTACCTCTTATATGAGGCCCCCTTTTTATCTTGTACCCTGTGAAGATTTGTCACTTGTATTGGTTTAATAAAATGCTGATTGGTCAATAGTCAGGCAGAAAGGTGGGGCAACCAGAATAGGAGAATTCTGGGAAGAGGAAAGTCTCAATCTGCAGTCGCCACCTAGATGCCGAGGAAGCAAGCTGAGAATGCCTCACTGATACCAAGGTACCAAGCCACATGGCTAACTCAGACAAGAATTAAGAGTTAATTTAAGGTGTAAGAGCTAACTAAAAATATGCCAAAGCTATTGGCCAAATAGTGTAATTGATATAGTTTCTGTGTTATTATTTGGGTCTGGGCAGTCAAGAAACGAATGGAAGATACCAAGGAAACAAGGCCTTTAAGAAACAGTAGGACAGACACACATATGACCTTAGAGACTGTGGAAGCACACACAGAGCCTGCACAGGTCTCAGCCAGATGGGGCCCCAGTGCTGAGAACAGAAGTGGACACAAGCCCCATCCCTAACCTAGATGCTATCTCCAATTGCTGAGCACTTGCAAAGGAAAAATTAGTTCTCTCCAACAGAGTCTCGCTGGGCGTACAAATCCCGCCCAAGGGCATATTCATGCCTAGCAGTAGACGTCAACACAAAATGAACTCAATGGTATTCTTGGATACTTTTTTTTCTTCACCTTATAGGTCTTTCATTTATATATTAGAGTTTCTGGTTTTGTGTTTTTAGGAAATTCCTGCATGAATGAATGTGTGTGTGTGTGTTTCTTGTGATTTTTCTTTGGCTTTTTTTTTTCTTGTTTTTGGTTTTGTTTTGTTTTTTGTTGTTATCTGGCTTCTTTGGTTTTATTTTCTTATTTATATTAGATGCCTGTTAGTTTTAGAGAGAGAGGGAGAGAAAGGGTGTGGATTTGGGTGGGTGGGGTGATGTGAAGGATCTGAGAGGAACTGAGGAAAGGAAAACCATGATCAGGATGCACTGTGTGATAAAGAAATCACAGCTGTGCTGATTTTTTACTGTTTTTCACGGTCTTGGTTTCTGGGCTAGAACACATACATTTAGGTGAAACCACATTCTTCAAATTCGTAACCTATGAACCCCAAAGTTCTAGGGACTGTCCTTTGTGCTCATGTGGCACTCCCAGATTTTGTCTTAGTGACTAAATAAGAGGAAATCCAATCCCTTGTGTGTAAGATGACCATACTTTTTAAGAAAAACTTTAAAACATTTCTATTGCTATAATATTAAGATAATAAAAACAAGGGCTAAAGAGATAACTTGTTGGTTTAGAACACTTGCTGCTCTTGCTGAGGACCCAGGTTCAGTTCAGCACACTGCCCACATAGTGGCTCACAACCTAAAACCCTTTTCCTCGAAGCTGGGTGTGGTGGCATAAGCCTTTAATCCTAACACTCAGGAGGCAGAGGCAGGTGGGTCTCTGTGAGTTCAAGGCCAGCCTGGTCTACAGAGTGAGTTCCAGGACCACCAGGGCCATTACACAGAGAAACCCTGTCTTAAAAAAATTAAAACAATAACAACAATAAAATGTTCCTTGTTCATGAAGACTGCCTGTCATTTTGACATAACTACCCCTTCTACATCCTGATCCCCTTCATGGTTTACCTAATCTTCACAGTCTAATAAAGACGGACATGTAAACATGAAACTTCCAAATATGAGCAAGTGTTTCGGGGCTTCTCTGTATCAATAATTCAGTTTTTCAGTGCTGACTAGTGTTCTCATGTATGAGTGCACTGCAATACATCCACCCGTTCACTTTCTTGATAGATAGAAATTTGGGCTATTTCCAGCTTAGAGTTATTAAAATAGGCTGCGTAAATATTGGCGCCCAAATGTTCCGTGGACATATTTTTCATTTTTCTTGCAACGCTCATTCAGAAAAGAAAAATATTTACAAAGTCTCTTGAGTAATAAGATGGGCTCCAAATCTTCCTGCCCTTAACTCTTCAGGGGGAACGGTTACCTTCAGACAATATTAAGTGATAACTGACTCCTCAGGAGATGTCCAGTGGAAATGGTAAGAGAGGGGAGTTGAAACAATTGGCATTTTCCCCTAGAAACACAACCGTGCAATTTTCTTTGTTGTGTGACAGTATAAATGCACATTTGGAAGCCTGTTTTGAGAAGCAATCGTATCCCGTGTACATATATGCAGAACAATGAATGCATAAATTGTCATATATTCATGTGGTGCTATAGATTCAGCACACTGCTCGGCCACTCATAGAATGGTCCGTGGTGGCAGCTTTTAGAATCACCACAAAGTGCTCCAAACACCCCAGGTACCGGCTGGGCACACAGCGTCAATCCCAGCTAATGTGCAAGCCATCTATCTCCATAATCCTTCCCAGACCCGGTTTCCTAGGATCACTTGGGATATATTTTATTTTGAGTCAAGTTCCCAGGGAAACAGACTCTGAGACAAAGGCCGCATGAACATTTACGATAGAAATGTCTACTGATCCTGTGTGGTGTGCAGTGTGTCACGGGACCTGGCCTTGAACCTCCCACCCTAAGGAAGCATTGGATAGGAGCTGTCTCAAGGAAGGAGGCCACCTTCAGTGCAACAGCTAAGGGCAATTCCCAGGGAGGACTGGGGGTGAGTGTCTCGGTGTTGAAGGGGATAGGGTCAATGCAACACAGCAATCATTGCATAAAAGCTGGAGCCTAGTTGAATAGTCATTTGTATATATGAATATGATGCCTAAGACAAAGAAGGAGGCTTGACACAGATTTAGAGTCTGACATTTAGGTGATATTTTAAAATTTTAAGACTAGAGGAGATTGCTAAACAAACATGTTCAAAGAGAAGTGATTCCAACCTAGACCCTTGGAACACTTCAAAGTAAAAAGCTTAAGAAGAGTAGGGCCCAAGCTGGGCTAGTGGCACAAGCCTGTAGTTATAGCTAGGAGGATCAAATGTTCAAAGCTGACCTGGGACCCAAAGTGACTTCATGGCCATTCTGGCAACTTAGTGAGACCCTGTCTCAAAATTAAAAGTGAGAGAGAGAGAGAGAGAGAGAGAGAGAGAGAGAGAGAGAGAGAGAGAAAGAAAGAAATAGGAGCCAAGCTAGGTGGTAGGATGCTTGCTTACTTTGCATAAAATTCCCTAGGTTCACTATCCAGTAATAAAAAAAAAACAAGGAGGGAGAGAAAGAGAAAGAGGAGGATGGAGGGAGGAGGGAGAGGGAGGAGAAGGAGGAGGAAGAGAAGGAGCGGGAGGAGGAGGAATCAAAGTAACTGAAAAAGTAGCAGCCATTGAGGTGGGAAGAATGCTAGGAAAATGTGGGGCCAGGAAGCCACATGCAAAGAATGAAATAATCAATAATATCAAATATCCACGTAGGTCCCGGGAGATAAGGATCATCTTGTTTACCTATATGAACGTCGGTCGGGCGGTGGTGGTGCATGCCTTTAATCCCAGCACTCAGGAGGCAGAGGTAGGCAGATCTCTGCAAGTTCGGGGCCAGTCTGGTCTACAAGAGCTAGTTCCAGGACAGGCACCAAAGCTACATTGAGAAACCCTGTCTGGAAAAACAGAATACAAAAACAAAAAATACATGTGAATGTCACTGGCAATCTTGACAAGAAGAGTTTGGGTAGAGTAGCGTGGGTGAAAATCTGGCTAGGGCAGGTTTATAGAGAGTGGAAGACACAGGAAGGAGTAGGGCGGGGTTTGAGTGTCGTTGTGGAATAGAGCATTTGTTTAGCTATGTAAAAATGTGTTATATTTGTTGATGCTGCAGAATTGTTTAACTATGTAAAGATGTGTTGCTGTCTCACCTTGCCCCCCCCTAAGGCACCTGACTGGTCTAATAAAAAGCTGAATGACCAATAGCTAGGCAGAGGGGGGATAGTTGGTGCTGGCGGGCAGAGAGAAAAGAGGCGCCAACCAGGCAGCCAGGGGTCAGACAGACAGACACAGAGGAAGCAGGGAAAGCAGGATGACCCAGCACGTAGATGAGGTAAATGGGCATCGGGGGCAGCGCACAGATCGACAGAAACGAGCTAATTTAATTAACTTTAAAAAACCTAGCTAGAGACAAGCCTACGCTAAGACCGAGCATTCATAATTAATAATTAGTCTCCAAGTCATGATCTGGGGGCTGGAGGTCCAGGAAAGCCTGCTACAGAGGGGTGCAACTTTTTTTTTATTTTTGTGCAACAGAAAGATGTGCTTTTTGGGAAATGCCAGCAAGAGTTAACTAGTCGCTACTCAACCTCTCTGAGCTAGCAGATATTCACCCCAGCCTTTGAATCTCAACTTTTATTTATAAATAGAATGATAGAGATTTAGTTAAAGCTTTGTTTTGTGGCAGCGACAGCCTGTGCCTGCGGGAGCAGAATTCCCACCAGGCTGCAGCCTGAGTGGCCGGGCCACGGCCAGAGAAGCAGGCCAGTAACTGCAGAGCTGACATTGCCAGCTGAGACAGCAGGAGATGAATGGCAAGCAACACAAACTGATGATGTGAGGAGATGTGAGAAAGCATCTCAAGCGCTGATGTGAGATCATGCACACAGTCACCGGCCTGGTCAGTCAGGAGCACAGTCCTATCAGTCAGAGTAACCCAGGCCGAGGGTGTGAGACCTGGTGGGGATACTGGAGATGTTCTTTTGATGGGTTTCCTTTGCTGGGATGCAGGAATCCAGTATTGGCTGGGAATGAGCATGGAGGGGATGTTTTGATGAGAGAAGGGTTTTAAGCAATCTTGGAGAGT
Source organism: Microtus pennsylvanicus (assembly GCF_037038515.1). NCBI lineage: Eukaryota > Metazoa > Chordata > Mammalia > Rodentia > Cricetidae > Microtus > Microtus pennsylvanicus. The sequence goes on from NC_134585.1 coordinate 116,864,024, forward strand.
GAGGAAGTAAATGGAAAGAGATGAAGTATATCTGGGTGGCACTGGGGCCCCATGAGCTCTGTGTGTGTGTGTGTGTGTGTGTGTGTGTGTGTGTGTGTGTGTATGTATGCATGTGTATGTATATGTGTGTATGTATATGTGTGTATTGTACGTGTATATGTGTATTGTGTGTATGTGTGTATTTGTAGGTATGTGTGATTGTGTGTGCATGTGTGTGTGCATGTGTGTGTATGTATGTATGTGTATATGTATGTATGTGTGTATATGTATGTATGCACGTGTATGTATATGTGTGTATGTGTGTGTATTGTACGTGTATATGTGTATTGTGTGTATTTGTAGGTATGTGTGATTGTGTGTGCATGTGTGTGTGTATGTGTGTGTGTATTTTGTGTATTAGTCTACAGTGGGCATTATGGGCACGTTCACGATCTTCACTGCAGATATACATTTATAAAATGGGGGAAGACTGAGCTGTTGGGAGGATTGTGTGAGAATTAAACACCTTAATGCATGTGATGTGCTTAGCATATGGTATCGATTTAATCCTTCATTGGTTTTCTCCTGTAGGGCTCACTATTACATACTGTATTTTTCTATCATTGTTTGCTGAGTCAGGATATCACTATGTAGCTCTGGCTGTATGGTCACTATGTAGACCAGGTTGGCTTTTAACTCACAGAGATCTGCCTGCCTCTGCTGGGATTAAAACATGTACCACCACACCCAGCTTATTCGTTGTATATTTTTGCCTACATATAAATGGGCTCTTAGAAATTTTAGATTTTAAAAGTCATTCAATGCAAGCCCTTACCTAACCACCTGAATTTCATCAGCCTTACCTTCTGGCCTTGGTTTGATCCTAGAGCATTAGAGTAAATGCTCCATTCTGAGGCCCTGCGTTTCATCTTTGGATGTCTTTGCTCTGCTTTCTATACACTGAAATCTGCTCTGTGGTGATTTTCAGTGAAGCCCACTCATTTGGGCTACACTGAAGAAATCATTCCTGTCTTTGTCTCTCTTTTATAACAGTCTTCTTTAGATTTGGCCGCAGACAAGATGTGATCCCATGCTGCCACTCTGGACTCTCTAACCCCGTCTTCATTACTACATCCCAGACAGAGCTGCAGAACAACAACAGTCTGGGTTCTCCTGTCTCTCATCATCCAGAGCCATGTTCAAGCCCATCAGAGAAAGGGTGATTAGCTGTTCTCTAGTCTTCTGTCTTTACTATGTCCTATGGAACTTTGTAAAGCTTAGTGATTGGTCCATGGAAAGCGGTCTTATAGAGATGACTGTGGGAAGCCATAGGTAACACTCAACGGTGTCCTTAGATGCATGTGTGTTAATATACTATAGATTCCTGCAAAGGAATCCAGCACGTTCCCAGAACCTACTGGTTGATTAATGTATTTCCTCCCTCTTATCCATTTCTTGGGACTAGCATTTCACGGAAACATCTCTGGGAAATTCTGGTCCAAAAGAGCATTTCTCTCACTTAGTGCATGACGTGTAAAATATCCACTTAGATAACATTTATTACAAAGCTACACAAACAGTGCAATCTTTTTAGGTTTAAAGTCCACTCCTAATGCTTATAGACCATATGAGCAGTTACCAAACCAAATCCATTAACAAATAGAAGAAAAAGCAATTTAAATTGGCCACATGAAGTTAGTGTGGCGTATAATGTGTGTGTTTTTATTTGTTTTTATTCATAATCATAAACTTAGCTCTGCAACCCAGCAGCAGTCAAAAGGGAGTAAAGAAAACACGGAACCTGAAGAGCTCGGCAAGTGTCAAGGTGAACCTGAGGCCAGAAAGGCCAGAGACCTAGGGGAAACCAAACACTCAAGGGGCAGAGCAGTAAAATGATTCCTAAGAGCATTGTGCTATGCCATAGGTCAGCGCCTCTCCCAGCCGTCCTCAGAGAAGCTTCCTTCTGCAGCGAATGGGAGCAAACACGGAGACCCACAACTGGGCAAGGTGCAGAGACTGAGAGACCTTGGAACACTCGGTCCTAAGGGGGACGTTGGCGTCAAATCCCTCCCTCGGGTTCAGGGAACTGTGAAGGAGAGGCGGTAGAAAGACGGGAAAGCCAGAGGGAGTGGGTGACACCCGGGGAACGGTGCCTTCCAGACACACAAGGGAACTCACAGAGACTGTGACCGCACACACAGGGCCTGCGCAGGTCCAAGCCAGATGGGGTCCCAGTACTGAGATGCCACAAGTCCCCATCCCTAACTGACATCTGCTTGTAAAGGAAAATTAGCTCTCTCCAATGGAGTCTCACTAGGTTGCACTAACCACACTTGAGGGTAGGCCCTGACTCCTGGCAGTAGATGCCAACACAAAGCTGCACCTCTTCCCTTCCTCCACTCCCCCACAGATGCTTGTATGTTGAGCGCAATAGTATTCTTGTAGACTTTTTGTCTAATTTTACTTGTATATTACGGTGTCCAAATATGTGTGTGTGTTTTCTAAAGAGAAAGAAAGGATATGAAATTGGAAGGATGCAGAGGATCTGGGAGGAATTGGAGGAGGGGAGTTTGGGATCAGAATGTAGTATATGAAAGAATTCGTCCCCCTCCCTCAGGTATTTTGTTTGTTTATTTATTTGTTTGACCCAGGGTCTCACTATATAGATCTGGATGTCCTGGAACTCACTACATACACAGGCTGGCCTCAAACTCACAGAGATCTGCCTGCCTCTGCCTCCCAAATTCTGGGATTACAGGCATGTATCACTGCACCTGGTGATAAATGTATTTATCTTCAATAAAAATAAATATTTTTAAGAAGAGCATCAAGACCAGGAAGCACAAGCAGATGTGTAAAGACAAGGTCACCTGTGGTAAAGTCGGCCCTGTTTGCATCTTGCTGGTCTTGCTATTCCCAGCTCCCTAGGCTCAATGACTTCCAGGAAGCTCATCCCATCTCTGACCTTCCCTGAGACCATTCAGTCATGACAGCACAGATGAAAAGCTAGAAACCCTCATATTTGGTTCAGTATTTGCCATGGCAAAATGCTTGGGACCTGCGGGTTTCAGGATGACATCATCAAGTGTGTCCCTCTGGACAGACCTGCTGCCACTGCAGGCATTGTCGTGGGCAAGGTCATCATCCGTCACATAAGTCCTCCAGTGATGCTGTGGAAATGGCCAAATCCTTTCTTGCCAGTGTTTGGAGCATGAAACTTTGCTGCTGTTTTTAAAACTTGGAACAAAGAGCTCAAAGATGGCCCAAGGGCTCACCACTATCTGTAAGGCCAAAGAACCTAGTGAATTTATCCAGGACTGGCCGTGGGTGGCTACAGGGACAGCAGGCTTTTCAAAGCTTAAGATGTTTTGTTTTGAAAATGCAATCACCAATGCAAAGCGAGTTGACAAGCGCCTCGCATCTCGTTAACCTTTTGATTGGTTGTGTATGATGAACTGGGGTCTGGATCGCCGTCATATCCTCGTCAATACTTTTCTTTTACTCACTTTCTGGTTGTGAACCTGGCCTTTAACAGTCAAGCCAGCTCTCCATGTTCTTTTATTTAAAGAAAAGGAACTTGTTTGGCTAAAGGTTTGATTTTTAAATGGGTCAAGCAATCTTACCATAGTTTGACAATCAAGATTAACCAAGGTTCTCTAAAGGAACAAAACAGAGAAGAAGGATGAACAAAGCGTGTGTGTGAGTGCGTGTGTGTACGTGTGTGTGTGTGTGTGTGTGTGTGTACTAAGGGGTTAGTAGACTGACTTACAGAAAGCCCAGATAGTCCAACAATAGCTGTCTCACACTAAAGCAATTGAGAAACTCTTAGTTGTTCAGGCCATGAGGCTGGATGTCTCAGCAGTTTCAATTGGATGGAGGCTTGGGATGAGGTCATCGGTCTACCCTTGAATCTCAAAGAAGTTTATTCTAATACCCGTGAAGGAATGTCTCAACAACAGGGTGGGTGAAGCTGCCCTCCATACTGAGGGCAAGCAGGCAAAAAGCAAAGTTGCCTTCTGTCCTTGTACCAGACTGTGTGCCCCAGATAAAGGGTGGATCTCCCTGCTTCAAATAATCCGATCAAGAAGCCCCCCCATGGGAGGGCCCGCATCTCGGGTTTGCTTGATTCTAGATACATTCAAGTTGACAACCAAGATTAGCCATCACCAATGGAGGTGGAGCTGCCGTCGAGAGACATGGAGCCACATTGAAGTTAAAGGAGGTTCACTTCAGCAAGGGAGAGCAGCAGAAACCAAAGGGGGAAAGCTGGGGTAGAGTGAGCGCTATGGGTGTGCAGTGCGTGTGAGTCCAGTCTGGTGAGTGTGCTCAGCCGGAGCAGGTAGCCCCTGTGGATCACAGATTTGATGTGATTCTGTTCGGCCTCCGTATGTGGGATCCACATCCTCAGAGGAGAAGATGTGAGAAAGTTCATCTGCTCTGGGCATGGACCGAGTGTGGAAAGATCAGGTCAGGGTGATTATAATGTGTATCACCAAACTAACTTTCAGCGTTTCTTTGCGGTGAGAACATACAAACACTTCTGATTATTTTGAACTTTACAATTAATTATTAACTATGACTACCCTACCATATGAAACCCAAAATTTACTCATCCTCTCAGCCTTCATCACCCCAAATCTTCATCTTTCTAAGCATTGGGTAACCATTGTCCTAATCCAGTGGTTCTCAGCCTTCCTAATGCTGCGACCCTTTACTGCAGCTCCTCAGCCAGGCAGTCGTGGCGCACACCTTTAATCCCAGCACTCGGGAGGCAGAGGCAAGCGGATCTCTGTGAGTTTGAGGCCAGCCTGGTCTATAGAGCGAGTTCCAGGACAGGCTCCAAAGCTATACAGAGAAACCCTGTCTCAAATATGTATATACACACACACATATATATAGTCATGTTGTGGTGATCCCCAACCATAAAATCATTTTTGTTCTACCCCATACCTGCAATTTTTCTACTGTTATGAATTTTGTCGTATCCAGTCTGCACTTCTGCAAAACTAGCTTCCTTAAAGCTTCTACCTGTAAGTTGGGGTAAGTACTTTTCTTTCCGCACCTAACTTGTTTCGTATAACAGAATGTCATCCAGGCTCCTCCACAAACGACAGGCGTTCACTCTTTCTACAGCTGAGTACCATTCCATTGTGTGCGCATGACACATTTGTCTAACCCATTTGCCTACCGTAGACCTTTTGCGTTTCTTGGCGGTGAATAGTGCCTCAATCAGTATGGAAATGTGTCTCTTCAGCACACTGATTTCAGTCACTTCGTTTATAAACCCAGTAGTGGGGCTGCTGGCGTTTAAAATGGAGATGGCAGATAGATCACAGCTCCAAGATGGCAAGCTGAGACCAGCCAGCATGTAGGTGGTTCCCAGGGTCGTGCTTACTTGCCCTTACTCTGTTTCCAAGCTCTGGACACCTTTACCTAAACTCCATGTTTGCTTCCCAGAAAGACTCGTGTCCATTGGCAAGAATTACAAAGTGAAGGGAAGAAGAGGGTGGTGAGAACCCTCCATTCTACAGAAGGAACAACCAAGGCACACGCATTAGCTCTCAGCCTCATGCCGGTTTTGAGCCCGGATCTTGGGGAGTCGGGGGATGATGAATGCGCAGTGCGGAGAGGGGAGAGAGACGGGGATGCCACGGCCAGCGCAGCTAGAGACTGAGGTCAAGCGTGTGCGCGCACTGTGAACTGGTTTTAAGTCAAATTTTTTAATTTAAATGTAAACCACTTTAGTGCTCCTATCCTTCATCATTTATATATCACAGGAGTTCTTAGCCCTTATTCTACAAGGCTTGCAAGAGTTTCAGTACGACTCAGGACAGACAGGACTGGAAGTAATAAAACATGTGATGCCTCTCTGTTCGGAAGGTTCCTCTAAGTCACACTTACTTGTCAGTCTTGGTGGGTAAAAACCGAGCAGTCCGCGATGTGGGTGTCCCCGCAGCAAACGAGGTGCCCCTCTGTTCCCAGAAATCACCACTAGAGGGCTGCAGAGACTAGCAATGAAAGGAGCCGGAGGCCCTCAGAAGCCGGATCAGACCTCACCGAGGGGTCCTAGCCCGTCTTCAGGCTGAGGAAGCTGGAGCTTCCGGGGGCGGCATGGTGTGCCCCAGACCACCCAGTTACTATGTGGCAGAGTCACAATTCCACTAGAGTTTTCACGTGGGTTCCAGTGTGATGTCATGGAAAGTGAGGGAGGGGACTTGGGAGCCAAGGATTCCATCTGATCTATCTCATCTTGTGTACCAGACCAAATATACTAATTTCTCTGAACCTTGCTGTCTTATGGGATACGGATACTTCAGCTGTGCCGGTTTTGTGTTCTGTGGAAGTAGCATGGCTTAGGGTCCCCAAAGCTCGTGGTCACTCACCAGACGCCCATACCTTTAGTTTTTCTCCCCTTGGGGTCTCTCTCTGGGGTACCTTGACTTCATGAAATGCCCTTCAGGAATGAATTCCAAGGGTTCTGTCTGGTCATGCCCTTTGATACATGTTGAAGTACATCTGACAGGAAGTACATATTGTTTTTAAGTAACCAAAATAAATAAATAAAATCACAGTATATATATATATATATATATATATATATATATATATATATATAATCCAACAAGGAGTCCGGGGTAAGAAAGTGACTTTCTTGCCTCTGTCTAGGTTTGTATCCCCACTCTTGCCCATGGAGCGCCCTTAGAGAGGGCGGTGGACCTATGGGAGGATACAGCAATAACCAACCCTTCCTGCAAGGTATTGCCCCTGTCACTTAGTTTATCTTACTTTGACCCCTCTACAGTTCTGAGTCAGGCATCATTAGCCTAACCGTAGAGATGAGGAAACTGAGGCTCAGAGAAGTCAAATGATCTTCTAAGGCCTTTCTGAAAGTTAATTGACCCCCACCCCAGAGTTCAAGGCCAGCTTTGCCTGAGTGTTAGCCTTTCTGATCTCCACCAGCAGCTCTGCCCACGTGAAAGTGAGAACCAGGAAGTATTGTAATTCACATGGAAGGCTACCCTGATGTCACAGTGCTTAACCAGCTGCGGCCACCCAGAGGATGCCCTTTGGCTGCCGTGAGACATCCTGGAGGTTGTTCACACTGGCCTGTGGGTGGGGATGGGAGCCCCGGGGTGGGTGGGGGCTGATGCCTGCGTCAGTAGTGAATCCAATGTAGCAGAACAGGAGGTATTTGGTTGGTAAGAATCTCTCCCTCCTCAGCTGCTTGAGTTCTAAAATCTAACCCTTTCTGAAATGAAGCAAGGTCAAAAGCGAAAGGGTCTGAAGCCAGAGTTGGAACAGCGCATGCCTCACCAAGAGCAACTTCCAGAAATTAGCTTCACGCTGAATTCTAGTTTCAAAACCCCGGCCAAAGTGACTCCACAAGGTGAAGAAGGTGAACGGCGCCAGGAATTTCCTAAAGCATTTAACACAGCCAGAGGCTGACCTGACTGAACTGGCGGGAGTAAAGGAGACCAGGGAATCCCAGCTCCCTCTGCCTCCCCCCCCCCCCCCGGGGCTGGCAGACTGCCACCTAAAGATACTCGTCCCGCGTGCCCGCAGCAGCTGCTCAGCGCCTCCACCGGCTTTCCGAGGCTCTGCCTTCCAGCAGGTCAAGCATGCGCACATCTTCTGTACAAGAATGTCCAGATGCTGTTCAGACGCAGTTCTAGAAATAGCCAGGCACCTGAGTGTAACCCGACACGGGAAACATCCTTTCATGCGTGCAAAGCAGGCTCCTCTAAGGGGCAGGGGGAGAGGAAGTCCTAATTAGAGTCATTCTTTCATCCAACAGAGCCGAGCCTCCAAGCCACCAGCCAAGTGGATCTAGACCCTAGCTGCAGACAAGATTCACCGGGGAACTTTGAAAAAAGACCCGCACCACCGCAACTCCACCCAAAACCAATTACACAGGACTACCCGGCAGTGGAGCCCAGTCCTCTGCGCTTTTAAAAAGTTTGCTGGGTGATTCTTTACGTGGGGAGAACTGTTATATAGTAGATACAACACAAAACAGGCCAGGCCTCAAGCAGAGGCACTTCCACGGCGGCCTGTGTTTTCTGGGAGGTGACTTTAAATCATCTTCACGTGCAGACTGCGAGGGGTTTGCCTGTCTCACAGATGGGGTGGGTGAGGGAGTGTATGACTAGCCACCAACACGCAGCAAGCAAGCAGCCCTTGCGTAGGAACCGGTTTCCTAGTTCCATGACTCCCATGTTCCTGCCATTATGCAGCACTTTAAGGAACCCAGCTGGAAACGAGCTTCGGGGATGTGCATTGCTGCATCAAGGCAAGATCACAGCCAAAGGAAAATGATGGGCGGTTGGATCTATCCACCAGCCAGCAAGTGTCGGTTGGTGTTCGGAAAACTAAGCTCCTGTTGATCCATTTGTTGTTGGCTTAACTGTTCGCCTCCAGGATTTTCTAGACAGCCTTGTGGCCAGAACTGTAAGCAGAGATTTAAGAGACTGCAGCACCGGGATCAGCAGTTGGCCTTAGGATATGCTGAGTCCTAAGGAGAACGTAATTTATTGGCGCAAGCTCTTAGCTGAATAGTTAGTTAGCACTCGCGTGTTTGGCCGCTTTGCTGGCCCTTAGTTAGCGGTCAGTAAGCGTAGGAGGGCCAGCCTGTGTTCACAGGAAAAGCACAGACAGGTGCGACATGTGCAAGGGGCTGAGACCCAGACTTTGAAATACAATCCCCTCTCTGGGTAGCTGTTCAGCCGCATCTAAACCTTGCTTCTTTAGGCTTCGGTGCAGCTTGGCCTACCCTGGAGTGGACTATAACATTCTCAAAGCAGCCTCCAAGATATTTAGTCTAGCTTCCCAAGTGCTGGTCCTCTGGGAAGTAGCAATTACCCTTCATAAACAAACCCACTGGTCCCTGCCCTTCCCCCTCGGCACCGTTGGCCTTGGCTCTTTGTTCTTTCAGCCCTCTTCTCCCTCGCCCTTGGTGTTTGCCAGAGAAGTTCATCTGTTTGCCACTTGTCCATCACTAGCAATCAGACCCTCTTGCAAATGAAGAAACCGAAGTCCAAAGAGCAGAGCCACACAGTAGGTAGCAGAGCTGCGGACCAACCCAACCTCTGGGTCTCACGTGGGTGGTCTGTCAAGTCTCACTCAATCAAAGGCTGCACAGCACTTCCAAGCGCAGATTGCATTCCAAGCACAAACCAGTGCAACCCAAAAGACGTTAGATGCATTTTACCGGCATCTGAGCCTGGGTCTAATCTTGGGCAAAATCCCAGGGAAAGCAAAGATATAGTCTTATAACCCTATATGCCTCTAAATCAAGAAAAAAAATCTTAGAATGTTTACCAATATTCACTATTAATACTTTGATATTTACCAAAGAGGATTTGCCAAAAGAATTCAAAGAATAAGTTTCTAATAACAGGATGTTTAGGGGTTGCTTTGATGCCCGTTCAGAGATAGATGGAGTCCGCCGGCCCTCCTGGCTCCTTCAAACACCACAGAGTAACAATAAAACCCACTTACATTTACTAAGTACTAAGCATGCTCCGTGTGATGTAAAACATACTTTCCGTGTTCATGTGTCCCATGCCACGTGACACCAGTCTTACTGTCTCCTTGTACAGGTGAAGAAACTGAAACTCGCTGGTAATTTGTCCAGGCTCTCATGGTTAATAGCAAGCACCTGAGACAGGGTCGAGCCTTTCTGGTCAAAAGATCCTGTGCCTCGCACACAAATCACGTGTGCCTTCCCCCTGACTGGGGCTTTTCTTAACAAACACGCAGAAATGACAGAGCTGGCAGGGACTGCACACACAGAGATGGGCAGAGAAATGCCAGCCCTCCAGGGCAGACACCCAGCACTTCTTCTAACTGGTTCCCACCCTCCCTCTCTTCACCTCACCCACGCTGGACCATCCATCTCCTCATTAGTCACACACCCCAAAGGCCGTGCAGGGAAACAGCCCGAGCACAGCCTGGCCCAAGCCTGGAATGGAGCCTGATGCCTGTGACATCCATCAACTGGTTAATTTCAGAAAAGCATCCATTTGCACCAGCTGCTTACAAAGCTTTTGGCCCTCTGGAGACAAGCGGCCAATCACAAGGCAAAGTAGAGAGGCGGAGATTTTCTGGGAACTATATTCAACTTGGGGGGGGGGGGGAGCTGTTGAGTGTCTGTCAGCCCCTTGGCTGGTTGTGTGATTTCAGTGAAGCTAGGGAAATTGGAAGATAGAGTTTAAATGAATGATCTTATTATTTGATATTTATGGGTCAGATTTGTCCTCAAAGCACAAGTGCTCTAGTAGCCTGTCATGAAGATGATGGTCACGAGGCAAGGACTGCTGTTGCTCTGTGTGTGGAGAAAGATGCCTGGGAGTTTCTGGCAGTCTCTCCAGGTGGTAATATTTGTGTGTGTGTGTGTGTGTGTGTGTGTGTGTGTGTGTGTGTGTGTGTGTGGGCGCGCGCGTGTGCGTGTGCATGTGTGTGTGTAAGGAGAAGAGAGGGAAAGTCACAAGTCCGCCATCTGCTCCTGAACTTCTTCAAGCTCGAGTCTCAAAAGATACATGGTTTTAGAGATGACCGATAAACCAGAATTCCAACACATTCCCACAGACAGAGAGCAACAGCTCAGTCTTTACAAGGCTGCATTAAGGCATGGTCCCCTTCCTCCCAGCTGTCAACTTCCCTCAGGAGATCAGATGTCTTGGCATCACGGAGAAAAGTTTCTGGACGTTCTCAGGGAAATACTGCACCCACCTAGAGCAAAGAATATGATTACTGCAGTCCAAACACAACACAGAGATAACAAACACTACCCCTTCCTATCCTAAGAACTGGGGATGCCAAGAATGTCCCTATTCTGGAAATACATGTCACACACACGGAACAAGACAAGAAGTGGAAAGATCCCAAATCCTACCATTTCTGTCCAGCATTGTATTATATAGAACCATAGGATATGAAAAAAAAAATAAAACACTATATAATTGGAAAAGAAAATGGAAAACAGTAATTATTTCCAGGTGACATGATTGTACACGCTACCTTTCCACATTCCTCCTCTGCACCGGGCACTGGACAGGAATGACCTCACCTGGTCATTGCGAGAAAAGTTTATCATCCTCATTGTGCTGGGGTAAAGCAGAGACTCACTGTGGTCAGCATCCCACTCTGGTGTGGAGTGTCTACCTGCAGAGCTGACCTGCAGAAGCATTCGCTTTACACACACACACACACACCCCAGCTTTAGAACTACTTAAGCACTGCTCTCATCCCTCCGGCTCCCACTACCTTCTGCCTCTGTTGTTCTGAACACTCTGGCTAATGTTTGCTCATGTGGTCCTTCTTATGGTCTCCATGGAAGCCATCAATCAGGTTGCACTCGATGCTTTCCATTTTTGTTTTGGATTCCATGGCTCACTCAAGGTAAGAATTAATTAGTCCAGAATACATACACATATAATAACAGAAGTAAATTCATAGTGACAATAAAGGACAGTCAAGAGAAGGAAGAACAGAAATGTGTGAGTGATGTATCCGTTCACTTAGTAACAGACATGTACAGAATACATATGACATATCAGTAATGAAGGGCCCAGAGCTGCAGACAAGCAGAGCAGGCCATGTCTGCAGCCCCCTACAGTGTAGAGCAGTGGGAGTGGAGGACAGTTATGACCCCAAATTTAGAGTAGGTGAGATGCAAGAGAACATAGACAACATAGCTGGTCAACTTTTCCCTGTGTGTGGAAAGCCGGGAAACCTCCATAGTGTTGGCTGGCATTGCTAGACATAATTTCTTCCATAATAGCATCATGCAGTCAAGTGAAGAAGGGCTCTTTATTGCCGTTACTTTTGTCTGTTCCATTGGTTTGATTTGGTTTTTGAAGATGAGGTTTCTCTGTGTAGTCCTGGCTGTCCTGGAACTCACTCTGTAGACCAGGTTGGCCTTGAACTCAGAGATCTGCCTGCCTCTGCCTCCTGAGTGCTGGGATTAAGAGTCTGTGCTATCACCTCCTGGCAAAGAAGTTCATTTTTAAGTCATGTTTCCAACAAAATCAAATAGTGGGTTTTTAGAAATTGTGGCTTATAACTTGAGAAAAGCACATTGAAATGAATTTCAAACAATAATCCACCGTTTATTAATTTAGCATGAAAGTAAACCACTGAGAGCAAACCCAATTGATAAATGGGACCTCCCTAAACCAAAAGCTTCTGTAAAGCAAAGGACATGGTCAACAAGACAAAATGACAGCCTACAGAATGGGAAAAGATCTTCACCAACCCCACATCAGACAGAGGTCTGATCTCCAAAATATACAAATAACTCAAGAAATTCGCCATAAAAAAATAATCCAATAAAAAATGAGGTATTAATCCAATAAAAAATGAGGTACAGACCTAAACAGAGAACTCTCAACAGACCAATCCCAAATGGCTGAAAGACACTTAAGGAAATGCTAAACATCCTTAGCCATCAGAGAAATGCAAATCAAAATAACTCTGAGAATGGCCAAGATCAAAAACACTGATGATGACTTAAGCTGGAGAGGATGTGGGGTAAAGGGAACACTTCTGCATTGCTGGTGGGAGTGCAAACTGGTATAGCTGCTTTCAAAATCAGTATGGAGATTTCTCAGAAAATTAGGAAACAACCTACCTCAAGACCCAGCAATACCCAAAGGATGCTCAACCATACCACAAGGACATGTGCTCAACTATGTTCATAGCATTATTTGTCATAGCCAAAACCTGGAAACAACATAAATGGCCCTCGACTGAAAAATAAATAATGAAAATGTGGTACATTTACACAATGGAGTACTACACAGTGGTAAATAATCTTGAAACTTGCAGAAAAATGGATGGATCTAGAAAAAATCATATTGAGGGAGGTAACCCAGACCTAGAAAGACAAATATCATATGTGCTCACTCATAGGTGGCTTTTAGACATAAAGCAAAGAAAAACCAGCCTACAATTGACAACACCAGAGAACCTAGACAACAAAGAAGGCCCTAAGAGAGACATACATGGATCTAATCTACTTGGGAAGTAGAAAAAGGCAAGATCTCCTGTGTAAATTGGAAACATAAGGACCAGGGACCATGGGAGAGGGTAGAAGAGAGGGAGGAAGGAAGGGAGGGGAGCAGAAAAAAATGTATAGCTCAATAAAAACAATAAAAAAAGAAGTTTCTTGTATTAATTCATTTCTTCTCCATTTGACCCTTAAGAGATAAGTATTTATCTCTTATTGATGGGCATAAAGGGCCAAATATCACTTATTACCTATGACTCACTGGACTCAGGGGCTAAGCAGCCAGCAGTGGAGAACAGGTTTTAATTAGAACAAGAAATCAATCAACCCTGTTCATCTGAGCCTTGGTGAGTAAAGGAGATAGTCTGGTCCATAACTTCCAAGACATTTTAAATTCCAAATGCTGATGACGCCACTTGATTTTGTTTTCTCTGGGAATCAGGTAAGGAAGGATGAGAGAAGAAAACAGGGAAAGCTGACTGGAACCACCAGGGCTCTGGAAGATGCTATGTGAACAAACTCCCCCCAGAGCCCAGGAGGCAGCCAGGAAATACGTGTTGGGGAAAATAGATGTATGAAAGAAAGAAATAACAGAAGAAAAAGAAAAATACTTATTTCCATGTGGAAAATGATTGCTGCTTAGCAGAAAACAGTGAAAATCTATATAGCTCATGGACATACAAGATGGCTCAGTGGGTGAAAGTACCTGGCTGTGGAAGCCGGAAGTCCTGTAGGAAGTTTATTCCTACAGCTGTCCTATAGGGAAAACGGTTGGGCATGGTGGCCTTTAATCACAGCATTCTGGAGCCAGTGGCAGGTGGAATGTCTGCGAGCTCCAAGTCAGCCTGTTCTACATATGGAATTCCAGAATAGCCAGGGCTAGATAAACCCAATCTCAAACCCTGGGTTTAATGGTAAAACTTACAGACCAACTAACTCATGAGTCCACTAGCCTGGGGTACTAGGCACAGCAGAAACGAGAGAGATGTTGTTTCACTCAACAAGGTAGAAGTTGACCTCTAGACATGAGGTTGGGAGAAGACTGTTGTGGAATGTTATTTTAAGATGTGATACATTTGTTTATGCTGCGGAACATTGTTTTAATGATTCAAGGATATGTTGCATGTTCTTTTATGTCGCATTCATTTAACTCTGTGAAGCTGCCTTACTTTGCCTGTCTAAAATACCTCATTGGTCTAATGAAAAGCTGAACAGCCAATAGTGAGGCTGGCAAGAGAAAGGATAGGCAGGGCTAGCAAACAGAGAGAATAAATAGGAGGAAAAGCAAGAGAGATGAAGGAGCAAGAAAAGAAGGGGCCAGTCATAAGTCACACAACCAGACATGGAAAAGATATATAGAAATAGAGAAAGGTAAAAGAGGTAGATGGGATAATTTAACTTAAGAAAAGCTGGCTAGCAACAAGTCAAGATCAAGCATTCATAAGAAAGGATAGGCCTCCATGGGATTTATTTGGGAATAGGTAGCAGGCCCCCCAGAGAGTAAAGAGTAATAAAATAACCAACAACAGGAGTCCACGGTGAAGGGTAAATCTGGGGGGAGGGGGAGATGTAAATGTGATCAAACCACATGCTATGCACACTTGACATTCTCAGAGAATTAGCAGAAATAGTAAATGGTTGTCCAGTGACCTCTACGTGTGTCATGGAATTCCATAAACACTACATACACACCACCATCATCATCAACACTGGGGATGAGTCTCTAGGGAATGGCTGACAAAGGGCCATGCAAATCAGAGCTTCATTTCGGGGTGCTGGGAGCATAAAGCTCTGCCATCAGACAACTTCAAGTTCAGATCCAGACTCGGCCAGTTTTCAGTCTGACCTTGAGCAGGTCATTCAGTCTCTCTAGGCCTCATTTCATTGACTACGATTAGGGGACAACATTAGTACCTTCTTCATAAGGTAGCTGAAGGGCAAACTGCACTAATGATAACACACATGAGCTGCACTTGGACAGAGTGGTATCGCTCGTGGTCACCACTTCTGAGTCGGTGCGTGTGAACCAGACAGATAGGGAACATTGGTAGCACCCGTACTGGCATCTCCTCATCATGTCTATTATTATTTGGGGCCAGGAATTTTTTTTAATATTTATTTATTATGTATACAATATTCAATCTGTGTGTGTTTGCAGACCAGAAGAGGACAGCAGACCTCGTTTCAGATGGTTGTGAGCCACCATGTGGTTGCCGGGAATTGAACTCATGACCTTTGGAAGAGCAGGCAATGCTCTTAACCACTGAGCCATCTCTCCAGCCCTGGGGCCAGGAATTGTGACAACAGCAAGTGTATTGTATAAATGGAGGGTTTTCAGATCCTCAACAAGCACTAAAGGGACTGAGTTGAGGCAGCATGGAGACAGAGAAGGCAAACATGCACAGGATCGAAGAAACCCAGCATCCTGCACTGGCAGAGGAAACAAGTTTGCTTCTATGTAGGTGGGAAAGGTTTCTTCAGAAGCACCTAGGGGATTTGTGAAGGGAAAGATATCCACTTCCTACTTTGTGGAGCTGATTAATACAAACAGCTTCTTACCTTACTGAAGTGGGGACTTGACCAATGATGAAGAGGAAGTTTCTGTAGTAGGGAGCGCGGGTCCTTTGGTTCCATCCTGCCCGGCTAGCTTGCACACGAAATAATCACACAGAAACTGTATTAATTAAATTACTGCTTGTCCCATAAGCTCTAAGCTCTTATTGGCTAACTCTCACATCTTGATTCAACCCATTTCTAATAATCTGTATGTCACCACAAGGTCATGGCTTACCGGAAAAGATTCAGCATGTCTGACCTGGCGGCTGGCTCCATGGTGGCAATCTCTGACCCCTCTTTCTTCCTCCCAGAATTCAGTTCTGTCTACCCCGCCTACCTATGTTCAGCCTATCAGGCCAAGCAGTGTCTTTATTAATTAACCAATGAAAGGAACGCATAGATAGAAGGGCCTCCTACACCAAGTTTCAGTGACTCTGGAGGACCAGGAGCCGAGCATGTACAGCCTTATTCTGCTTATCACCCTACACGTGCTGAGTACCTACTGTGTGCTGGCATCCTTCTTGCCCTCTGTCTTCATCACTATTCAACTGCTGTGACAAAACCCCATGACCAAGGTAACTTATAGAAGGAATCATTTAATTTGGGGCTGACAGTTCCAGGATGTGAGAATCCACGGCTATCACAGCCACTGAGAACATGGTGACAGGCAGACAGACATGGAACTGGAGCAACAGCAGAGAGCTTACATCTTGATTCACAAGCACGAGACAAAGCTGAAATGGCTTAGGCTTCTGAAACAGCTCCTAGTGACATACTGCCTTCAATGAAGCCACACCTCCTAATCCTTCCCAAACAATTCTACCAACTGGATATGAACGTACGATGGAACCCATTCTCATTCAAAGCACCACGGGACAGTCTGAGGCAAAATTTAATACATGGGTGTACATCTCAAGACAGCAATAGTTCCTCTTTATGTCTCAGGTGCTGAAACTAGTGGCAAACAAGAGAGAAGACTCCCCCAGGTGGGCCACTTTAACAAGAGATGGCGTGCACATGGGGGAACAACAGTATTACTGACACAGGAGCACCACTGGACGTTCTGGACTCTGCTTGTCTGTGTTTTGAGAGAGTCATGGAACTCAGTGGCAGAGACGCCTCTGGAGAGAAAATCCCCCACGCCAGACTGTTGCCAGCCTGTCACAGACAAGGTAAGAAAAGTCTGCCGTTGGGGGTCATACCCAAGGGCAGTTCTCAGAAGTAGCCAGGGTTGGGTTTGATCAGAGCTCATCCTCTTTAATGCTGCCTGATGCTTTGAGAAATAAATGCCCCAGGTTACACTTGCTAACCAAGACAACCTAAGTCTGGACTGTTCAGGCAGAGGAAAGTGGAACAAAGATGCCTGCTAGTTGGAGATCTGGCTGAAGGGGTGTGCAGAAGACAGGCTGGGTGGGGGAGTCTTCTGAAGGCTTTTGCCACCTTCTCCACCTTCTCCCAACCTCCCAGCATTGCTTATGCCCCTGACAAAACCCTGGCTCACAGTGTTAATATATCCCATGCTTGAAGCAGAGTGGATGACAGTTTCACACTCTCGTTGTCTCAGGAAGCTTTACATTCTAATATCTGTAGCACTTCTTCAGCAAAAGGCAACAGGCTACAAGCACCTTGAACTGTCACGGACAACTAGCGTCTATTGAATATGGATCTTAGATCAAACTTCCTAGTAGATTTTTGTATGTCTGTTATCTCCTTTGTGGCTTCACGACAGCCTGCAAAAGTAGGATTGCTCTTCCTACCTAAAACAGAGGAAGCTCAGGAAAGCTAAGTAACCTTGTCTGGATATATGCAGGCAAAAAGAGCCTAGCCTGATCTAATTAAAAATTTTCCCACTATGTGGCTTAACCTCACTCCTACACTTACCTGAAGTCTCCTTGTATTGGGTGTTTACTCATCCAGTGAATGACTGTGTACTGGGTATTCTTTCTGTTTAGTTAGCCAGCCTTCCTCTATGTCTCTGTAACTGTACATTGGCTTCTCTATGTCTTTCTTTATCTTTTGGATACACTCACATGCATGCAAGCACGCACACACACACACAGACACATGGGGTGGGGGAATCATAGAGAGACAGACCAACAGACAGAAAGAGACAGAGAGAGCATGAGGAAGCAAGCAAGACTTTGCTCTCAAAACCCAGTTCTGGGCCTACTCCATCCACAAAGGCTCCTTTCCCTCTACTCCCCCTCCTAGGCACCACGGTGCCTCCCCCTGTTAGTGGGGCTCAGCTCATTCACTTAAATGAAAGTAGGCAAGCCTCTGGCAAGGTCTACAGAATGCAGTCACTCACTTGTGCTATAATCCACCTGATAGTGTTAAATAGTGCCTTGGGGCAGGTCAACTATTTATTGCCTTTATCAACAGCTTCATACTTAAGTCTTCCATGTGGGTCTGTCTTATCCTTGTTTCATTTACAGATCCTCATGCTGGACATTTGAATGGTTTTTGGCCTCTTTGTTGAGTTTCCATTCAATGCTTTCCCCTTGGTGAGAATAGCTCTGCCTTAGTTGCCCTCCTGGACATTTTCTGTCCCTTGCTGAATTGAAAATGAAGTCCCTGGCTGTGACTCCCATGAGATCTGTACCATACTCTCTCACTCTGAGGTTCTTTTCTGATCCAGGAATGATTTGGACAGGTGGTCTTTCTTACTCTGTCAGTTCAATTCCCTGTGCGGCTCAATAAGCAACTGCTTTCAAAACACTACACGCCTTCTACATGCAACCTTCCATGCTTAAAGCTCTCTTATTGTCTAGTCTAGGCCTAGAGGACAAGTCTTCCCACCTATTCTGCTTACACGGTCAGCAGAGCTCTTCAGGCCTGCCTTTGCACTAAGGGTCCTTCTAGCCACCCTAATGGCCCCCTCACTTTTTAAAAAAATATTTATTTATTTATTATGTATACAATATTCTGTTTGTGTGTATGCCTACAGACCAGAAGAGGGCACCAGACCTCATTACAGATGGTTGTGAGCCACCATGTGGTTGCTGGGAATTGAACTCAGGACCTTTGGAAGGGAAGACAATGCTCTTAACCTCTGAGCCATCTCTCCACTTTTTATTGCATTACAAAAACTTTAGGTTAGAGGACATGTTGGTGTAAGGCCCTCCTGGCCATGGAAAAGCTGACTTGGAGAATAACAGCACATTGACAGTCTTTAAAGGCAAACTTTCTCTCAGTGGACTACTGGGCAAGAAAAGTTGAATTGGGTATGGAAAAGGGAGGAGGAAAACCCAGGAGTCCACGTGAGGGTAAGGAATTACTAGATGAAAGGCAACGGGTGTTTACTGCTACAATAGTGGCATGGCCATTTGGGGTAACCAACTACTCTCTGATTAGATTTGAGGCCTGCTCAACAGTAAGGAATTCATGCCTTGTAGAAGGAGCTGCGGGCTTCATTCCCACCGCGATCCCATCTAGCTTACCCCCGAAATAATAACATGGAAATTGTATTCATTTAAACACTGCCTGGCCCATTATATCTAACCTCTTCTTGGCTAACTCTCATATCTTGCTTAACCCATTTCTAATAATCTGTGTAGCACCCCGAGGTGGTTTCTTACCAGGAAAGATTCAGCATGTCTGACCTGGCTGCTGGCTCCATTGCATCTGACCCAGAGAGGAGAGGCATGGCGTCTGGCTCTGTGGCATCTGATCTCATTTCCCTTCTTCCCAGCATTCTGTTCTGTCTACTCTACCCACCTCAGGGCTGGCCTATCAAATGGGCCAAGACAGTTTCTTTATTAACCAATGAAATCAACACAAACAGAAGACCCTCCCACATCAATGCCTGGTGCTGTAAACCTACCTGGTCAACACGACACAGCTTTGGGGGTGGGGGGAATCATAGGCCCTAGTGGGGGAACCTACTACTGTTTTTGCTAAATGGACATGTTGTCAAACTTCCTTCTACATATACATTTTTTGTCCATATACATTAATGCTATCCTCAACCCTATTCAGAGAAACTTCTTTAGAAGGGCACAGCAATTGATGCACAAGACCAAGTCAATCAACATCCTAGCCCAGATAGAGGAGCCCCTGGGACACAGGGAATCACTGTCTTAGTAAGAGACAGAGACCTCTGGTAGATTTTCCTTGCCCTGGTGAATGGCCCCTCGTCATGTGCCTATGGCCACACTAACTGAACTCAGTAGATTATGAAGAAAAAAACAACAACATGAAAGTGGGAGGGGTATTTTGAGGGGCTCTCGGGAGAGTGGGGGAGCAGTTAGGGATGAATATAAACAAGACATGCTGTATAAAAATATGAAGTGGTCCAAGAATGAATAACAAATATTCCTTAAAAAGAAATAAGAGTTACTAGGTAAGAAAGAGAATGACTCAACCCTCCTTGGGCACACTCGCTTCCTTCAATGACAACCCATCTTGCCAAAGCAGGACAGCTCCAGCCCACTCTAAGTAGCAATGGATGTTCCTTTCCGATCCAGTATAATCCCACACAACACCCATTTGCTTTCTTATGACTCAGCTTGGAAATTGGGCTGCTTATTCAGAACTGTTTCTGAGCTTAGAAGCCAAAACCAGGATCATCTCTAGTGATTTTTTTTTAATCACTACCAGGAATAAATCCACTGAATCAGCTTGTGGTTTAAAACTATAATAACAACCACAATCAAAACAGTGAAGGACCATTAATTTATTCACATAAGGAGAGCATATAAATGCCCTTCTCTCTACTTCCTAGACTAAATACCCTTTGTGAATTCTTGAGAACTTTGCTAAATATTCGTTACCCTGATGTAATCTGGTTTAAGGTGTCAGGAGAAAGCAGTTAAAATCATCTGTCCTGGGCCCTTCTTGTCAGGAAGGGAACAAGTGTCAATACCACACAAGACTGTTTTTCTGCAGACCTCAACTCTGGAAGCTTCTACAGTTTGCATGCTAAGCTAGCTAGCTAGCTTGCTTGCTTGCTTGCTTGCTTGCTTGCTTCCTTCCTTCCTTCCTTCCTTAGGTGTTTAGTCCATGTGTAATTAGCATATTTAAATTCCAGGGGAAGTGTTGACTGTGTGCACCACTGGAACGCTCTTCCCTGGCAGCCCCTTGTGGTCCCCCTTGTCTGCCCTGCTCACTCCACTCCCCTGGCTCCAGGGTGCAGGAGGCTTTCACTTCCTCTTCATCTTGGGTTCACAGCACCTTGCTTACACAGCATCCACGGCTTTTCCTGGGTGTCCCACTTTACTGTGCAGTTGAGGAAGTGACAGCCCTGCCACAATGCACACAGTTAAGCTGGGTTTTAGATGCAACGCAGAAGGAAGGGGGCCCATAAAGATGAGGAAGTTAGCAGACAAGTTTCGTAAGTTCTCAAGACGCTGATCCTAGAGCCTTGGTTTTTCATCCTCACCCCACCCTCCAACCATCTCTGAATAAGAACTCGATAAGACGAGACGCACTGGTGCCTTGGAAGGCAGCCAGTCTTGTGGTATTAGCAAGATAATGTGATTTTGCAACTGGAGGGGACCTCAGACCTGATTTAGTCCAACGGTATCACGTCAGGATTAGCACAGTGCAGCCCAGAGAGGTGTTGTAATTTGCTCAAAGTCAGATGGGGAGCTTGCTCTAGACCTAGGTCCCCCGCACCTGTTGCCCCTGGGTAGATTCAGGTGCCTGAGCGTCAACGTCAGAACCTGAGCAGGAACCAGAGGAGACAATGTAAAAGGGAATGAGGTTCCGGGCGCTAGGGGGCAAAGAAGCCAGGGAAGACGACAGAAGAAGGTGCCATTTCAAGCTTAAGACATCTGGGTGGTGAGAGATACCGGATGGGCTGGAGACAGGCAGCAATCAGGCACTGGTAGATTTACCGGGAGTCAAGGCAACAGGAAGGAGCTGAGTCAAAGAGGGTGATTTGTGAACATTCCAGGCTCTGCATATAGTAGCTCCAGCTGCAAAGCCAAGGACAGCATCGAGATTTACGGGTGCGCGGACAGGACTTCGGGTCAGCATCCTCACTTCAGCCAGGCCTGTGAATCACAGCCAAATCTAGATGAGCTGTATTATTGACCATGATAATGGGAGGCTGAATGGTGGCTGTGATTGCCTATACCGCAATCAACCTTTAAGATGGCTAGGAATCCCGGTCCGACCAGTCCTTAGCCCAGATAGCGGTGTCCCAGAGAGCCGGTGATTGCTGGGAGCAGAAGCAGCTTCAGAGACAAAGGCCACACTCCACAGTCCTGTGATCGAGGAGTCCACTTTGTCATGGGTCACAGCTCAGGTTAACACGGACCTTGGGTGGTGGGCAGTGAGGGAGGCAGGGAACTGCAGAATGAGGAGAAATGAGTGGGTGATTTTCATGTCTGGGGCGGCAGCGAAGCGTCTGTGATGGCGCTACCAAAATAGCGAACCTCTAAGCCGTTTTATTGTCAGAATCCTAAGAAGATTTTGTCACAAATCCTGAGGTGACTTCACTTTGCTATGTGCGGGGCTAAATCAACACAATGCAGAAACATCTGGATGAAAGGAAAATGTCTCTGTCAGTTATCCAGGTGCTGTGTCTACCTGACATCAAACAGCTGGATTCTTGTAAACATTTGGATAACGCACTGCATTTTTTTTAAAATTTTTTCATTCACGTCGCAAAATCGTCCTCTCCAGCTTGGCAGGAGCGCAGAGGTCAGCTAATCTCTGATATTTGGCATAGCCTCGAATGACCTATTTGTATTATCATGCAAATCAAACGCTAATTATACACAATGTATCTTATTTGAACACGTGTTTATCTGAACGCTTTATTCTCCTTGGTCGTTTCATTGAATTGTAAATGAATCATTTGCAGATAAACTAGATTATTATAGGTATGAAAATACAACAAAATGCTCTAATTAAGGCAGACTTGGTTTACTGCAGCCCAAGTGGAAATGTTCGTGACCCCCGAGGCTGCCGGAGGTACCTGCTTCCCTCAGAGAGCTACCTGTGACTTGAGCTTCAGCTCCTCTGCACTTGCGTGCTGATGCCGGTCATTTGAAAATCTCCCTCCAGGTGTCTGTCCCAGGACGGAGACTAAGGCAAAGGAAGGGTACAGGACTGGGAACTTCGTCAACTCCAGAAGATTTCTTTCAGCATCTGAATTTTTCTCTTCCGGATGACCAAGGTTTCAGCCCACCCAACCCTCTCCACTAGCTGAGAGCCTTTAACAGCATCCACACTACCACAGCATCACAGGCCAGGAGCACCAAGCCAGCTTCTCTCCTCGGCGTCGGCGCCTGGCTTCCAGCGTACGTTCAATTACCCAGAATGGAGCTTTTCATCTTTTACATGTCACACTTTGAACTATTGTCTCATTTATACCGGTAGGCAGCACAGAAAGTGGGCACAGCTAAATTAAGATATAGAAGCAAGGGGGAAATATTTTCTAAAACTAACAAATGTCTGTGTGCTGAGTTTTAAAAAAAATGATAGTCTGGGGAGGGGAATGAAATGAAAAGGTCTAGACGGAGGAACAAAGAGGCTGGAAAGCCAGTGAGGCAGGGAGATCTAGGAAGGCTGTTTGGAGTAACAGGAGAGGGAGAAAAGAAGCTTCTCATGTTTGCCACCCTGAAAACTTAGAATAGGATGGAGGGAGGTGCCAGTCCGTCAATGCATCAGCCGGGCCCATCTGCCCGGTGCCCAGCGCACGCAGAACATTCTTGCTGCGAGTAGCTGGGAGGGCAGTAGTGAAGCTTTATCAAAGGTCTTCCAAGATGAGCCTGAAGAGCAGTGGAGACCACTGCAACAGCAGCTCCGGGAGCGACCAGGAAAACAGAAGATAATGAAGATCGCTGGCACCCCTGCAGACGTCAATACAGCCCTGAGCACGAAGCCCGACTTACGCAATCCGGGTAGCATAGGTTTAATATATATATGAACGTCAGAGTTCACACTTCCTGAGGGCTCGCCATGCAGCAGGCATTGTATGAAGTGCTTTGTATACATTACATCTTATATATGGCAAATGTGGATGAGCCTCGAAAGTCTAAACGTCAAGTGATACAGCAGTTCATTTGAGTGTGAAATGAACTAAATGAGAGGAGATGAAGTGGAGGCCTTAAGAACAGAGTCCAACAGGCTAGAATTTGTCATAGCTTAGTTTGTGACTACCGTCCCTTTAAGGGTAGGACATGGTTCATTTTCTCAGACCTCAGACTGACATGAGGTGGGCAGTGGTTCCCTCTCGGCTTCGGGAGGAATTATTTATTCTCTGCTGTTGACTTTCTTTCTTTTTTTTTTTTTTTTTTTGGATTTTCAAGACAGGGTTTCTCCGTAGCTTTTGGTTCCTGTCCTGGAACTAGCTCTTATAGACCAGGCTGGCCTCGAACTCACAGAAATCCACCTGCCTCTGCCTCCCGAGTGCTGGGATTAAAGGTGTGCGCCACCACCGCCCGGCTTGCTGTTGACTTTCAATACACCTTTACTACCCTTGAGCTTCACTGAGTCTGCACTCAGTCCTTTGACATCCTGCTTTATTTCATTGTCGGGTGGATAATGAGGACACTCATTGTAGCTCAGGCTACCCTAGAACTACCCAAGCAGCCCAGGCTGGCCTTGATCTGGTGATGACCTGCCCGTTCTCACATGCTTAGATTATGAGCCCAAGCTACCATGCCACGCTGTAAAAACTCTTGGGCTATGGGATGGCTCGGTTGTTAAAGTGGTTGCTAGGCAACCGTGAGGACCAGAGTTCAGATCCCCAGAACCCAGAGAAATGCCAGTTGTTTGTGGCAGCCCGCCTGTAATTCTATCCCCATGAGGCGGAGGCAAAGGATCCCCCCAGCAAGCTGCCGGCAAGACTAGTTATCTCCATGAGCCCTGAGTCTGCCCGAGGGACGCTCAATGAGGAAAGTAGAATGACGGGGATGACTCCTACCCCAGCCTCAGGCCTTCACATGCTATGCACACACGCTCCCACACATCCACACATGCAAACATACACACGAGCACACCACATACACGCATGGAAGAAGAAAAACAACTCTGCTTTAACAGAGAGTTTGAAGACTTGCAGAGGTCTTCACAAGGAGACTTCACAAAGGCCAAGGGTCCCCTGACTTCAAGAATGGCGATGGTACCCAGTGGCTCCGGGCAGGTTTTCCAACGTCTCCCTTTAGTTTTATTCCAAGATAGAATCAGAGCTGGGAGGGCTTGTTCCCACGGCTCCATTCCGCTTGTGCTGTGGCAACCAGTCTTACAGCTTCAGTCTCCCAGAGAGCGATCTCCAGGGAGTTAGTCAAAGTTTGCAAATAGAGACTTGAAAACTGTATTCTGGACCCAATTTTTCCTAAAAGCTCTCTTCAAAGACAAACTCACACTGGCTGCTTCCTCCCATTGTCTGCTATGCTGAAGGCAGAATCTCACAGTTGTTCCTTGAGGGAAGGGGGACCTTTCTCTCCTGCCAAAGCCTGCTCTCCACCCTCTGGCTGGATCCACAGTCACCCGCTAGCCTGCAAGTGTCCCATGTGAATTGTGGCAGGTGACCCTTGTACACCACCACATCCTGCACAGCAGAGGGGATTGGTAAGGCAGGCAATGACGGTCTCTCACTGATTGGAAGCGGGGAAGAGAAGCAAACAGATAAAGCAATACCACTGGGCACAGGAAGATTGACACAGAAGGATGGATTGAGAGGCCCGTGACATGAGTTGGCTAGCACAGAGCTTACCATGCGAATACTGGGTTTGGTCCCCTGGTGCTTATATACATATACACAAAATCCAGGCATGACTGTTGGCACCTGCGATCTTAACACTGGGGAGATAGGGACCGGAGGGCTCCCAGGGCTTGCTGGCTAGCCAGTCTAGCCAATTGGAGGAGCTCTAGGTTCAGTGGCAGATCAGGGAGACACCTGATGTCAACCTCTGCCCCTCCCCTCCCCCACACCCACAAAAGAAGAACAACCTGTTTTTGGCAAACAGCACAGGTCTGAAAGATGCTTCCTAGAGTCAGACACATCCTGTGCCCACGTGACATTTCATTTACTGGGATGTCACTGCTATCAGGGAACTCTAGTGATGTGTCTCCAAATGCCCCAGGTATACCACAATAAGCCCCCAGTGACTGAGAGAGACTGAGCAAGTATCATCACTGGGAAACAAAACATCCCGGTACTGTCTGCACTGGTGGGGCCTTGGGGATCCTCTAGCCAGGATACCTGAAGGTGGGGTCCAAGGACCTGTGGATCCTACTACTGTTTCCGTGTGGGAGGAACTAAATATAGACTCTGAGAATAAGCGTTTATAGACATTCAAATAGATATGAGATATGGGGCAGCCCTGGGGGCTGGAGAGGCAGCTTGGCTGTTAAAGCCACAGACTGCTCTTACAGAGAACTAAAGTTTGGTTCCTAACACCCACATCAGGCAGCTCACAAAAGCCTGTAACTCCAGGGGATCTGATGCCTCTGGCGTCCTTGGGTATCTGCACTCATGCATGTGTGTGCATGTGTACGCGTGCACACACAGACACATGCAAGCATACCTGCAACTTAAAATAAAACAAATATTTTTTTTTTGGTTCCTGTCCTGGAACTAGCTCTTGTAGACCAGGCTGGCCTTGAACTCACAGAGATCCGCCTGCCTCTGCCTCCCGAGTGCTGGGATTAAAGGCGTGTGCCACCACCGCCCGGCTCAAATTTTTTCTTAAAAAAAGGAAACATGATATTGCCTCTATATCCAATTTTATGTCTAATTGATCTAATAAGAAAAATGGACTCACATTTTGTAAGTCTGTTAGAGCTTTTCCCCTTTATTTTTGTAGTAATTTATTTTTATGTTTTTTATAAAGTATCAATCAGTATATGAAAAACTAGAAATGATTAAATATTTCAAAGCTTTGCTTCGCAGCAGATAGATTGAGGAACATTGATCTAGTCCCTTGCTTTCAAACGAGAATTCTTGATCATTAGTGGATTGCAATCCATCAGTGAGTTGTAAAATTAGGTCAGGCAAGATGGCCCAGTGGGCAAAACTGCTTGTTAAGCAAGCTGCCCTGAGTTCAATGCCCAGAACACATGAGAAAGGAGAGAACCAACTCCCAAATGTTGTCTTCTAACCTCCACACGCTAACTTTGGTGCTCACATGAAACCCCCACCCTGTGAAAAATATTTTTAACTTACAATGAGTTATGAAATTAATTTTAGTAGATACAAAATTTGAGCAGTAAAAGCCAGGCTTGGTAATGCATACCTTTAATGCATACTTTTAAACAGAGGCAGGGTGATCTCTTGAGTTTGAGGCCAACATGGTCTACAGAGTGAGCTCCAGGACAGCCAGGGCTATGCAGAAGAAATACTGTCTAGGAAAAAACAACCAAATTAATCATTAGCGAAAGGCTAAAACAGAAACTATCACATATAGTGAAGTGAGTCCTGTTTTATTAAACTTTCATTTTGAATAGTGTATATAAACATATGCATATTTTGTATACGTAACAGGAAGGGGGCCTAAGAGCCTAATATTTCATCTGTCAAAGCTCCCTCTGCTTTTCCACCTGATGGTGGTAGAAACATGTGCATCTTTGGGAAACTGTACTCTACCTGGGAGGTACTTTCTTCTACATTATCCGATTTAGCTTCCACAGGAGCTATTTTACAACTCTGTAAACTGTAGATCACTGATAACTTTGCAGAATAATTCTTGTCTGCAGACATGCAAATCCTGTCCCCTGTAGCACAGTTGCAATCTCCTGCCCTGTGGAAGACACCAGTTTTGCCCTCTGTGTCCGTTCATTTCGGTATTTCTGACTATCAATGAGTCTGTTCTTTGGATCCTCCTTGAATCAGTTATAGTGTCTGCCCAGTTTTCTCACTGAATTGCATTAAATCAATTTTCTGACGCGTGTTCATTTAAATCTGTGTGAGAGTTGAGATTCTTTTTTTTTTTATTCCCTTTACCGTAGGTGTTGGTGGAACATTCCCGCACTAGGTGGTAATGTCTGTTCAGACTGAGGTCAAGGGTAATGAAATGGGCCCCTCCACATAAAGGCAAGCCTAGGCGTTAGGAAGCCCAAAGGGCTTCTCTCCGGGTCAACTCGCTGCTGCTGCTTGTTAAGGAATCAAAGGGAGGGAAGGCTATCGTTGGGTAATGATTTGAATTCCGTTCTGTGATAGATCTTTGCTTCTGTGACACCTGTGAGTACATATCTCTCTTTTACTACAGTTCAGAAAAAGCTGAAGATAGAAACATCCACCATACAAATTAAAAGTCCTCGCTCTCAGCCACAGCAAGAAAGAGGACTGGCCTGAAGATCAGAACCCTAGGTGGGGACCCAGCCTGATCCCTAATTAGCAGGACCATCTTTACCACATAACTTTGCCTCACTGGGCTCAGTTTCTTTATCTCCTCATTTACCTTAAGTCAATAGCGCTCTCTCTCTCTCTCTCTCTCTCTCTCTCTCTCTCTCTCTCTCTCTCTCCCTCTCGGAAGCATGCACACAGTCCCAATTTGCAAAGGAAGGCAGCCACTCTGGTTTAGTGAGACATCTGCTTGGTTTCACCCTCCCCTCCCCACTAAGGTAGCCTCCAATTATAAGGACCCCTTGGAATCCTGACGATTCCATGCGGCACAGCCTGAGAGGCATAGAACCCATGGCACTACAGCCTTCTCCTGATGCTATGATGTTACGGTCAATTCTTTTTCTCTGGGTTAAATGTCTTTAAAAAGGCATGTACGTTCCATTAGCACTGAGGCAGGGGGATTTTGTGCTCAAGATAAACCTGTGCTGTACAATGAGATCGTGGCTTGTAAAATCAAAAACCAAAAAAGCAAGCAAGGCATCCTTTGCCTTTCCCAGCTGGTCCAGCCTTATCTTCCTTGCCCCTCCCCACCCAGCAGGCTATCTCTACTGCCGATCTCCAGAGCCCTCCTCTATCCTAGGTCCCCTCAATTTCTATGATTCAGAGGGTAGCTTCAGTGCAAAATGCCTACCGTATTCTAATAATCTAATTATCCGCCTTCTCTAACAAGGCTGAATTCCTTGAGACAGATGTCTCAGCTTCACTTTGCTCTCTGGGTCTACCACGGCTCCCTGGTCCTGTCCGAGCCGAGTACACCTTGCCTGGATTCTCTCCTCTATTCTTCCCCACTCTGCCCTGCTCAGACCTCTGGAACTGTGGCTCACATCCACAGTCACTTACCAGACGGCTCGACTCTTGGTAGCTCACAGGCTCTTCCAAATCAACAGGTCAGAAACTGAAGATGGCTTCTGTTCCATAATCCTTACTTCCTCCTTGCAAGTCTCAACTTATCTGCCAAGACAGAAGTCCCTGTTGCTTCTCTGTCCTTTATTTCCCCTTCAAACGGTCATCGCATCCTTTTAATCACCCGCCGGACAATCCCCGACTCCACCTATGTTTTCCCGTTTCCATAACTGTTGCGCTCAACTTCAGATCACATGGACCATATCACACTGATGGTGCCTCTGGCATGCCAAGGGCTGTGAAAAAATCAAATAGCCGGGCCTCTTGGCTCTTTAGCTCCTTTGGTGTCCATCCCTACTCTAGCTATGATCTAGCACTGGTCAGTGACCTCACTCACAGTTAGAGAAGTTGAAGTTTAGAGAGAGCTTGCCCGGGCTGACAAGCCTCACAGCTCACGTTTAGCCTGTATCTCTACTGCCAATACGGTAGCTCTTAACATGACATCACCTTGAGGACATTAACCAGGACCGTGTCCTTCCATCAATCAGCCTGACTTTTGACTCCTTTCAGTGTATGACATCCAGGATTTTTTTTAAATTGAAGTCTTACTATGTAATGTCCACTTAAAACTCTTCATTCTCCTTCCTTTGCTTGGTGACCCAGTGCAAGCTGGGGACTCAGTCCTCAGTCTCCACCACATTAAGCCTCTCTCCTTGCCACTGCCACCCTTAGCTTCATTGTGCAGTTTGAGGGCTGTACCATAGCAGCCTCCATCAAGACTTTGATTTGCTCTTTTCCCTCTGCCCGGCGAATCCTTTCCCTCACCACATGCCCTAGCTGGTCCCTAGTCACACTGTACACCTCACTTCCAAGGAGCGTGGAAAGTAAACCACTCACTTCCCGGAGCACAGTGCGTCTTCAGAGCCTGTGGCCTCGCCTGTATCCATCCCACAGAAGCCTCAGGGGAGGAGGCTGCCTGGCTGACTCAGCAATGCCCTGGGGCTGCTCAACAGAGCTTAATTAGGGTGGGCACTCGCAGGCAGAGCAGGTGGGGGTAAGGGATACAGGACTAGTCAGGTATCCAGCCTCGCCCTCATCCCAGGAAGGGCTCTAGGGCTCAGATCATACTAGATGGGTCCTAGCAGAAGTCACAGGAGTGGGGTTGTGTCTTCTCCAGTTCCAACCATCAGTCACTGGGGGCAGGGTGACCTGACAGTGTGTGTGAGAGGGAACACAAGTGTCACACCCCACTGGAGAGTTCTTATCGTCAGTAAACTTCTATTAAAGGGAACAGCTTAGGGTCTGTAGCAGGCTGGATGGATGCCACCAGGAAATGGTAGCCAGAATGCTTCTCGCCACATCGCCCTCAATAAATACCAAAGGAACAAGGGGCATCCATTTTTCAGCCGCCCTCTAGCTCTCTTTCATGCCCAGTTTAATGATTTCTCTAGTGGATCAAATTCCCTCATTTTCCCAATCTTGACTTTTGGGGGTGGGCCTCTTCATTTTCTTCAACCTTTCCCAAACTCTAACCACTTTTGAGGGTTTCCAAGCTTGGGTGACCCTAGTTTTTTACCTCTTGTGTTTTGTTAAGAACTAAACAAAGCCAGGTGGTGATAGTGCACGCCTTTAATCCCAGTACTCTGGAGACAGAGGCGCGTGAATCTCTGTGAGTTCGAGGCCAGCCTGGTCTACAGAGAGAGTTCCAGGACAGCTAGGGCTATAGAGAGAAGCCCTGTCTCAACCCCAGCCCCACTCCCACCAATCGATCAATCAATCAACTGAACTAGATGAGCGTGAGCATCGTTATTAGTGTTTCTACAACTTAATTTATTTTTTTAAATATTATTTTTGTATTGTTTTCTGTGTTTCTATTTTGCTGATTTCAGCCCTCAGTTTGATTATTATTTTTATGTGTGTGTGTGTGTGTGCCCTTGGAGTTTTAAAGGGGGTATTAGATCCTCTGGAACTGAGGTTACAAATGATTGTGAGCCACCCAACAACTGAATTCTGGTCCTTTGGAAGAGCAGTAAGCATTCATAACTGCTGAGCCTCATCTCTCCAGCCCCAGCTCAATTCAGTTAAAGATCAGACAGGTTCCAAGACAGAACATTTGCAGCTTCTCAAACAGAGAGATTGCTGGGGGCCAATTTGTTGTTTTATTATTTATTTGTGTGGGGGTGTGGAAGCGGGTGCATGTGTGTCAGTTTGAGTGAGCAGGTCTGAGGACAGCTTGTGAGAGTGAGTTCTCTCCTTCCACAGTCTGGGTTCTGGGGCTCAGGTAGTCAGATGCAGCAGCAAGCCTCTTTATATACTAAGCTATTTATCTTTCTGGTTCCAATGTAATCTTTTAAACCATTTGACTAGAACAAATTTACTCCACAAAAAAAAATCTCCATATACTTTGGGTCCACCCTAAGATATCTTTCTGTTCTCCATTAATTTTAGATTCAGACATCCTTATTCATGGATTCAACCAGCTGTGGCTCAGGTGTATTCAGAAAAATAATTGCCGGTGCTGAACCGGACAGGCTTCCGTCAGTATTCCGCAAATAACGTAGCAGAGCGTCAGCATGTGTTCGTGTCCACTTCGTATTGGGAGTCACAAATAATCTAGGGACAAAGCAACGACCAGCAGGGTGTGCACACATTATACACAAATACTATGCTCTCCTGTGCACGGGTCTTCAAAGATGTTGGCGTTTGAAGCAACTTTCTTGTGCGGGTTCGCATGGACTGTTAGGAGGATGTAGACGCACCTAGACCTCCAACTTCTAAGCTCCTCTGTGAGGGCATTTGCAATGTAACCAGCAGTCTCATGCAACTTCCTCTCCAGGACTGACGTGAGCCAAAACAAACTGTTCTTTTTTTGAAGTTGCTTTTGTTGGGTATCTTGCTGCAACGGGGAGAAAAGTAGCAATTAACTTCTACCCCTGAGATTCTAAAGGAAGCCCTGACGACACATTTGTCAAAAGTTTGCCTGGAAGGGTTGGGGGCCTCTGCTCAGTCTTTACTGGGAAACTCCATGGAGCCATGGGGAGTGAAAGAAACGATTTGGCAAAAAGGTTCTCTTCTCCAGTGAGCTTGTACCCTCAGCTTACTTGTTTTTGTTTTATTTTTCATTTTCTGAGACAGGGTTCCAGGTATCTCAGGCTGAAGTCAACCTTCCTATGTAGCAGAGAATGACCTCAAACTCCTGATCTTGCGGCTACCTCTGGAGTGCTGGGCTTACAGGTGTGTACCATCGAGCTGGTTTATGCAGTGCCGGCGTTTGGTCTCAGGTTGTCACGCCTGACAGACAAGCACTTTACCATTTTAGCTACATCCTCAGCTTATTCCCCAATGGAATTTTCTTCCTGGGTAAAATTCAGATCAACCAGACTCAGCCAACATTTGAGCCCTTGGGATGGTTAAGAGCACATTCTGCTCCTCCAGAGGACCACAGTTAGTGTCCCAGTGTAGCTGGCTCACACCTGCCTGCAACTCCAGCTCCTGAAGAACAGATGCTCTCTTCTGGCCTCTGTGGACTCCCCCCATACACATCATACACACACACACACACACACACACACACACACACACACACACCAGACTCACACACACACACACCAGACTCACACACACACACATGCACCATACTCACACACAAACACACAGAAATCTTAAATTTTTTTTAAAAACCATTTTTTGAAGTTGAGTTGTGAGATAGTTGTTGGGTCTTGTTCATCTTTACACAAAACTAGTCATATTTCACACACAGCTGTTACAAGTGTTTTCACACACAGTATCTCATTTGAATCATATCACACGTGTGCATGCACACACACCACACACACTTTTTTTTCCCAGTGGAAAATGAATTACTGTTCTCATTTTTACAGAGAAGGAAACAGATGTCTGGAAATCAAGAAACTCCCCTAGGGCTACCCAGCTAACAAATAGCAGGGCTTGTGTTCAAACCCAGAACTTCTGGTGCCACATATGAAGGTGTTTCCGAGAACCCGGATGAGCTGCACGTGGCTGTTGTGCCACAAGTGTTCCGTGCTCTTTGGTGATCTGAACTGCCCGTGCCTTCTGTCACTCACAGCCAGTGGTCTCCTTTAGTGTAGGGAAGGAGGAGTGGGTGATGGTCTAGGCTGTGGGAGCTAATGCCTTGTGTCGGTGAGGTCAGGGGCATTGTTTTACTTCCCTCGAACATGAGTTGCATTGTCTCTGGTAGTGAGCTTGGTTCTGTGTCCCAGGTCACCATATCAAATAGCCAGGATCAACATTGAGGATTGGGCCAAAGAATTTGGAAGGATCAGGGAAAACGCATCACCAATTCTAGGAGACAAGGAGAAAAAAAATCCTTTTTTTCTTGTCAAGGAGAACTAACTTTAAGAGCTCTAGATGGACATTTGTGGAACTGAACTCAGTGAGTTAAGTAGATCTGGCTCAGAAAGAGTTTGTTTGAGACAGGGTTTCTCTGTGTGTTCCTGACTGTCCTATAACTAGCTCTGTAGACCAGGCTGGCTTCGAACTCATAGAGATCCACCTGCCTCTGCCTCCCCAGTGCTGAGATTAAAGGCGCGTGCCAGCACCACTGAGCGCAGAAATTCTTCTCCAAGAGAAGGACTAGAGCCAGAGTTGAGTACAGTAGAAGCAGGGGCTGGGAAGCCCAACCCAGCAAAGGCAAGAGTTGCGAACAGAAGATAACGGGTGCACCTCCTGCTGGAGAACCTAAAGGCCTGGGGAAGCAGGAATGGGTCACAGTTCCATTCGCCAAATCTCACGTTCAGGATCCCAAACCAAACATTCCACCGGGTTCTCATCTTGCATCCCTACAGCTTGGCCTGTGGTCCTGATGGAGAGGCAGACACTTAGGGACCAAAGAGCTCTTCCTGCCGCTGATCATCTTTATCCCACTAAACTGAGTGAGGGCTGAGGGATGCACCTACTCTGCATTCCCTCATCTCAATGGCACTGGGCGCAGTTCTTGAAGTCCCTCCTCCGGTGTCTGGAGTGAAAGGATTAAAACATACCACAAAACCAAGCCAAACATAGGAGCTGTTTGGCGCGTGTCAGGTGACTGGATGGTGCCGAGGAGTCCTTTGAGGAAGATTTGTGGGAAAGGGCTGAAGCAAGCTCTGAACCGTTGGAGGTTTGGCACTTGAAGGCAGAGTGGAGAGAGGTTCATCTCCCTGCAGGCAACTTAACTTGCCCTGGGCTCACCTTCAGCCACCGCCACAGCTGACATCCGCAAGTGAGGGCAGCATTACCGTAGGTGCCCTGATCATCGCCCACTTTCGTCCCCTGCAGCCCTTTCTCTGCTGCCTACAGGAATCCGCTCAGCCGCTCTGCTCTGTGTGCCAGCCTGGAAGGGTGTGGAATTAATGCCAAAGGGAGCGGGACTCTATAGAGTCACGCTTTGTTCTTCCACGCTGTGGGCTGTGGGGGCCTAACACACATTCTTCAGGGCCTTCTCAGAGACTCTGAGGAAAGACTGAGTTTTGGTCATCTCTGGGATGATCAAGATACAAAAAATAATCCTAGGCTGACGTGCCCACTTCGTGCATGGCCTCATGGATGCAAAGGCTTCAATCCTATGGACGACATCGCTTTCCAAACTGACCACTTACATGCATGCCTTTGCTCGGAAGGAAGGTGGATGAAGACTGAGAATTAACCTCTGGCTTTTTTTTTTCTCCTGTATCCAGGAAAAATAGCTGCTCCAGAGACAAGAGAAAGCCAAGTGAGAGTCACAGGAGAGAGCACAGGTTCTACCATAGTGCACTGCCAGGAACCTCCTGGGTGTGGCGGGGAAGCTCACATCTGTGCCGTATGGAGACAGTCCACTGAGGGCAAACCTGCCAATCTCCTCAATCTGTCAAGTCCTAGTCTAGGACTGGAGAGGGTGGGATGGCGAGGGAGAGGGAAGGGGAGAAAGAGACAGAGTCGTAGTGACAAAGAGACAGACAGACGGATGGGCGGGACATCTTCAGCCCGCCTTCCACGCTTTGTGGGCCTCTTGTCCACAGCCGCCTTTTCTGCATTTGCTGGGGAACCCACTGTCTGACAAGCTAGACATACCACTCGGCCCCATCCTGTCTTCT
The DNA here is from genome assembly GCF_037038515.1 of Microtus pennsylvanicus. Classification (NCBI taxonomy): domain Eukaryota; kingdom Metazoa; phylum Chordata; class Mammalia; order Rodentia; family Cricetidae; genus Microtus; species Microtus pennsylvanicus. Next base: position 116,898,804 of record NC_134585.1, read on the forward strand.
GCAAACGTGACGCCCAAAGGGCAAGCAGCCACCTGGCTTTATCCCACCCACAGGACTGCTTCTGAACACAGACCTGGTTGAATTTCATGCCACACAAGCAAGATATGCTTATGAGAACCTTGGGGGTTTCTACGGCAACCATCAGGCTACGAGTTTGAGAAAACCTGGATGCTGAATGCCTAGAGAAGCCAGGCCCCTGAATTTAGAGAAAAATAGAGGTGTACGAGTCACAGCTCGACCCACGGAAGGGGGCAGAGCATGAAAGACGAAGGCAAGACAGAATTTTCCCCTCATGAAGAAAACAAAGTCCTTGAACTGTGTAAGAAAGTGGGAGAGAAGGGAAGGACGAGAAGGGAGAAGAAAGGAGGGTAACTCAGCAGTTTGGGTTAGTATTAAAAAGTGATCAGTTGGGTTGGAGAGATGGCTCAGTGGCTTGGGGCACTGGCTGTTTTTCCATAGGACCCAGGTTCAATTCCCAGCACCCACACGTCTGTAACTCCAGTTCCAGGGAATCTGACATCCTCACACAGACATGAATAGACAAAACGCCAATGCACATAAAATTAAAAAAAAATGTTCTCAACCTAGCAGCGATAGTGACACCTTTAGTCCTAGCAGATGGGAGGTAGAGGCAGGTGGACCTGTGAGTTAGAGGCCAGCCTGGTCTACAGGGTGAGTTCTAGAACAGTCAGGGCTACACAGAGAAACCCTGTCTCAAAAAAAAATAGATAAAAAAAAAACTTTTAAAGTGCTCAGTCATTCAAAAATGGGTTAATCCATCCCCTGAGTTGGTGGTGTAGACTTGTTCCACTCGGCAATTTTTCTGGTCCCAAATGAACGTATCAAAGTGCAGAGGAAGGACTGGAAATCAGAAAGGAGGGAGGACCTTGAGAAAGATCAGGTGAAAGGCCACCATTAGCAGTCGCTAGGCACGTCCCCGTATCAGGACAGTTCCCAATTCCTGCCTCCAGCTTTCTCTCATCTCCTCTAGGGCCTGTCTTCACAGACAGTAGGTTTGAGATTCAGAACACTGGCTTTGGACTATCAGAACCAGCAGTCCAGAGTCACCATTACAAGCTGGCCAGTTCTCGTTGGACGAGCGCTTATCTTCTCTCTGCCCTCAGGTTCCTCAGAACTAGAACAGAACAGCATGAAGGCAAGGGCTTTGTCCGCCTTACCCACTGGAGTGTCTCTAGAGACCCACTGTGTGCAAACCCATCTGTGGATAAACCAATAAATGTCTGAAGTCAGAATAGCGCCACCACTACTCCAAAGGCAAAGAGTTACAGTGCCGAAGAGTCGGGATCCTGGAACCCAACTCACTGCATTGAAGTGGGGGATTCAGGGACTGTGGGGTGGCTCAGCAGCCCTTGCTTGTTTCTAAATAGCACATGAGTTCAATTCCTGTCACCTGCAGTGGAAGAGGCTCCCTTACCTCCGCATATACCACGGCTTGAGTGAGCCCATACTCACACACAGACACACAATTATAAGCCAAATTAAAAACTTTTAAAGTCAGGATTCAGCTGCGTCTTGTCTCTGAGGTTAGATAATCTTTCTGTTTCTTCATCAGTAAAATGAGGCCCATGACTGCACACCTAAACTGAGAGTGCCGTGCTGAGACGAAAAACATTTTACTATAAATAAAACACATAAAGCCATATCTGGGTTGACTGCGGTATCCCAGAAGCAGTATCCCTCCTGAGAAGCAGAGGCAGGCAGATCTCTGTGAGTTCAAGGCCAGCCTGGACGACACACAGAGTTCCAGGTCAGTCAGGGCTACACAGTGAGACCCTGCCTCAAAACAACAGCAAGAACCAAGAATCGAAAAGAAAAAAAAAAACAAACACCTGGGGCAGAGAGATGACTCAGAAGCTAAGGGCCCCCAATGTTTTTGCAGCAGGCCTGGCTTCAGTTCCCAGCATCATGTGGCGGATCATAACCCTAGTTCCAGGAAGTCCAGTGCCCTCTCCTGGCCCCTGTGGAACAAGGCAAACACGGTACACAGGCATGCAGGCAGGCAGAATACTTCTGTACATAGAAAATATCTTCCTGGCTATGTAGTTTAGCTACTGTTGCTTTTATAAAAGGGACCGAAATCCAGAGAACTGCATCTCATGTTTAATCCCAATCTTCTCCACTATTCCACTTCATCCCTCTCTGGTAAAGTGTAAGCGAGTGTTATTAGTTTCCAATAGAGAGAACACCGTCTACAGACACCTCATGACCTACCACATGTCAGCTCACCCTAAATGTAGGCCATCACCGGTGTGCTTGAAGTCATTCTGACCTTTCATTCTGACCTTAACAGCCCCGTAGGAGGATGACAAAGCCAGGGCTTTGCCTTTCAGATCAGTGCAGCGCAGGCGCAGGCTCCGGGGGCGGAGGGAAGGAAGGATCCCCAGGAAAACTGCTGTTGGCACGCACTGAATGAGCCGAGAGGGAGCCGAGCGGGAGCCGAGCTGACTGTCATGTTCAGCTTAGCCGCAGGCTATAGAAGCAGACTTGAGTAAGAGCAAACAGGAGAACAGCGGTACCGCGAAGCCGCGCGCGCACCGGCTAGAACCGGCTGTTAATACACCAGACCAATTCCTTCCAAACAGCTACTTCCACTCCCAGTCAGAGGGGCAGCTGCAATTCCTCAAGAAGTATTTATGCTTCCGCTTCGTTTTCTCAGTTCAAGCTGAGGGCTGTGGGAAAAGGGAGAGCAGGGGGCTGCTCCGGCTCTTGGGCTCACGATTTCCTGCTGAGAGAATCCATTAGATACTAAAGCAAGATTGTTTATGATCACACCCTCAAACAGCTAACTGCAACGATCGGCGAAGGAAGAGGAGACATCGCTTCATTTGTTCACCCTTCCGCACATTCATCGACAGACTTGTGTGTGCTACTACAGAGCAAACCCAGGGCCTTGCACCACTATCCCCACGGTCTTTGCTATGGTTTCTATTGCTGCAATGAAACATCATAACCAAGAGGCAAGGTGGGGAGGGAAGAGTTTATTTGGCTTGCACTTCCACATCACTGATCGTCATTGAAGGAAGTCAGGACAGGAACTCACACAGGACAGGATCCCGGAGCCAGGAGCTGATGCAAAGGCCATGGAGAGCTGCTTCCCCTGGCTTCTACGCCTGCTTTCTTATAGAACTCAGATCCTGGGCCTCTAGCCCAGGGATGGCACCACCCACCGTGGGCTGGGCCCACCCCTGTTGATTGAGAAACCAGCCCACCCCTGTTGATTGAGAAAATGTCCTACACTGGATCTCATGGAGGCATTTCCTTAACTGAGGATCCTTCCTCTCTGATGACTCTAGCCGGTGTCAAGTTGACACAAGACCAGCCTTTTTTAACATTAGGTTTCAGTTTGGGAAGGCTGGCCTGGAACTTGCTAGGTAGCTCTCAGTGGTTTTGAACTCACAATCCTCCTGTCCCCACTTCCCAGTTTGCAGAGATTACATTTCTGCGCTACCACACCTGAATAATAATATTTTTTTAAATCCTCAGTTAATTACATGAGCTAAATTGTGGGGCAAGCCTAAGGAGTAGGGTGCTGCATTCCTGCCCCTTAGGGACCTGGGCCTCAGTGACACTCAATGAGTCATTCTATGTGAGAACGGTGACCTGGGGTAGAAGGTGATCATCCTCCGGGAGGCTGGAGGCCTATTTGGTGTTCACTGTCTGAGAGTGACCTGTCTGAGGAGCGTCTCACTATGTATTCCCAGCTGTCCTGGAACTCACCCTGTAGACCAGGCGGCACCGGGCTCACAGAGATCCTCCTGCCTCAGCCTCGGAGTGTTAGGAATAAGGGCGTGCACCACCGTGCCCAACTTGCATTTTCTTGAGGAATGACTGGACAGGGCTCGGCTCACTACGAGTGACGTCATCCATGGGTCAGGTGATCCTGGGATGTATAAGGCTGAGGAAGCCATGGGGAGCCAGCCAGTGAACAGCCCTCCTCCTTGGTCTCTGCTTCAGCTCCTGCCTCTAAGTTCCTGCCTGGTAGACTACAAACTGTAAGATAAAATAAACTTGGGTTTTTATTTTATGAGGTAAAGTTCCTTCCCAGGTTGCTTTTGGTCGCTGTTTCTCACAGCAGTAGAAAGCTAGCTAGGTTGGCATGCACCATGGAGAACAAAAGGCAGCAGACGAAAGAAACACAGAAACGGGAGTAGAGATGGGATAGGAGTTAAAATCCTACCAAACCCCACCCTGCCATTAATAGAGGTCTTGTTTTAGGACAACTGCCTAACACTATTTAATAAGGTCTGGTGAGCTGCGAGAAGGCAGTGGAGCAGGGCCACCAGTCCGGATACTTCTGTAGTGGTAGCATATGGCAGAACCCACATGTACTTCCCCTTTGGTCCACACAGGACTCTGTGGCATGGTTCTAGTGTGCCCATTGTACAGGTTTGGCAGCTTAGAGAAGTTAGCAAACACTAATAGAAGAGGTCACATTGAAATCGTGGGTCTTTTCGCCCAAAAGCTTGTAAAAGAGAAAAGAACTCGAGCTCTGCACGGTATTCATACCCTCCCCAATCCCACAGAGGGAGGTGCCGCTCAGGGAACGAACAAGGCGGCGCTAGCAACATCAGAGCCCACAGGCGCAGGGAAGGCTCTGTCTTCTGAAGAGATCCCACAGGGAAGCGGGGCTGCTCCACCTAAAAGGATTCCTCTGGGCTCTCGAAGGGACTTCCCACCGAGAGCCGCTTCCAGGCCCGACACACCGAGCCTTCCTTCCACGGGGTCCCTGCGTAACTTCACCGCATAAAGCCGCCTCCACCTCCGAAAAGCCATCCTCTGATTCACGCTGGATGAATTCCTGGCCTACGCTGTCAGGACGTAAAAGGCAGGTGTAGCTCCCCTGACGCTTTGAGTAGGTACTTGTTCCGATCATGCCGCCTCTCTAGGAACAGTTTCTCAAAGGAGTGGTGTGTAATTTCTCCTTTGTAGCAGAGGTGAGGGGGTGGATTCTGAGGAGGAAATACTGATGGAGGAGGCAGAGGGGGGAGATGCCATCCTGGATCAGATCTGGGGAGATCAAAGGGTAGGGGTGAGCCTCACCTCTGGAGGTGCTCGGCTGGAGGTGGGGGGGGGTGAAAACCCGAGAGGGGAGAGGAGAGAGAGGGATTCAAAGTGTGTGGGGAGGAAAAGCAGTTTCAGATTCCCCAGAGGCTAGCTGGGAGTCCAGGCTTCCTGCTCCCCATCATCCTCCACGTCTGTGTGGCTGCTCCTCTACGCCCACCCCATCTCTCCCTCCCCACTCCGACAGCACCCCCTCCCCTTTACCCTTCAGGTAGCAAATGCCTTCCAGCCTCTTTGTAGTGGTTCAGTCTCCAGGTTACTGTCTTGCCTTCCTTTGTTCCACCTCACAGATCACAATCAAACGCAAGTGCCAGATGCCCCAGGAGCCCTGACCCCTGACCTCCAGCCCACAGGCATCCTTACCTCCTACAAAGCTAGGTCTCAAAACCAAGCACCAGAATCACCTGCTGGGCACAGAGCTTGTTTATTTGTTTGTTTGTTTGAGACAGGGTCTCTGTAGCCCAGGCTAACAGCAAACTCACCTTGTAACCAAGGATGACCTTGAACTTCTGGTCCTCCTGTCTCCATTTCTCCAGGCCTGTACCACCACATCCAGTTTAGGCTGTGCTGGGGATCAAGCCCAAGGCTTCCTGCATGTTAGGCAAATGCTCTACCAACTGAGCTATGCCACAGCCCATTGGAGGGCATTTTAAAAGAGAGTTGGGAAGTCCTCTGAGAATTAGGTACCCAATGGATTCTCATGATCTGGAGACACTAGAAGTTACTGTCCCTTCAGCCTAGGGTCAGGCTCTGGCCTGTGTTGAGACTGTAACTGAGTTATTATGTGAACAGTTTGAAGACAGGTATATAATGGGTCCTAGACTGTATCTCCCACAGTAACCAGTCTATTCAGAACAGGTACCCAAGTCTCGCTGGATGTGTCAATAACATGAAGGGTTCGGATTGATTTTTAGGTCCAGTTTATGGAGCAAGGCAGTCTGTCTTCAGGAACATTCCACTTTCTTTTTTCCTTCCAGACCTCAACCAACTTCTGGGCTCTCCGGTCTTCCCTTTTCAGCAAACATAAATCTTAAGACTCCTCCCATCTGTCTATCAACATTTACAAGTAATTCTTACAGAAGTTTGGCAGAGGAGAGAAGTGGGGTAATCAGTCCCGGCAGAAGGGTGGGAGGCCCCAGAAGGCCTAGCATTGTACTGAATGGAGAAGAGTATGATTTGAGCTCATTTAAATACCCATGGCGAGGAGCCAGGAAGGATGCTGATGTGGGAAACAGAGACAGAGGCCCCTGAGGCAAGGGAAAGAGGGATCCAGAGTATGGGTGGAGGGGGCGGGCTGCCAGGGCAGGGGCACATGTCCCAGTGTGGGTGTAAAAAGAAAGAGATGGGTTTAGATGCAGGAATAATGAGGCTATAGACTTTAGGTGACTCCCAGCTCTAAGTCCACAGAATTAAATTGCCATGGTGTCACTGGCTTAATATGTCACCTCTCCTTGGCAGAGCTCTAAAGCCCCAAGAAATGAATCTTCCTTGAGAATCTCTCAGGCTGGAGGATGGCTGCTGGTGGAACAGCAAGGACTTCCCAGTGGCACAAAGTGGAAATGGGAAAGGAAGGATAAATATGCCCGGCTGTGACAACGGAGGGACTCGCACAGGGTCACGGAGCTAATAAGTGCCGGGGCCAGATTTAGAGTCTTGCTCAGCTTACCCTCAAACCCATCCGTCTGGCCCGTCCGTTCCCGTTCTTGGACCACCTGAAACTGCAAGGAGCAGATGGAAGCTAGGGGTAAGAGCAGCTTTTTCCTAACCCCCAGAACGGGAACTTGGGGTGCCATGGCTCACCCCCACACACAGTCCAGCCTGTCTGCAGGGTACCTGAAAGTGACAGGAATCCTAAGAGCCAGATGCCATCCTACCTGAACTGGCACGCAAAGTGCCAGGAGCAGTGCCTGAGAACCTGAATCCCAAACGTACGGCCTCCTCTTCCTCCACTCTCCTCCTTATCGCTGTCTTTATTGCGTGCCAGGGACCATTATAGCCAGCAGATACTTAATTTTAATTTTTATTTGGTTTTCCTGACTGTGAACGTAACAGATGGTCAGTATTTAAAAAAAAAAAAAAGAAGCTTTTCAAGAAACGCATCCCTAACCTAAGACAGCCAAATGCGGGGTGGTGGGAAGAGGAAGGGACACCGCATTCAGAATTGACATTCTGGCTCTCCTGACCGTAACTGTGTGATCTTGGACACACAGGCTTCCGTTCCTCTGTTCCCCTATTGCTAAGGGAAGACAATAATGACTTCTTCTTTTTAAAAAGTTATGTGCATGAGTGCGTCTATGCTTAGGGTCTATGTGCCTTTGAAGGCAGGCTCCTGAAGACACTAGATGAGGGAGTTTGAACCCCTAGGGCTGAAGTCACAAACAGTTGTGAGCCACCTAAGTCAGGAGATAAACTTGGGTTCTCTGCAAGAGGCCATTCCTCCACCCATGGGAATAACAGTTCCTGGGCGTTTTGAAAAAGAGGAGACACATAAGTTCCTGAGAATGGCGCTTGGCACATGTCAGCCGTCAATACAGAACGGTCACTATTGATACCATTGCTGGTATTTCACACTGCTCTATGTAGCCCGAACCTCAGCAGTAGGTAAAAGTCCATAGTACACTTTTTTTCAGGCTATGTGCTAGCTAGTTTTATGTGAACTTGACACAAGCTACAGCTATCTGAAAGGAGGGACCCTCATTTGAGAAAATGCTTCCATAAGACCAGGTTGTAGGGCATTTTCTTAATTAGTGATTGATGGGAGCGAGCCCAGCCCATTGCAAGTGGTACCATTCCTAGGCAGATGGTCCTTGGGTTCAACAAGAAAGCAGGCTGAGCAAGGCATGGGTAGGCAAGCCAGTAAGAAGCACCCCTCCATGGTCTCTACATCAGCGCCTACCTACAAGTTCCTGCTCTGTTGGGGTTCCTATCCTGACTTCCTTCAGTCACGAACTATGACCTGGAAGCATGAGCTGAATAAACTCTTTCTTCCCTAAGTTGCTTTGGTCATTGTATTTCATCATAGCAATAGTAAGCCCAACTAAGATAGATTAGACTGTACGTACACACACACACACACGTTCACTTGCCAAACATTATGGATTACTCTCAAAATAATCCCATGGGACAGAGGGTATAGCTCTGTGGTACAGTGCTTACCTAGAACATGTGAGAATCTAAAGTCTATCCACAAGTAAAGAAAACAAAACAGATAATCCTAGGAATAGGGACGTGCCATTTTGTCTTGGCCATACCCAATATGGCTGTGTCCTCACACCACAAATATTTAAAGCTAAAAGCTGCTAAAGTGTGGAGCATGGACCAGCAGCTTTTCCTCTGTGAAGAGCCAGTCTGGAAGAGCCGTGGCTTTGCAGACCATATGGTCTCTGTTGCAGCTCTGTACCTGTGTGGTGGGTACTGAAAGACAACCAGAGATAACACTCGGATGGAAGAAAGCAGAGGCATCCCAATAAAACCTTAGTTTTAGAGATATAGCTTTCACATCATGAAACATTATTCTTTTGATTTTTTTCTTTTTTTTAAGTTTATTTATTATGTATACAGTGTTCTGTCGCATGTTTGCCCACAGGCCAGAAGAGGGCGCCAGGTCTTACTACAAATAGTTGTGAGCCATCATGTGGTTGCTGGGAATTGAACTCAGGACCTCTGGAAGAGCAGACAGAACTCTTAACCACTAAGCCATCTCTGAGTGGTGTTTTACAACCACTGTTTAACAATGTAAAACATATCCTTAGTTTTCTGGCTGTACTGTGCAAAAGACATCAGGGTAGATTTGGCCTGTGGGTCACAGGAAGCCAAGAGACCTGCCATTCTGGAACCTGGTTGAGGATGAGAGGAACAGGGAAGGCTCTATACCTCTTCAGTAGGGAGTGCAGGGTCCTTACCTCCCTCAAGACCTGTTGAAACCCCCTGACTCAACTTTTACCTCAAATACTGCAACCACTGTGAAGGGTTTCCCAAAGGTCTCTGAAGAATTAAAAGCTGGGTTCTCCCCATTTCTCTACACGTCCCAATAAAACCTTAGTTTTAGAGATATAACTTTCACATCATGAAACATTATTCTTTTGATTTTTTTCTTTTTTTTAAAGTTTATTATGTATACAGTGTTCTGTCTGCATTATACCTACAGGCCAGAAGGGGGCGCCAGATTTTCTGGTGCTAGAAGCAATCATCTGCGTTCCCCTCAAATTCCTACCAGGCCACAGGCTCTTTGTATGTTGGAGTACTTTGTCACACGTCTGGAGGTGACGTAGCACCTTGCTCGCTCGGCGACCATTGAGCTTTACTCTAGGTGCAAGAGCCAAGAGCAAGGGAATCAGACAGGAGTGTGGGGGAGGCTAGCTTCAGGAACCTCCCTTTCTCTGGAGATCGGCCCTTACTTCCCCTTACTTCTCCCTCACCACCTTCCTCTCCCCACTTCCCTCCTTTCCTGAATATTCCCTCAGAACAAAGGCCCTACCTTACTCATGATCTTCCTGGCAGCAGTCCTCATAATAATTTCGAATAAGAGTGAAGGGTGAGCATTCATGAAATTAAATTCAAAACAATGCCTTTGGTTCAACTTTTAACACATTTTTCATCTTTATGAATGATACACATTTCATTGCTGGGCCAAAGATGTGATATCAAAGATAAATTTCCTTTTCCTGGCTTCAGACCCTTTTCTATTCTTATTAAACCGCCTTTCACAGAGATAATTGCATGATTTCCATTTTGAGTGTCCTGAGGTTAAGCAACCTCAGGTCCAGAGGGACTAGGAACACAGCTAGAATGTTTGGGGAGCTTTTATTTCCTGGCCATTCTGTAGGGCAGAATGACAAGAACCCTTGAGCCAGGCAGGTAGGAAATCCTCCTCTAAGTACCCACCTCAGAATGATTTTGAGTTGAACTCAGGACTGTGGCAGACCACTTAGCAGTAGCAAGTGATCTGGGTAGCTGTGTCCAAACAGCCCTGAGAGACCTGCAAGGCCCAGATCATACCTCAGTCCCTTTGCCTAGTCAGAGCAACTGTGAGTTCATGTTCATGGCAAAGATCAGCCAAGCTAGGCATTGTCTTTTCCCCTTGTCTCCAAGACCTGCTGGAGAGTTCCCTCCCCAGTTTATTGTGCCTCCTCTCCTCTGCTCCCTTGGGGAAGTCTCTTTGTTTACCCAAAGCTGTTGCTCCCTCTGGTAACTCTGCCACGCCTGCCTTTCTGCTCTGCTAAGCTGTGAGCTACGCACAGAAACTGGGTTCAGGGAAAGAACATTACAAACCCAGCCGTTTGTGAGTGTGGTGTGTTCTAGACTGTGCCTGCCTTGCCTCAGCTAACAGCAATAACCCCTTCTCGGGGGTTTTCCATACTTCTTTTCACAGGAGAGAGAAAAGAAAAAAAACGACTTTCTTCTCTGACCCACCCAAAAGCCCATTGTATTATTTACTACAAAATGTGTTAAGCCTTCATATTGGGCCACTTCACCCTTACAACCAGGGCTGGTCCTCCTCGGCAGAGGACTGTGTATGAGAGCATGGTCCTGTCTTGGGATGAACTTTGCAAAACTCCAAATTACCATTAGTTAGCCTTCTCCAAAGCATTACCAGCGTGAGTCACCTGAATATGACCCCGGCAGATCTCAATGTCCTTTAAGCTTTTATTGGGGCTTTAGAAAGCCTTCTACAGCCCTTTGGTAGGAATTAGAACTTAGCCAGAGCTTGACTGCCCAGAAAGACAGGAAGATAATAACTGCTTAGAGAAAAATGGTGTAGCCAAATCTTGGGCTGGTGAACGTTCTCCTTTTTGTTTGCCTGTAAAAAACATGGCTCTCTGTCTCTAAACCATCAGGAAGAGGCACGCTGCAGGTTGGCTACCCTGACACCTGATTCTTCTTCCTTCTACACTGCCACTTTGGGCCACTTGTGATGCTCTTTTCTGGTGCATGGCTTGACTGAGAAGGGAAGGCAAAGTGATACTTTGCAAGGCCTAAAACATGAGTTTGAGCCTGGTGGTGGTAGCCTTTAATCCTAGCACTCAGGAGGCAGAGCTCTGAGTTCAAGTCCAGCCTGCTCTATAGAGCAAGTTCTAGGACAGCCAGGGTTCTATAGAGAAACCCCATCTAGATAAAACAGACAAACAAATAAACAAACAACAAACAAACAAAACACAGCCAGGCAGTGGTGGCGCACCCCTTTAATCCCAGCAGTTGGGAGTATGAGGCCGGCATGGTCTACAAAGCAAGTTCCAGGACAGTCAGCATTGTTATATAGAGACATCTTGTCTCAAACAAACAAACAGACAGAAAAAACCCGCCATGAGTTTGGCACCATACACTTCTCAGACACTCAAAGTCGGAGCGTTATCTTACTGGGCCTTTCTGTGGAGTATTGTTGAATACTGACATCATTCCTCTAAGACACTCGACATAGAAAGTAGTTTCCTTGAATATTTACGTTTGCAGACGAGAATTCAAGGCAAGAGCTGAGGTCTCTTCAATTGCCTGTGGTCACAGAAATCAATGGCAGCATAGACTAGATAAAATAGCAGTAAAGATCAGGGGCCTGGGGTCAAACAGAGCCGAGTGTGAGTCCTTGTGTTTATGAACTGTGTGATCTCAGGCTAAGTAAGCACTGATAACATCTAACATTTGCTGATTACTTTGTGTGTTCTGGGCACTGAGATGAATCTGTCAGATGCATTCGTTATCTCGTTTCATCCTTAAAATAATCCCATAAGGAAAGTGCTATTAATAGCCTCATTTCACAAATGAAAAACTCAGAGCTCAGAAAGGTTGGGCGGTGACTCCAAACTCACAGCTACCAAACGTCAGGAGCAAAACGTTAGATTGCGTCCTTGTTGGCGGTACTGGTCTTAAAAGGGATAGTTGTGCGGATTAGAGATTGAGTGTGGCTGTAGACAGGGCTTACTCCTACTGTGTACAGTCTCTCGTCTTTGTCTGCTCGAGAGTCTCACTATGTGTAACCCCAGCTTCCTGGAACTCACTCTGTAGGCCAGGCTGACCTCAAACTCACAGAGATCCGCCAGTCTCTGCCCCCCAGTGCTGGGATTAAAGGCGCACCACCATGTCAGGCCTTACATAGCCTGGTTATTTTACATTTCCTGCTAGTATTTCACAGCCCTTTACCATTTGTAAAGGTCATTGGCACAGTCAACCATTAGAAACTGGCTTAGAAAAAAAAAAAAAACGAAAATGCACACACAGACCAGGGAGACGGCTCAGTGGATGAAGGCGCAGGCCACAAAATCCCGGAGACCTTGTTGGCTGGGCATAGATCACGCCTTTGGTCCCAGCACCCAGGAGGCAGACGCAAGCAGATCTCCGTGAGTTCGAGGCCAGCCTGGTCTACAAAGTGAGTTCTAGGACTGCCAGAACTACACATACAAACTGAGTGTCTCTGAAAACCAAAAAAAAAAAAAAAAAAAAAAAGTCTGGAGACCTGAGCTCTACCCCCAAAACCCACCCACTTAAAGGTGGAAGGAGAGAATCAGCTCCAAAAACTTGTCTTCTAAGTTCCATACACATGCTATGGCGTGCACGGGGGGGCCCCACAAGTACAGCGTATTCACACATACACACAAACAGGCACACGATAATGATAAATAAATAACTTAAAAATATACCCTGGGTCGTTTAATTTGTAACTACTCTTTTAGTTCCAGAATGCAGCAGCCATGTCTGACTTTCAACTGGTGTGTGTTGTGTGCGTAGGGGGGTTGTTTCTCTATCATACACCTCATTTATTATTAGGAGACACGGCTGTTTTCTCATTACGTGGCTTGTCTAGTCCTGTCTGCCTCTAAATTGGCTCCCTTAGCTTAGTAAATCTGGAAACTGTTTTTGTTGTTGTTGTTGTTAATGTTGTTTTTTGTTTGATTTTCTCCTTTTCGTCAGACAGTCCTCCTTTCAGGAATGTGGGGGAGAGGGAAGCCTCGGTTGTCTGAGCCCCACACTCTTTTCCACAGTTCAATATATGCAGGTAGTCAGATGTCAAATTAGGAATGGGCTTTTCATTTTTAAAGGTTAATGTATAAGTTGGGTGTTTGGAACTCTGAGGATGTCCCCATGGTTTGAGAGGGACTTGAATCGCACAGTGATCCCGGAGGAACCCATCCTCTGTACCAGATGCAAAAGCAGGAAACCAAATTTGGAGGAACATCAAGCTGGGGCTCCTTCTCTTCCTGTCAATCAAGGCTGGTCAGGCTGAGCCAAGTTCACTGAGCTTGCACCAGGCACTAGGTTCAGTTACTAGCACTCAGGAGATGGAGGTGGGATGTCCACAATTTCAAAGTCAGGGTCCCACCTTTTCAAAGATCCACCCCCACAACTGCCCTGCCTTTTCAGTCTAGCTTTGTTGCAAATAAAAGCTTGTCTTTACTTTCCACAGCTCCTCAAAATTTGCTCCATCTCGCAGTGTTCTTTATCTCTCTATTATTGTAAGCAACCCCTACATCAGACCTAGCTTACACCGGAGGCTTCGAGGCTCCCAAGCTTTTGCTTGCTTTCCTGTTTTGTTCCTAGAAACTGAATGGCTATTTGTAGGGAAGTAATGAAGTAACTCACACTGAAGTATGAACAGCTGATTTTCTTTACTTTCTTCACAGGTATTTGCATTTTAAGAAGACGATTTTCAATGCAAATGAATTTGTAATTGGTGAGAATTCTCTCTGGTGAAACAAAACAAAGTAGCAAATGCCCCACTAGGCGGAATGTATTTTTGGAAGAAGCAAGCTGTAAGCTAGGTAGAACAGCTGACCAGCCACATGGGGCTAGCATCCTGTTCTGCCCAAGAGCCTAGGGCCTTTGCTTTTGCAGGAGATCTTGTAAAACACACTTAGGAACATGCGTGTGGTCCATGCACCCACTTGGGTTCCCTTTCTCTCTTCGGAGTTGGCAGGGGAAGCCATAGGAGCCACTTTGACCTGGGGTCTCACCAATCAGTTCAAACCCGAGGCTCAGCACACTCTGACTCTGCCAGGAGGGACTGTGGTAGAAACGGGCAATTAGGTTTTCCAAGGGTCCTGAAAAATGCCGCAAGATATAAAACCCAAATATTAGGGTCATAGTGTTTTTCCTCTCCTGCTCAGCATTTAGGTTTCACTGCCATAACTGAAGCGGGGAGGCAGTGGTGCTCAAAAGATTGCCTGAGCAGCATCTCAGCCACCGCCTCCTCACTCAATGACCTTAACAAGTTACAAAGTCTCGATGCCTCAGCACTTCATCCAGAAACAGGTAATGAAAGTTCACACCTTATGGAGTTCTTACATGCAAATGCATGAGTGTCTGTGGGTATGTATGTATGCCTGTGTTTGTATGTGCATATGTGTGTATATGCGTGCTTCTGTGTATTATGTGTGTATGTATGTGCATGTATTTTGTGTGTATATATGTTTGGACATATGTATATATATGTGAATATGTGTATGTATGTTCATGTTCATTTTGTGTGTGTATTATGTGTGTATGTGTGTGCATGTATTTTGTGTGTATATATGTTTGGACATATGTGTATATATGTGAATGTGTGTGTATGTTCATGTTCATTTTGTGTGTGAATGTGTTTGTATTGCGTGTTTGTGTGTACATGTGTTTGTATTGTGTGTGTATGTGAGTGTGTTAACGATCGTCATCGCCACTTTGCAGGTGTTTCCACTCTTTTTTTTAATTTAAAAATACTTCTTTGGCTTGTTTTGTTTAAAAATGGAACATTTTCCTGGTCATGGGTACCTTTCTGCATCACAGGGCAGTCTGGGAATGGCTGTTGAAGGTTAAGATGACCCTTTATGCAATTATTGTCTGGGAGGCCTCGCTGCATAGAGTGAGTCACCGCCACTCAGACGTGCAGGGTGACTCAGGAGCCTGGTAAGGAAAGGTCACGAGTTCCCCTGGATTCAAGTTAGAGGACCCAAACCCACGGGCCAGGAAGAGACAGCTCACTTGTGCCTCCAGAGCAAGTGTCCTCCAGGGAGAGGACACAGCCAGGCGCCAAGGCTGGGCTCTCAGACTCCCAAATAGCTCGGTGTCCGTTCCGTTTCTGCTCTACTCTGTAGCCTCAGGCACTCCTCACCTTCTCTAGGTCTCATCTTAAAACATACTTACTTTTATTATTTTAAAATAATGTGTGTATGTATATATGGGTGTGCATCTGTAGGCATTACCCAAGGAGTCCACAAGAGGGCATCAGAGCCCCTGGAGCTGGAGCTACAGATAATTGTGAGCTGCCCTGTGGGTGCTAGGAATAGAACCTAGGTCCCCTGGAAGAGCAGTCATCTCTCTAGCTCCAACTGTGCACTCTGCCTGCCTGTCTGTCTGTCCTGTCTGTCTGTCTGTGTATGTGTGTAAATGTACATATATGTTGACTGGCAAGGTACTACCAGCATACAGGAGTTGGATCTCTGTGAGTTTGAGCCTAGCCTGATGTACAAAACAAGTTCTAGGCTTACCAGAGCTACATAGTAAGACCCTGTCTCAAACTAAACAAAGAAATCTATAAGTAGAAATGGTCTTTTTAAAAAATGATCTACTTATTTTGTGTGCATTGTTATCTTGCCTACATGTATGTCTGTGTGAGGATGTAGGATACTCTAGAACTGGAGTTACAGACAGTTGTGAGCTGCCATGAGGGTGCTGGAACTTGAACTCAGGTCCTCTGGAAGAGCCAATGCTCTTAACCACTGAGCCATCTCTCCAACCCAGAAATGTTCTTAATAAAAATTGCTCCATGAAAATGTTGAGAATTGGGGTAATTATTGCTACAACTACCATCATGGTTGTAAGTTGGAATTAAAAAACATAGCTCCCAGGACTAGTAATAACAGGGACCAAGCTAAGGGAGAAAGTAGCAGGACATGGACGACTTTGTCATTGTTTCAGGCAGTGACAAGCCATTTAGCTAGGTTTAAGTGTGTAAAAAGTCATGTATTTCTTACTGTGTACGTGTCGAGGGAGTAGTGATTTGTGTCCACACAACTTTTATTTTGGAGAAGGTTCTGGAGAAGGAGTACAAGTGACCTTCATGTAAAAACACGGCTCAGGCTTAGTATTTATGGGGGCTGAGCCTCCATTCGGGTCCTGGCTCATCAGGACAGCCATGGGCCTTGCTCTGTGACACATCAAACCTTGCTGGAGATCTAAGAATCATGTCCCAAGTGTATCCCCTTCCCACTCTCCACCATCTCTCCTGATTCCTGCAGATCTTCATGTTCTTTGTTGTTGCCTTTGCTCAGTTTTCGCCTTCCTCTGCCATCCCATTTACTCCAGGTTTCAGACTATGGACTTTTAAAAAAAAAAGCAGTCTCTCTCTCTCTCTCTCTCTCTCTCTCTCTCTCTCTCTCTCTCCTTCCCTTCTCTTTCCCATCTCTCTCCCTTCCTACTGCTACTTGCCTTTCTCCTCTCTCTCTCCCTTCCTACTTCCCTTCTCTCTCTCCCTCTCTCTCTCCCCATCTCTCTCCCTTCCTGCTTCCCTTTTCTCTCTCTCTCTCTCCCTTCCTGCTTCCCTTTTCTCTCTCTCTCTCTCTCTCTCTCTCTCTCTCTCTCTCTCTCCCTTCCTGCTTCCCTTTTCTCTCTCTCCCTCTCTCTCTCCCTTCCTACTTCCCTTCTCTTCTCTCTCACCCTTTCTCCTGTCTCTCTCCCTTCCTACTTGCCTTCTCCTCTCTCCCTTTCTCTCTTCTCTCTCCTTTCCTACATGCCTCTCTCTTTCTCTCCCCATCTCTCTCCCTCCCTTCCTACTTGCCTTCTCCCCCCCCCCCCCATCTCCCGCTACACCAATCACATTCCTGCTTGCTTCCAGCCTAGTTCATTATCCTACTTCACTCCCCTTCATTCCTAGAAACCAGCTCACCCAGACTCCCCTCCCCCTCCGGCTCATGCCCACCTTCCCTACATTCCAGCAGCCTGGCACTAACTTCAGCCTCACACTTCACAGCTCTCGGAGTTTACACTACTTACTATGCTCCTTGCTACTGCTCTCGAGGGTTTGGGTTGGGGACAGGGGATTTGCTTTCAAAAAAAAAATATTCTGGGCACGAGTTGAACCTACAGTTAAGTTCACTCCCACTGTCTACATTTCATGGCTTTCTTTGAGTCAGCGGCTTGGGTCTCCGCTCTGTTACACGGTGAGAGACGACTAGACCCTTCAGGGAATAACAGGGAAGAAGTAGAAAGAAAAACAACAGAAACCGCCTAGCTCGGTCCACCCACGGCATCTTCCCACTCCCCCAACTCCAAGCCCCCCCCCCCCCCCCCCCCCCCCCGGCCTTGGCTTTTTCCTTTGCTGGGTCATTTATTCCACTCTCTCTGGGCTCCGATGGCCTCTGAGTATGCAAGTGTGCACACGTGTGTGGCCACTGCTGGCTTTCCAAAGGGCTCACCCCTCTTACTGCCATTTTGCTAGGGCACAGGAGACAGCTGCGTGGGATCTTACTCTCCCTCTTTTTCTCCCTGCCCCCAACTCAGCCTGGGCTTTTTCCTGTCTCTTAACTCTACCAGTGCAGCAGCAACTAGCCGAGCTGCAGGCGTGTGAGTGAGCGAGTGTGACTCTGTGTGTGTGTGAGTGTGTGTGTGTGTGTGTGTGTGTGCATGAGTGTGTGTGTGTGTGTCTGCATACGCAGCTAGGCCAAGCCTGTGTGCCTGCCTGGCACTGGAGAGTTTTAGTTTGCTTTCAGAAGAAAGGAGGAGGGGAGACAAGAGGGAAGGAGGAAAAGGTGGAGGGGGGGGGAGGAGGGGGGGGTGCGGAGAAGGGAGGGAGAATGTCTTGTTTGTGGCTTGTCAGCAATTGCTTGAGACAAGCTTCCATGTGTGAAAGCTACTTGGCATGAATGCCTGGGCCGTACCAAGTGTCACCGCAGCAAGAGGGGGAGACAGAAGAAAAACAGATCAGACCAGAGCAGACAATAGGCCCCTAAAGTGTTCCCCCTAAGTTGCTTTGATGTTGTCCTGGTGTCTTGATACCAGGAGGCCAGGGATTGCTGGAAAAGGGTCTTTTTTGTCTTCATTCACTTCCCTCCAGTTTCTGCAATGATTCTCCAGAATCTCTGCTCATGAAAAAGGTAAGCACTCTAAGGATTCCTTCTTCTGTGGCAAGCTTGCTCGCTAGTGCCTGGAAGTGGGGGTCTCATTCCTGCGCTGCTCAGAAGGAGCGCTTGGGTCCTGCGACTGGAGCTTGCAGCTGTGCCCCTGAAGTCTTCGTTAGCCGCTTAGGGCTGGGGATGGCCCCTCTTTCCAGGGAACCCCAGTAACACGATCTGTGCCTCTGGGTTGGGGGGGGCGGGGGAGAAGGGGTGGAAGGAGAGGGGTGGGAGGAGGATGGGAGGGTGGAGGGTGGGAGGGAGAAAAGAGAGGGAGAGAAGCCTGGAAGAGAGGAAGAGAAGGGCAGAGCCCTGTTTCAGAGAAGCCCCAGCCCTGAGCCCAAAGAGGCCTTGCAAGCTCCGCGCTGTGCATTCGCAGGCTGAGCGAGGCAGGCTGGAGCTCGGCTGAGTGACTGCGGAGATTGCATGGCGCTTTGTGTGTGCGAGTATGCCTGTGGGTCTGGGTGTGTGTGTGGACCTCCCACACACTGCCCTGGCGTGCCTCATAGTGAAGGGGAGGTACCCCAGTCCTTATCACCCAGCCCAGACGCGGAGGAAGAGAGCGGCATGGCCGGCCCGAAGGGTGAGCGAGAGGACCGCCCCGAGACATCCACAAACTTTTCCAGTTTCCGGGAATTCTCTGCTTGGAGACACTATAAAGGGTTGTTGGGTGCCTCGGGCCTCAGTTTACCCTATCTGCAAAAGCGGGAGAGCTGGTTGGGGAGGCTACACGCCTCCCCAGGGTGAAGCCAAACAGAGCAGCCCACTCCATGTAACTGTGTGGTGAAATCTTCAGGCTGGCAATGCTGTGGAATCACGAAGTGGAAGTGTGACCATTATTCCTGATTATCAGCGTCATGATGATAAAACCGTCATTAAAGACACCCTGAGACAAACAGACCCGAGAGCACAGATCAAGTGTCTGACCGTTTCTAATGGAACAAAAACCCCCTTTCCACCTGTTGGCTTCTGTCCTTTCTCTTATGTCTTTTCCTTAGATTTATTGGTCGATTTGTACAAAAAATAGGGTGAAAGGGATTGGGTTTCCCCTCTCCTCCTCCGTTGTACATATATATATTTTTTAAAAGGTCAATTTGAGATTCTCAGAGAGAAAACGTGCCTCCTGTTAAAGCCCTTTATTCAAGACCTTGTGTTTTCTGGCGCTGGCGGGGTGTGCGTGCTCATTTGTAAACTACCTTGGAGGTTAAAGATTTTTTATTGTGGCTTTTAGAGATTAAATGAGATTTATTTACAATTGTCATTTATCAGAGAGTAAATATCAGTGTGGAGGGGTAGGAATGTGACGGCCGTTTATTCTCTGGCGGTTTGGTGGCTAAACCCTTTTGCTTTTTAAAGTGGCGTCTCAGAGCTGGGAGGAGAGGAGACTGAAATCGGTACCTAATATCCATCTTTCACATGTTTGTCTGGGAGAAAAAAAATGTCTGCTTGTGTTTTTCAGTTGTGGGTTTCTTCTGCCTTTACATGGTGATTGCATCGAGGTTCTCTGCTGTGGCCCTCTTGAAATTCTCTGAAGGGGCTGGGGGGTGGCTTACCTGTTTTTAGAAGGTTTTGTGACTCTGTCTTACTGTTTTGTCAGGGGGAAAAAAATCTGTAGCGTCTGGGCGTCTGTGATTCTTTCCATTCTAACTCAAATGTTTCTCAGATGGTCTGTGATAGCCCGAGATGGAAGCAAAGAGCCACCCCTGGCTAAGAGTATTTCTGTTCTTCCCATAGAGGCCTGGAAACCTAGCTGCTGGGTGTGGGAGAGGAAGAGAGAAAGGCATTAGGGGCCTCCATCTGGCACGAAGGTCCCAGAACTTCTTTATTCTATTTTAATATTTTGCATCTTAAGACTTAATCGTCATCTGCAGAGAAGGCTGGCGAGCTTGCTATGATTGGGTCTCGGGCAAGCTTCTGGGTCCAGACATCTTTTTAAAATGTTAGCCTTTCAGAACTGGAAGAAGAGAGATTATTTGCCATGTTTTAGACGAGGGTGCTTGGTGAAGCTGACCAAACCATAGGGTCTTGAGTCCCATGAAGGTCGAAGTGCCTGCCACCCACTCCAACCTCATCTCCACACTCAGTCTTGCACACTTAGGAGTAGGCGCGGTTTCCAGTGCCACTTAGTGCGCTGGGCTCATGCAGCACCCTGTGCCAGGCTCATGTCACAAGAGGACACAGACCCAGGAGATATCGATTACACCATTGGTTTACATTGGGCTCCTTACTGAGGATGGAGGAAAAGCAAAGTGCCCATCCTTAGGCAATGTCCACAGAAACCATAGAGTCACACAGACAACAAGTAGGCAGTACAGTTCAGCATAAGACTGTATAAGCTACGTGTCTCAACTCCATACCCAAATACAAACTTGCATTTTGTCCTGTGGTTGAGGTCCCCTGTCCCAGTCTCACAGAGCCCAAGGATTCCGATGGCTGAGGGAAATGTCCCCCCGCCCCCGCGCCCACACCCTGTACACCCAGTATAGCAGAAATACACTTAATATCTGCCAACCCTTACACACGCATTATTAAATGACTTCACACTTGTTATGAGCCGGCCCATACAACAGTCATTATCTGGGTAATTCACACTGGCTGTAGCCTCTTTGTGCTTTGGGTGTTGGAGGACTGGAGCTAGTGAGACTCTTGTCTCCCCTTTACTTCCTCCATGGTTGCTGGGCTGCTACTAAAGACCTAGCTGCAGGAACTCCACCATTATTACTGTCATTCTGGAATTCCAAAGACAACATTGCAATTAAATGGTCTTTTCCACCCCTCCCGGCAGAGCCAGTTACCGAACTCTAAGGCAAAATATTATCAAAATCCAATTCAGTCAATCCCATTTCGGGCCGGGTTATTAAACTCTTACTGATTTGGTGATAAAAGGAGCGCCCCCTACTTCCTCTTTATGTCCGCCTTGGAGAGAACACACTCCCGCGATGCCAGCCACTTCCAAGGAGGAACATAGCGCGCCCACTATCGTCTTCTCTCGCGTCTCTTCCTGTAGTACTCCGCGTGATGTTGTCTTTACGACTGCCAATCTTCTACTTCTTCTCCTTCTTTTTAAAGATTAATTTAACGGTTTAACAAGAAGACAGACATGCCCACACATACATAAATCACCGGTTTGCCACCCACATTCCAGGAACCCCCACGTGCTGTGTGGTTAAGTCACATTGTGGGCAAAACGAGAGTCGTTTCGATTCACCCAGCCTTGTCACTCAGTGACTGTGCTAAGCCCACATCGTAGCAACAACCCAAGTCATGAGCTTGTCATGTCTGCATTTGGAACCTGTGGCTTAGGTCTCCTCTCCTCGGCAGGATGCTCTCGGTTTGATGTCTTTGATCATTTCCGGACATACTCCCCACCCCCTAGATGTGTCACTCATTGGGGTGGTACCTGTGGGGGGAGGCAGCTTGAGTTGGCATTGGATAGAGTCACCCAAAGAGGGCAGAGAATTGAAGGATGGCTAAAACAGGACCTAGGTGGAAGAGAGATTTAACAGGGAAGCCAGGAAGCAGGAATCCAGGCCACCCTTAAGTCCAGGAGAATGGAAGGAAGTGAAGGCTGTTGGGACATTTCTAAAGGTCCCGTATATAGATACTTGTATAAGTACCTCTATTCCCACTGCAGGCAAGCCAAGAGTGGGCGTGGCACGTTCCCTAAACTCATCAGTCATAAATGTTGTTTTTGTATGTTTTATAGAAGGAAATTTGTGGTTTTTCTCCCCACAAGAGACATACGATGTAAAGTGGATGCTTCCTTCATTTCTTTTCAGCTTTGGCATCCTGATGCACTCTAAGCCCGCAGCTGAGTCCTGGTCCTTAGCAGCCCTCTGAGTTAAGTGTTATTGTTAACCTCAGGCTATATTTAAGGCTCTGTGTCTCATCCAAGGACCAGCAAGGCAACCCAGGGTGAGATGGCTAACCAATTAAATGTCTCTGTTAGGCCAGTGGTTCTCAACCGCGGGTCGTGACCCCTCTGGGGATACGAATGACCCTTCACAGGGATCGCCATACAGACATTTACATTATGATTCATAACAGTGAGGAAATTACAGCTATGAAGTAGCAATGAAATAATCATGGTTGGGGGTCACACCAGGAAGTGAATCAAAGGGTCGCAACACAGGAAGGTTGAGAACCACTGCGTTAGGGCATCTCTTCAGGGGATGAGACGCAGAGGACTGAGGGCCACACCAATCAGATCGTGTGCTCTGTAGAGACAGGGCAGAAATAGCCTGAATTTGGGCATCCCACCCCTGACTTTTTTTTTCTTTGAACAAAACAAAATTCTAGGGATTTTTTAAAAACAGTTTTAGGTCATAGATCAGAGAAAGGGATTCCCAGTTCTGACTTTATAGTGACATGTTTTCTATAAGGGACGCTATATCAACTTTTGGCTGGGTTTTGACGGAATCCCCATTCCATCACCCTGGATCCCGGTTGGAGTGAAGGATTTGGGATAAGTCATCCTCAAGGTTCCCTTCAGCTTTGCTGGTCTGATGTTTTTCTAGTTCTGTGAAGAGGCTAACGTGCCGGCCTAGTCATTTTCACGATGCCCAATTCAAGAGCTGAGGTTGCCAATAAGAAACGCAGTGGTCTTCGTGGATCCGTAGAATAAATCCGTACATAGCCACGTACACACGAATCCATAGAATAAATCCGTACATAGCCACGTACACACGAATCCGTAGAATAAATCCCTGCATAGCCACATACACACGAATCTGTAGAATAAATCCATACATAGCCACGTACACATGAATCCATAGAATAAATCCGTACATAGCCACGTACACACGAATCCGCAGAATAAATCCATACATAGCCACGTACACATGAATCTGTAGAATAAATCCGTACATAGCCACGTACACACGAACGGTATTGACATTCTGAAGTGAAAGCACGTTAGGAAAGAGTGGGATTTTAATTTATGGATTGTAAGAGAATTTGCCAGTCAGCATGCAGGCACATGTGCAAGAGACTAAAGGACCATTTTCAAAAGAATAAGCTGTTTGGAGTGCACGTCTTCCTGTCTCATAAGTAAGAATCTAAAATGGACGGGCATTGGGCACATCTCTCCACTGTGCTC
Source organism: Microtus pennsylvanicus (assembly GCF_037038515.1). Lineage (NCBI taxonomy): Eukaryota > Metazoa > Chordata > Mammalia > Rodentia > Cricetidae > Microtus > Microtus pennsylvanicus. Next base: position 116,922,057 of record NC_134585.1, read on the forward strand.
ACGCTTGCTTGTGGCGGTGGTGGCCGTGCTGCTCCTGTTGGTATTGTGGTCACGTGTTGTTTTGAGGGCGCGAAGGACCCGTGAAAGCAACTGTAGTGCTGATGTTACATGCCATGCATTTCGCCCTCTGCTGTAGGGCAGCCCTATTGACTGTCTTTATCGTAATGCAGCTCACGAAAGGTCTTGGGGACATCCTGCTGCTTAAGATTCTGCCTGTATAGACCATCTACCTGGCTTAGGGTCTGAGTAACCAACTGAGTGGTGACTGGGATACAGACAGAAAGGCCAGAGAATAAATGACACTTACATTCATCACGTCACCTCCATGACTCATTCCCAGCACCATTCATCTACAGTTGAATAAACCTTTGAAAGATATAATTTAAAATTTTTACACGATAACTCTTGGTGCAATTTTTAGAACCTCAGAATAAATTCTTCTGCCATGTTTTAAGAACATCATCTTGCTTGTAGCAGGGGAACCTGTTTCAAGCCTATGTTGGCAGTTAGGAAATCAACGACTCTTTTAATTGGCCTTAATTTTTTCTTAATCTGAAAAAAAGTAGTGTATAAGCTATAATTGCTTTCGAACTCAGAAAGGGGGTTTTGAAGACCATGTATAATTACGTTTTACTTACTCTTTTATTCTGAATTGTTTAAAATTCGTAACATTGGGTCTCTTGTTTATTGCATAATCATCCTACAGCATACACAATAACAGAGCTGTATTAGTGGCTTCAGAGGTAAGGAAGCTGGAATGGATTTATCGGCAAGCGATTTAGTGTGACTGCCCTCATAGAGGTGTGTAGAACGTTTAGCTGTTGATGGTTGCTATCAAGGTAACAAGCAAACAGCACTGTGTCTCACTCTTGCTTAGCCTGTTTCTGGCGATTCAAGTAGTCACCAAGTGGTTTTCTTACTTGATGATTAAAAATACCTTGAAGCTGGGTGCCAGAGAGATGGTTCAGTCAGCGGTTAAGGGCAATGGCTGCTCTACTGGAGGACCCAGGTTCAATCCCCAGTTCAATTTCCAGTACCCGCATAGACAGCTCATAGCTGTCTGTAACTGCAGGTCCAGGAACCCAAACACCCTTACCCAGACACACATACAGGCAAAACACTTTATTTTTATATAAATTTTAAAAAATTAAAAAAATACCTGACATCTAAAACTTTGGAAAATTTTTTATAATTACACGCACACACACACACACCATAGTTACTTTTATCCTGAAAAAATTAAATATAGAATACAAACTGCCATTAATGGCATTTGGAAGAAGCCACGTCATCCCCAGTTAAAAAGGAATGCTATGCCCCCTGAGGTAGCTATTGTACTGCTAAGCAAGCTTGACTTTGTAGGAGGTGTTGGCTTCTGCAGTTAGGAGAGAGGTGTTACTGGGGACCTGTGGACACAGGACAAGCTTAGTGAATGGCCGAGAGCTTGCTTGTTCTCACAATGGCTGTTTGGTGCTTTACGTCTAGAAGTACACGATGTACTGAAGTGTCTAAAGCAGCATGGTCTAAAGAATCGGGACTTGAACTCACATGTCGGGGCCAAGATTCCTCTGCCTAGACTGCCTTCTGCTTTATCTTTTCCAAACTAGCTCCTGATGCATCATCAGAACTTGTCCCGGCCTTTCTTCTAGGATGGAAACTTTCTAGACCCAACCTACTGCATCCCATCTGTACTAGCTATGGTGGGCAGGTACTTAGGCAGCCCCGAGCTGGATTCACCTACCTACTCCTTTAGTCTGTTGTAGCCTTGAGGGTTGGGATGAGATTTTAGTCTCTGTACCTTAAAACCCAGGGCAGGGTGAGACAGAACAGGTAGCAAATCAATGTTGTTGAATGAAGAAACAATTTGCAATAGAAGGAGCTTTTTATGGCACTGAGGAGATGGATCAGTGGGTAAAGGGCTTCTTAAGGAAGCTTGAGGAGCTAAGGACCCAGGTTCAGATCCCCAGTGCCCATGTGAAAAGCCGGACATTGTGACTGTGTCTGTACCCTAGCATTGGCCTGGGGTGTGGGTGGGAGGGCTGGGGTGTGTAGAGATAGGTAGAACTCCTAGGTTTGCTCTCCCAGCAAACTTCACATTCCTTTTCAGGTTCTGTCTGAGACCCTGCCTCAAAAACTAGGTAGGGAGTAATAACAGAAGAGACTCGACATCCACCTCTGCCCTCTACATGCATATACATGGGTGAGTGCACCCTCACACACAGATGCGCACATGCACACACACACACACACACACACACACACATACACGAGAAAGGAAAAGAAAATAACTTGGCAGGGCAGTGGTGGCGCACGCCTTTAATCCCAGCACTCAGGAGGCAGAGGCAGGCGGATCTCTGGGAGTTCGAGGCCAGCCTGGTCTACAAGGGCTAGTTCCAGGACAGGCACCAAAGCTACAGAGAAACCCTGTCTCAAAAAACCAAAAAAGAAAAAAGAAAGAAAAGAAAAAGAAAATAGCTTATTATTAACTCACAAACTTTGGTATTGCATGCCTTTAATCCCAATCCTGGAGAGGCAGAGCAGGTGGTTCTGTGAGTTCAAGGCCAGCTAAGACTGCACAGTGAGACCCTGTCTCAAAAAAAAAAAAAAAAAAAAAAAGGAAGGAAGGAAGAAAGAAATGAAATGAATACTTTAAACAAATAAAAAGTGATGGAAAAGATATGAGACCATACAAGCCTGTATATATCACATTAAAGGGGGAAATGTTTCATATGGTATTCATTTGCAAAAGAATGAATTGCTCATTCATCCTGAAGTATTGGGAACACCCCCCCCATCCCTCTTTGTCTTATGCCAGGCTGTTTCTCCAATTTCTCATTCTTAAGCCTTATAATTCCTACTAAGAGTTTACACTTTAGGTCAAAGTATCACTGACATTCAGGGTGGCGGTTACCTTGGCCTGCCTAACTCTTTGTAGGATTATTTCTTGATATTTAGGTAGTAGCTAAAGAACAGATGTTTCCCAAGAAAGCCTGGACAATCAGCAAAAAGTAAGGTGAATACCTGCCTTCCAGACATCTGGACCATGCGGAATAAGAAGGAATTATACGCTTTAATTTTCTAAACATGGATGCAGGACCCTCAGGGCAAGGGCTTTTAGTTGCAAAAAACTGACTCACTCGCGTTGCCAGGGGCATTCATGGTGAGGACGCTCACAGGCAAATGGGGCTTTTCCAGCACGTGCCAGCTCTAAGGACAGACACCTGCCATTCTCTGTCTCCTTTGGCTCCCTGTGGTGTTAACTTTGCGCTTTATTTACAGGGGCATCTTTTGACTTCGTAGCTTTTTGCTGACACTGTTGCTTGTTAGATTTGCCTACCTGTGTCCAGCTTCTGCTTGCACGCTCCGTGGTTTCTTGGTTCATAGTCTTTCTGCTGTACGGTTCCCAATGACTGCCTTAATCTCTCCGAGTTCTTTTTACCTAGTGCACATTCCTGAGAGTCCAGTTAGTCTCTTTCATCTTTTCCTTGGCACACTTATAACCCTTGGTCACTCTGTGGCTATAATTGTTCAAGAGTTTGACATTCTCCCACAGCGTCGAGAGGAGGGGGAGCAAAGCTGGCTCTGTTTGATGTAACCAGAGGCCTTTAGGAGAAGCTACAGAAGGGCTCCCTTCCTCCCTGGGTAGCTGGCAACAGCGTATCTGACATAGCTAATGTAAGTCCATTAGGACGGTCTAAGTTAAGAATAACCAGGTTATTAAAAATTAAAATGTTTCATCAGTGATAATTAGTATAACTGTGATAAGAAGGTCATAGGACGAATAGCAAATTCATAACCAAGAGAGAAGCTGGGAGACAGAGGTGAGTTAAAGGTAGTTCTTAGATGAACGATATCCTGTTGTACGCTTGTTAAACTGCAAGAGTAAATGAGGGGTCAGCATGAACACATTTTGACATGGCTCCCAGAGGCTAGTCTACACAGCAAGCGTAACCCTGGAATTGAAGACCAGGGAGACAAAGAGGAATATTAAACTCCCCAGGGAGCTTGAACTTGGACTTTCCTCCTATGTGTTTTCCCCCACGCCTCCCTAGTCCTTCCCATGATCCTTCTCGAGCTGAGGTTCTGAACAACCTGAACTCACTGGTCATGTGACCTTGGACTGTTTATTCTCTCCAACTCACTTCATTCCTCTGTCAAATGGGGACAATAATAATTATCTCAATACCTTGTAATATGAATTAAATTAGGTGGCCCCATGTATTTAAAGTGAGTAATAGATCACCTGGCATTAATAGGTCCTCATTTGATTGTCGCAATTACTCTAATACACAGAAAGGAAGGAAATGTTGATGAGATAATATGCCGAGTAAAATTTCAGTTGTTACATCATTGATTCCTTAGAGCAATCCCGAGGGACTTGCGCTCCTCCTTCATGAATGATAAAACAATAACAAAGTTGCTAGGAATATAGCCTGGTGATAGAGCATTTGTCTAGCATATACAGAGCCCTAAGTTTGACCTCCAGCATCCCATTCCCACCTCGAAAAATATAACATCCACAAAACCCCCAAGAGTGAAAGATTATACAATTGAATATTTTTCAGGTGCCAAATGGACTAATCTCAACCTTTCGTTCAGTACTGCTATTAATGTCTCCATCTCACAGTGGAGGATGCTGAGGTCCTGGTCAACAGCCACAGTTTCAGGGTTTGTCTACTTCAACCCAGGCAGTCTGACTCCAGAAGTTTCCAAAGTTATATCTAACTGAGTCAAGGTTCAGGTCTTGTTAGGGGTGCTCGTTCAGCTCACCCCCAGAGATGTAGGCTAACGGATAGACACAACCTGAATGTACACCTGAGTCGGAGTGCGGTGATGTGAAGACAGGTCAGCTTTTGGAATGGGTACAGACTACCTTAAGAAACAATTTGAATGTGTCACAATAAGGTCTCTGAGATCTGAAGAAATGATTTAACAAGCGTGTGAGGGATAACCATTGTCTCAGACAATTAAAAAAATGAGTGTGACATTGTGAGGAATTAAAGATGAGTGGGACTTGATTCCCCCACCCTTTAGGTACTTTCATCCTGGTACAGGGAGACGGATAATCACACAACTAATTATAAACCATACAGCAATGGATCAAAGAACTGCAGCAGTAAAGGGAGAGGAAGATTAATTTGGCAGTGATGAACATGGTAGAGGAACTGGGGAAGGCTTCATGCAAGAGATGACATTTGCAACTGTCCTTTAGGGACAATTGTGGAAGTACCAGAAGCCTTCTATAATTTCCTTTTTCTTCACACTAGTGACTTTCTAAAGATAGCATCAAATAGCTAACTTTATACCGCAATATAGTGAGCACGTAATCCGTGTGTAGTGTTTTCAAAGATTAGGTTCTTTGAGGGAAAATAGAGAAATATCCACTCCTGATAATCATGTGACGTAGCGGTATTTCCCAGTCTGCACTTAGGTAGATACCTTTAATGGAGTCAGAAATGGACTCTTCCATTCTATGCCTTCAAGTTTGGGGCTCCCAAGCTGTGCTGCAGCTGCCCAGGGCCCAAACGGTGTGTCAGCCTGTGGAGTCACGGCACTAAGGAAGTCCTGGAGGAATCTAGCAAGTCATTTATCTTCCTCCTCCTCCTTCTCCTTCTTCCTCTTCTTGTTCTAAGGTTTATTTGTGAGTGTTGTGCTCTCATGAATGTCTGTGTGCTCTGTGTCTGCCTGGTTCCCTTGAAGGCAGAAGAGAGTGCTGGATTCTCTGAAACTGGAGATAAGAATGGTTGTGAGCTGCCATGTGGGCGCTGGGAAACGGGGTTCTTCTTCAAGAACGAGCGCTCTCAACCACCGAGTCATCGTTCTATTGACCTGTTCTTTGGTTAGAGATTTTAGTCTGAAGTTAGAAACTCTCAATTTTTATTACATTTAACCCCAGGTTTTCTGGATTTTCCTTTTAAAGGTAGAACTGATTTAAGATACCTTGTGTTGTTTCTGTAAGTATACTTGTGATTGTTGGTCTGTATGTTCCAGTTGTTTTAGTTTGTTGATTAAATTGAGTTGCTACATCCTAATCTAGTTCAGAGCGTCCACCATGTAGATGCGTCCGGACTCAGTTCACTGACATAGTCAGTAGGATGAGACAGAAACTCAAGGGCGTGCTCTTCATTGGGTTGGTGGGTCCTCTGCTCAAGTCTCCTCTCCCTGAACTTTGGTTGATAAACGTTATGCTCTCTTTTTCTTCCAAAGACCCAACTCAAATGCCATCTTCCTCAATTCCTAGAGGTAGCAGAGCTGTGGTACCACCAGCACACCCATGACATCTATTCTCTTTCGAGTGGCCATAACAACTTTGTGTTGTTACCACTACAGATCGCTCCTGGGCAACACAGAAGGGCTGCTGTGCCGCTGGCTAGTTTTCTGTCAACTTGACACAGCTCCAGGAAGAAGAGATTTCACCTGAGGAAATGCCCCCATTGGATGGTCTGTAGACAAGTCAGTGGGCCATTTTCTTGATTAATGATTGACACAGGAAGACGTTATGGGCAGTGCCATTCCTGGCAGGTGGTCCGTGGGTTGTATAAGAAAACAAACGGTTCAAGTCATGGGGAGCAAGCCATTAAGCAGTGCTCCTCCATGGCTTCTGATTCAGTTCCTGCCGCCGGGTTCCTGCCCTGACTGCCTTCAGTGATGGACTATGACCTGGGATGTGAATGATAAACAAACCCTCTCTTCCCCAAGTTGCTTTTGGGTCATGGTGTTTATTGCAGAAATAGAAAACACAGAAAGATTTTATTTTAGTTCTGTCCCCCTGTACATCCATCCATCCCACAGACCATGACAGGGTAGCCCTGGCTAGCAAGTGGTACTCAAATTGCCTACTGAGCTCAACCAAATTGAATTTTTTTTTTGCCTTGGTGGGCTTGGCTTTGGGCACTGTAACCTGGATGTCTGGACTTCAATTCTCTTTTGGGGGAGGGAGTATCTTAAACCAGGCATGGTAGCCCATGCCTATATTATCAATACTCAGAAGCTAAGGCAGGGGAGTTGCCATGAATTTGAAGCCAACCTGGGCTACATAACAAGTACCAGGCCATCCTGGGCTACAGAGTGAGACCCCAGTTACAAACAAACAAACAAACAAAAAGTGTCAATGATTTCAGGATAAAAGGGATTGCATGCTGTACCCATTCATTGTAATTATTAATAAGCACCAGCAAAACAGTGTGAAGTGACCGGAATGCTTCCTTTGCTCGCCTTTGCAGGCAGAGTGCACAGACTTCATAAACTAACCGGCCCCTTCCATCTTTAATATCTATGATTCTTTGAAATTTTATGCAGACAAGTGCAAGCTGATATACACTGGGCGGAACAATTGAAGCCGCTCATACTCGCTGATGGGCTTTGGAATTACTCTACTTGTAAAGTGCGCAGGAAAAGGATCTCAGATTCATTGTGGATAGCTCAATGGAGACATCTGCTCGCTGTGAGCCACAGTCAGAAGGATGAATGAGATATAATAGGCCGCATTAACTTTGAGAATGGAATAAAGAAGAATGCAGAAAATAATATAGTGCACGTAATTTGGCATTGACTATTTCTGTAATTACAATAAAACATTTTAATGATATACATTGATGTTATGACTTCACCTTAAAATCAGAATTCAGCACCGGGGCCTTTCATTTCAGAGACAACAAAGCAGAATTACAAAGGATCCAGAGGAAAACAACAGACAGTCTCAAAGACATGCAAGGGATTTGCCTGTAATGAGAGACTGAAAAGACAAGGACATTTTAATTTGGGTAAAGAGGGTGGGGGGGATGACATTGTATAAATTTATTTAAAATTAATGAAAGTTTCAGAAAATGGCTAGAGCTAGCTTCTGATTATCTTTGGTAATGGAGGTCAGAGATAGGCAGGATAATTGAAATCCCCGATTATCTCCAACCTTCATTTTAGCCATTAGCAGTAGCATCCCGCCCCAGCACAGTCTTAACAAATGGGCAAATGTAAGGCCCAACAGCCCAGGGATTGTGAAGTGGACAGCCATGGGAAAGGCAGCCTGGGGTAGCCGGCTACCTGTGCCATATACCAGCAGGAGGCCTGAATTCCAGTCCCCGCTCTCTGTCCGCCACCTACACAACCTTGAGTGATGTGCTTGACTTCTGTCCCCACGCCTAAGCCTGTTGGAAGAACTACATGAGCTGGTTGGAAATGCTGGTGAGCTGCACCCCTGTGTTGAGGAGGCTGTGCCAGCTTCCCGTTCAACATGCCAGCCTCAGGAGCTGGCGTGGTCCTAGCGCCTAGGTCTCACCCCGCATAGTCCCTCACTCAGTGTCCTGCTTCTTCTGCTCTTGGGAGGAAGTTTTGGAAGATGAATGAAGAACGCCCGTCATCTTCAGAAGCATCCTCCACATCCTATCCCCTGGCTCCCGGGGAACCCGGAGAGGCGTTCGCATACGTTTTCCGTTCATTTTAAGGTCATCTCACATAATCTTCCCAACAACCCGGCAAGGCAGCGACCACCATTCTCCTCATCTTTCAAATACAGGCACCGAGGCCTTAGTGACTTGCTTTAGAAAGGAGAGCAGCCACAGAGTAAAGAGGATGCCTATGCCGCTGGCCAATCGGGTGACTTACAGAGTTTAGAAAATGAAGCTAGGTGGCTCTGGCTCCCCCGCTGAGAGATTTCATAGTTTTCTCGAAGCTCCCGCTCTGTTCCTCAGCACCCAGTCAGGACTCACTCTCCCCTCAAGCCTTGAGCCTTCTCCTCCCTAGAAGCCCAGAGTGTCTGCCTAGGCACCCCTGGTTGTAGTCCTGAACATATCATGTTGCTAAGTGTGGAAGCCCCTAAGCCCAATTCAAATATTAGTCAGTGATTAAGTTACACAAGCTTGTTAAACCCAGAGTCATACAAGACAATGGAGCCATTCCTGAAGCCTTTATTTTAACTTAAAACATCCCTTGGGGTCCTGATGTGGGCCAACGCTTTGTCTTTAGGGAGAACCCTGGTCCTTAACCCTTGTGTAAGTCACAGAGTTGACATTTATGCAGTGTTTTTTTCCCCCTCTTGTCTTCAAAGTGGAGTGGTATCTGAAAGCCGTTTGAGAAGCCATTGAGTTTTTCCAGATGTGATGATGTTTCACAGCTGGCCTTCCCACACTGCTGACAGCACACCATTGACTTTTAGTTGTGTGTGTATGCATGTGTGTGTGTGATGTGTTGGGAGGCGGTGTGCACACGAGTACAAGTATCCCAGGAGGCCGGAGGCATCAGATCCCCTGGAGTTTCAGGAGGCTCTGAATCATGGAACTTAGGAACTGAACTCTGCTTCTCTATAGAACAGTATTCTCTCTCTCTCTCTCTCTCTCTCTCTCTCTCTCTCTCTCTCTCTCTCTCTCTCTCTCTTTCTCTCTTTTTCTCCTCATTTTTTTTAAAAGACAGACTTTCTCTAAGTAGCCTTGGCTGTCCTAGAACTCACTTTATAGATCAGGCTGGCCTCAAACTCAGAGATCCACCTGCCTCTGCCTCCCGAGTGCTGGGATTAAAGGCGTGCGCCACCACCACCCTGCCATAGCAAGTGCTGTCTTGGCCACTGCTCCACCATGCTAAACTTTGAGTAATTCACTCCAAATGCCTATCTCATACTTAGAGCTATAGACATGGTTTCTTTTTTGCATCCCTGTTTCATTATTTCAGTACATTTAATTGAATCCTATAGCTATTCTAATGCGAAGAATCGGTGCAGATGGTTTGTAAACATGGACTCTTGGTGAGCAGGCAGCTCCTGCAGAGGGCAGGTGTCCCAGGGTAGCCTATTCCTAGCAGAGATGGCTCCGCACGCCATGGACCTTCGATGTATAGACATCAAAAGAGGCAATGGAGGCCACAGATGAATCAGCCATGTGTCATCACTTGAGAGTGCCCCTGCTCAGTATGGCTTCTGTCTCATACTTCTGCCCTGAAAGCTGAGTTCCTTGAAGGTCTATCTTTCATCTCTGTAGTAATTCCCAGAAGCCATCATAGTTATGGGTACATATTGGGCCCTCGCTGAAAATTGGCTAACCAAGCAACTAACAGGACAAACCTAAACTCAGTTTGGCCACTGTATACCCTCTGGTAGGGATGCTGAGCTTCAAGCTACTGTGTGGAAAGAGCTAGCAAATGAGTTTATTTTTTTTAAAAATATTTTATTTATTTATTATGTATACAATATTGTTTGCATGTATGCCTACAGGCCAGAAGAGGGCACCAGACCTCATTACAGATGGTTGTAAGCCACCATGTGGTGGCTGGGAATTGAACTCAGGACATTTGGAAGATCAGGCAATGCCCTTAACCTCTGAGCCATCTCTCCATCCCCGCAAATGAGTTTCTAATGTTGCTGCAGGATTCGTTCACGCGTGCGTTTAGATGACTGAACGATGAAAAGCAGATATTAAGGAGTGGATTCCGTGCACTATGAAATTCACCTAGGTAACTCACCTCTATAAAACAACAGCGAGACAACACTTTATAACATTTCACAAGGGATTAGGAATGTTCTTACGTGGGGAAAAAATCTGTACTTCCAACATGGTGACCGGCGGCAAAAAGCCTCTTTGATGCTTACGTTCAGGGCCAGTCGGGCCAAGAAAAAAAAAAATCTCCCCTATCGATGCATCCTTGCAATATCTAGTTTATTGTATGTTTCTGTGCCAAAGAGAGACGTCATTAATGGAGCACAGGAGAGAAAAGCCAAACCTGAAGGCTATTAAACCTGACAAAGACATTCTGTGCTACAGGATTGGTTGGGAAGATGGGGGTAGAGTGTTGGTGACGGCAGGCAGAGCCTGTTTCCCAAAATAAAAGCAGATAACACATTTAGGCTTGTATTCAACAAATGAGTTTCAATCTGAACCAAAATATACGGAGTGAGCACAGTTGGAACATTACAGAATGTTTACATGACCATAGGAAAAATGAGATGAGAAAGCATATACATATTCCATTTAAGTGTACGCACACACACATGCCCGTGTGTGCAGACAGAATGGAGATGCATGTAAGATTAGACGGATGTAACCTGTCTCCTCGATTCTCCGGACTGGGAATCTGCAGGCCACTTTCACTGATTGGCTCTGGAGGGCCTGTCTTTCCTTCAACAGGTTGTGAAATGACTCTAGAAGAGGAAAAGTGGATAACAGTGTGCTGAGTACTTCTCGAATGCCCGTCTGTATGTTTAATAAGTGCTAGCATATTCCTTTGAATATAAATTGCCCCTTTTTTTTTTTGAAACAGGTTCTCACTATGTAACTCTGGCCGGCCTGGCACTCACTACACAGACCAGGCTGGCCTCACAGATTCACCTGGCTCTGCCTTACAAGGGCTGAGGTCAGAGGTGTGGCTGAAGCGGTCAGAGGCTCCTGATCTCCTGGAGCTGGAGTTACAGGTTTTTAGTCTCATGTGAGCTCTGGGAAACAAACTCAGGCCCTCTGTAAGAGTCTTATCCTCTCTTAACTCCTGAGCCTCAGATTTGACATTTTGAGAGTCGTTTGTTTTGGTTTTGCTTGCTTGGTTTTGGTAGCCTTTCTTCCAATTTTATAGAGTTCTTTAAAAATATGTTTTCAAACCAGCCTACAATTCACAATCCCAGTGAACCTAGAAAACAAAGAGAACCCTATGAGACACATACGTGGATCTAATCTACATGGGAAGTAGAAAGACAAGATCTCCTGAGTAAACTGGGTGCATGGGGACCACGGGAGAGGGTAGAAGGGAAGGGGAGAGGAGCGGAGAAGAATAAACAGCTCAGTAAAAACAATGAAAAGAAAGAAAGAAAGAAGATGAAAGAACTTTAAAAAAATAGATTTTTTTCAATGTTGGGTGGTGGTAGTGCACACTTTTAATCCCAGCACTCAGGAGGCAGAGGCACACAGACCTCTGAATTTAAGGCCAGCCTGATCTACGGAGCGAGTTCTAGGACAGCCAGGACTACACACAGAAACTCTGTCTTGAAAAAGCCAATACAATATATATATATATATATATATATATATATATATATATATATATATACATACATATATATAGTTTATTTTTATGTGTATGAGTGTTTTGCCTGTGTGTGTGTGTGTGTTGTGTGCACATGTGTACCATACATGGGACTGAGCCTGGTCCCAATGGAAACCAGAAGAGGGTGTCATAGGCCCTGGAACTGGAATTACAGACAGTTTGTGAGTCACCATGCAGTACTGGGAATCCAACCCGGGTCCTCTAGAAGAGCAGCAAATGCTCTTAACTACTGAGCCGTCTCTCCAGCTGCCTTTATTTATTTATATATTTATTTTTAAAGTTTCTCGAGACAGGATTTCTCTTCGCAACCGCCGTGGCTGTCCTGGAACTCGCTTTGTAGACCAGGCTGGCCTCAAGTTCTCAGAGATCCACTGGCCTCTGCCTCCCAAGAGCTGGGATTAAGGGTGTGCACCACCAATGCCCGGTACCGGCCCCAATTTTATAGTTCTCTTATATGAGAATTTTCTAAAAATTCTGTCAGCAGCTTAAGTGTCAGCTTTGTGATGTGATGTTTAGCCAAAGATCATCCCTATTTTTCATCTTCTAATGATCTATCCAAAAAAGTCTTTTATAGCTTTAACCAAATCCTTGCTATTTAAATGGAGCGGGGTGGGCTTGGAACATTAGAAGAATCTTGTAGGTGTTAATTGATCAGATCGCCTGACTCAGCCGTCACCCCTCATATCCTCCAGCCAGTGTGGGAGAGTGACAGATGCCATACATCTCTCTTGCCACAGTAGTCGCTTGAAGCGTGCGTCTACCAGGTGTGCCCTTCCGATTTAACTGGCGACAGCTCTCTCAGGACGCCCAGGAGTGAGAGTCAATGGCAGGAGAGTGGACCCCTCACTCATCTTCGAGAACAGAACCCAGTGCTTACCTTCCTATTAATACTCTGAAATACAAAAGTAGTACAATCGTTCTTGAAAAAGATTACTGCAGGGACTTCCTGGGCTATGGAACAATAGTTGGGTTGTAAAACCAGGAATTTGGTCAGGTGTGATAGCACACTCCTTTAGTCCCAGCACTTAGGGGGCAAAGGCAGGCAGGTCTCTGTGAGTTCAAGGCTAGCCTGGTCCACATGGTGAATTCCCAGACAGCCAGAGGTATATAGTGAGAACCTGTCTCAAAATAAAAAGAAAGACCAGGAATTAGAACCCAAAGATGACAAACCTGGTAAAAAGCTGGTTACTAAACTCTTGAAAATAAATACATACTCATTCATACTCAGTAGAACCTTCTAGAAATCAGTCAGGAAGAATGTCTGTATTTTTTTTTTTTTAGTTTTGTTTTAACTCTTTGGGGACCCGCCACCCAGCTCCCAAGTAAATAAATGGAGACTTACTCTTACTTATGAATGCCTGGCCTTAGCTCTGCTTGTTTCTAGCCAGCTTTTCTTAAATTATCCTTTTGACTCTGGGCTTTTGCCTTTCTCTATTCTATATACCTTCCTTTACTTCTTACTCTGACTGGTTGCGTAGTCACGTAACTGGGTGGTTTGCCTTCTGACATCCTTCTCCTTTTTTTTAAGTAGTTATTTATTTATTATGTATACAATATTCTGTCTGTGTGTATGTCTGCAGGCCAGAAGATGGCACCAGACCTCATTACAGGTGGTTGTGAACCACCATGTGGTTGCCGGGAATTGAACTCAGGACCTTTAGGTAGAGCAGGCAATGCTCTTAACCACTGAGCCATCTCTCCAGCCCTCTCCTCTCCTTTTCTTGCTCCTCCCTCTTTCTTCTCTCTGCCCGCCAGCCCCGCCTAGTTCTCTCTCCTGCCTAGTTATTGGCCGTTCAGCTCTTTATCAGACCAATCAGGTGTTGTAGACAGGCAATGTAACACAGCTTTACAGAGTTAAACAAATGCAACATAAAAAAATGCAACACATCTTTGCATCATTAAGCAAATATTCCACAGCATAAACAAATGTAACACATCTTAAACTAATATTCCGCAACAAGCGTCCTTCACTGAGCCATGCTGGTTGAGCTGCAAATTTCAGACTAAGTCACCCGTGTGAAATTAGAGATGGGAAAATGAATGTAAGCACCGTACACACAAACACCATCTATTTCAACAAGGTCGTCTGTAGGCAAGAGAGATATAGGATAGGTGAGCGTCCAAGGTGAGACAGCTCATGCGCAGGAAGCAGCAACCGCCAGGTTTCTTTCTCACCAAAGGAACTATCACGGGTGATCTTAACCTTCTGGGCTGGGTATTTTAAGCTTTTAAAAAGTAGCGATGGCAAGGAACTCTTCATTGGTTCTTTGTGATTCTCAGACATAATTAATAACAGATGCTTGCAACTAAACAACGTACTAGAAGTATATGGGATTTCAATAGCCACAGGGATATGGGGTTCCTGTCTTATTCCTAAAGAGTCGAGGTCTTTGCATAAGGCAAGGGGTGGCAAAGGAGGAAAGCCAGCCTTGTCCCTCCCAGAGGAGAGGTGCTACCCACCCTCGGCTCATCAGCACCTCTCTCCAAAGTAAAGTCACTTAAGATAAATGAACTCTGCAGCTCTATTGATTGAGGTAAACCCCACCACACTAATTCAGGCTTTCAGGAATGCTAATACAAGACCGAAGAATCGGGGAATTAGCTGAAACTTTTATCCTTTTCTTCTTTTTTTTCTGGAAAGGATCTGCTCGACTCAAAATTAATTGCTGAGAGAAATGGTTTTACATTATTTCCCAGAAACCCACTAAATTAGAATGGAAGGACTGTGAGTAGCAGGAGCCGCAGACACCGGAACCCGGGTCCTAGGGCACTGTGGGCACAGTGTGTAATTCTCTGCAACTCCCAGGTGGCCCTTCCTGCCATCCATGGAAGATGATAGAGAACGATTTCCATGCTTGTTGTGGTCCCCCAGCCCTGAAAACACTGTTGTAAAGATTAGAAGGCCACCTCTCCTCACTCCCTTTTCTCGTTATCCACAACTTTCTAAAATCACTGAATTGAGCCACATGGCCCAAAGGCGAATTTTAGGATCTGTTTGTGTGTTTGTTCATTTGCTCACCAGTTCATTCAGCATGTGTTTATCAAGCCCCTCCTGAATGCTAGATACTAAAAGGCAGAAAGAGGGACTAGGATTCTGTCCCCATCCTCGAAACACTGGCTTAGGAGGGGAGTGAGGCATGCACACAGACAGCTATAACACATGGAAGAAAGCAGCAAATGCTTTAAATGGGCTCAGGTAAAGTCCTGCGGAAGGACCACATATGATCGGCAAGAGCAGAGAACCCATCCAGGAGAGACAGCATCACTGGACCTCAGGGAATGCATAGCACAGGATGCCAGCTGACATAACTGGGGGAAGTGTCAGTGCCGAGCCAGAAAACTGCTCAAGTACAAACAAGCCATGCCCAAGAAGGCCAAGTCGCTAAAGGATGCGTGCAAGTCACTAGAGGATGCGTGCAAGTCGCTACAGGATGCGTGCAAGTTGCTACAGGATGCATGCAGGTGAATGTAGAGAAAAGTGGACGAACTGAGTTGGGATCTTCTCGGTGGAGGGTGAGAGAGTTGCAGTTTGGTTTCCTGGGCGCTGGAGAGCTATTGAAAGTTCTTGAACAGGAGAGACGACTCAAGGGCCGGCTGGCATCGGGGTGTTGGCTGTACAGAGGGAAGTCCGCACTCTGGGAGCACGGCTGAGGAACGTGCTGACATGCAGCAACAGCTTGCACGGGGGTGGGGAGACACAGGCAGGTAACTGGCAGCGTGGGGATGCTCTCGGGAGCCTCCAGGCGAGCACTTGTACACACGCATGAGTCCAGACAGAGGGTGGCTGGATTAAGAGTAATCTTTTAAAAAGGCAGCGTAGATCTCATTGTTCTCCCGCTTAATGTCCAAATGGCCCTCACTGCATTTAGAACAAAATCCAGACTCCTTCCCATGGCCTGGCATAAACCCCATATACCTGCCCGGCTTTGCTCCTACCTCATCTCTTAACCCTCAGTGCTTCAACTTCAGCCTTTTCGGCCCCTCAAAAGCACCAGCCAAGTTCATTTCCGCCTCAGGGCCTTTGCATTTCTGACCTTCCCTGTCCATAGCTTTCTGCCCTCGGATCTTCACAGGGCTGGCTCTCCTTAGCAGGCTCCACTGTCACCTCTTCATGGAAGCCTTTCCTAATAGGTCACTTGTCACTCGCGGACACTGCCACGTCCTTTCCCTCTTTGTTATTCGGCACAGAACTTACCCTACACAGTCTGTAGTAGGTCGGTGTTTAAGAGCACTGACTGCTCTTTCAGACGACTTAGGTTCAATTCCCAGTATTCACATGGTGGCTCGCGACTGTCCAGAACCCCAGACTCAAGCAGATCTTACGCCCTCTTCTGGCTTCCACAGGCAGTGCATGCACATGAAGGACAGACAGACAGGCAGCGAAGCAGTCAGACACACAAAATGAAAATAAATCTAAGAAACAAAACAAACATCAATAACGGAAAAAAAAAACAACGAACAAAACAAAAACCACCCAGTACATCCCAGGTACTGGACAGCTAATCGGTGTGAACAAGAGGGATCTCTGTGTGCAGGGTGCGAGCAGTTCTAAGTCGCAGCATTCAGGTAAATTAGACAAAAGTACTTACATGTGTAGGGCTAGACCTTGAGGGGAGGGAGAACAAAGTTTGACATCCTTGTACGAGGAGATGCAAAGTCAAGAGATCCTACCAGCAACTGTTTAGAACCTGCAGGCATCCATCCGCGTTCACCTTCGATATCCAAGCCAAGGCCCTTTGTCTTGTGGGGATCTTTTCCAGGCTACCTTGTCTGAAAGTAGTTTCTTCGGGTCCTATTTTAGAATCCACAAGAATCTGCAGTGCCTAGATCGTGTAAAATATTAATAACTACCGCTCACAAACACTATGCCCCCGGGCTTCGCAGTGTGTCTCCGTTAATGCATCCCCATGACCATGTAAGACGGAAGAGAAGCGACTCCTGCTTTTGCAACGGAGGAAGCCGAGACTAGGACGTAGTACACCCCTCGAAGAGCGTCAGGTCTGGTGTTCAAATTCGGCCTGAGTGGTCCCAGAGCCATGTGCTGAAGTCCTTTGCAGCCTACTCAGTGGGGTGGGGGACAGACTTTTCTTTCTGAAGGGACTGTGACTTTTGGAAACAGCCAGAAGCCTTGGGACACAATCTGGTTCCAAACCAAAGGACGGGGGAATGCTGGCTTTTCCGTGGACGGCTGCTCACAGTGCTTAGTGGGAACTTAGTTTTTCACCCTTGAGTCTTGATTTCTTCAGACTTCAGTTCTTTGTCAGAAGGCCCTCCTGTCCCTTGCCTTTCCTCATGGCTCCCTTCTTATATTTAAACACGTTTTATAATGTGCTGCTGTTTCCACGGAGAAGGGCTGGGGTGGAGGTGGGGGCTGGAGGGGGAGGTGGGCTGGCGAGGTGATGGTTGGTGGGTGGGTGGGGCTTGGGGGCGGGGCTTAGAAGTCACCTTGTCTGTGGAAAGGAACTAGAGAAAAATGAAGTCTCGGGCTTGGTTCCGAATATTCCTTCCTCACTCTTTGAAGTCTATGGCCTTAGGCAAATATCCGAGTCTAGATTTCCTCGTCTGTAAAATGAGAAACTGGTACTTGTTTTCTGCGGCGCAGAGCTACGCGGAGGCTCAAACCACACCCCAAGAGAGCCCTCTGCAGGGCATAAAGTTCTGTGTAGCTGCAGAGAGCCTATTACCACTGTCTTCATCACAAAATGTGAGTGTCCTCTTTAGAAGACCGAAACCGGCAATTGCGCTCTTTGTGAACTACCTAAATCAAACCCATGCCTGCCTTCATGCTTCACCCCCAAGCCGCCCTCCACCCTTGGCCGTCGTCTTTGATCTCTGTACCTGGTGCCTGGCTTAAATAAAGGTGATGTAGCCGGGCGATGGTGGCGCACGCCTTTAATCCCAGCACTCGGGAGGCAGAGGTAGGCGGATCTCTGTGAGTTCGAGACCAGCCTGGTCTACAGAGCTAGTTCCAGGACATGCTCCAAAGCCACAGAGAAACCCTGTCTCAAAAAACCAAAAAAAAGAAAAAAAAAATAAAGGTGATGTTTGTCCTGTCTAACATGGTAGTCAGTCGCTGACCACATAGAGCCACTGAAGTGTAAAATAATTAGGATGAAATTAGATATTAAATATCAGTATCTTAGCCATATTGCCTTTATTTTAAATATTGATATAGCCTAATGTAGTCAGTGGCTCTCATATTGGACAGCACATGTAGGGAATATGTCCACATTTATGAAAAATTCTAGCAGACAGGACCTTGGTGGAGTTTTTCAAATACCATTTTTCATAACCTTATAGCCATAATGAAAACCAACATGCCGTTACTCGGTTGACAAACACCTTCCATTTGCTCCTCATTAGCTACTTGTCCTCACTGCTGTCACAGACCCCGAATAAAAGCAGTTAAGGAAGGGATAAAGTCCAGAATAGCCGGAGAGAAGGCAGGAGCATAAGAGGCTAGAACAGTTCCCCTGCAGTGAGGAGCAGACAGGTGAGTGCTGGTCACAGTCCCCCTGCAGTGAGTGCTGGTCACAGTCCCCCTGCAGTGAGTGCTGGTCACAGTCCCCTGCAGTGAGTGCTGGTCACAGTCCCCTGCAGTGAGGAAGCAAACTCATGAGTGCTTGTTTGGTTGCTTTCTCCTTTTTCATCTTTCTGGGACTCCAGGTGGTATCACCCACACTCAGAATGGGTCTTCCTTTTATTGACCAGAAGTATCTTCTAGCCAACTCTAAGTTCAGTTATCGTGACCAAACCATCAGGACTTCTTTTGTTGTTGTTGTTTTGATTTATTATTTTTTGTTTTATGTGCTTTGGTGTTTTGCCTGCATGTACGTCTGTGTGAAGGTGTCAGATCTTGGAGTTACAGACCGTCGTGTGCTGTCGTGTGGGTGCTGGGACTTGAACCTGGGTCCTCTGGATGAGCAGTCAGTATTCTTAACTACTGAGCCATCTCTCCAGCCCCAACCATCCATCAGGACTTCTTAAGACGAAACCATAGAATAACAATAGCTGGTTAGCTATTGTCTCTTCCAACATCCTAACTTTTCAACGTGAGAAAACTTAAGCCTAAAGTGATGAGTTTGCCCACTCCATCCAGACATCTCTTCAGTGCTGTTCTCGGTCTCACTGTGGGTGGCAGAGGTGTCTGTCCCTCTTGCTGGACTCCTAATACCATCTGCTAAGGAAGAAACATTGCCTGAAACACAACTCCGACTGCCTGCTTTGCCAACCGGCTTTCTTCCTCACGCTGGGTCCCTGGGACTGCTGGGCTCGTGCTGGAAGGAGAACGTGCACACCCTTGCTTTGCACCTCTGTGGCATCACACGTGCTAAGGCCGGATGCCTCGGGGCTGGAGTACTCAGTAACACAGAACTGGAATAAACTCCCCAGGCCCAGCTCCATCCCCTGGGTCTGGTCTTGTTCCTTTCCACATAGAAGTTTTTTTTAAAAATATTTATTTATTATGTATACAATATTCTTTCTGTGTGTATGCCTGAAGGCCAGAAGAGGGCACCAGACCTCATTACAAATGGTTGTGAGCCACCATGTGGTTGCTGGGAATTGAACTCAGGACCTTTGGAAGAGCGAGCAATGCTCTTAACCACTGAGCCCTAGGGGATCTTGCTGCAAACTGCCAGGACGTTTGGGATGGGATTGTTGTCCCCAGGGAGCACGGGTCGTGTGGATGTAAAAGGCTTTGGTACATAGATCTTGGCATGTAGTAGGTACCTGGTGGATTTCATTCTTTTCTCCTGGCTAGACCTCCTCCACCCTATCTGCCCCAACTGCTGGTCATTCCTGGATGATCAACACCACACCTGCAATTCATTTTAGTTGCTAAAATCTCAAATTACTGTTTCTTAAAATTCTTATCCCTTAAAGTAGCCTTCACTGAGAATCCACAATCAAACAACCAGTGTACTAACACAATAAAGAAATGAGAGCCAGGCACGGTGTCTCTCGAGGGGTAAATGTGGGCAGATCTCTTTGAGTTTAAAGGTAGTCTGGTTTATATAGTAAATTCTAGAGCTACAAAGAGAGACCTTGTCTCAAAATAAACAAATAAAAGTAAAATGAATTTTAAAGTTTATCATGAAGACATTGAGTGTCTTGTTGGTATAAAAACACACCAAGAAAGGCCAGGCGGTGGTGGCAGCTCACCTTTAATCCCAGCACTCAGGAGGCAGAGGCAAGCAGATCTTCGTGAGTTCGAGGCCAGCCTGGTCTACAGAGTGAGCTCTATGACAACCAGGACTACACAGAGAAACCCTGTCTCAAAAAATAAATGAAAAGGCAGGTGGTGGCACACACCTTTAATTCCAGCATTCAGGAGGGGACGGCTCTGAAGCTTAAGTGCCTGTTTATTATCCTTTCCATATAAGCCTAGCCATGAGCCTCTTGTTGGTGTGTGTGTGTGTGTGTGTGTGTGTGTGTGTGAGAGAGAGAGAGAGAGAGAGAGAGAGAGAGAGAGAGAGAGAGAGAGATGATGATATGATTTGGGGGAAAATCTACACTCAGAAGGGTTTTGGATACCTCAGGCTATTGCATCAGGTGCCCTATTATCTCATCTTCTATGGATGCTGGGCTGGGGGTGGGGGTTGGGGGTGTAAATTAGGCCCTGTGGGAAACAGGGACTGTGTGATTGGGAAGCCCCAGAAGGGCCCAGAGCCTCTTCCAGAAGTCTGAACGGACTGTTCTTACAGCTTTATTTCACTTCACAAAGGAGTATCATATTGTTTTTCCTCCTTTTAATTAAGAATATTTACACTTTTTTACCTTTAACTTGTGTGTAGGGGGCAGTCTGTACACACGAATGCAGGGACCCACGGTGTTGCGCTGCCTGATGCAGGGGCTGGGAACAAGACTCTGGTCCTCGGCAGGAAGTTAACCACTGAGTCACCTCTCCACTACCACCCCATTCCGCCCCCCCCCCCCGTTTTTAAATGTAAAGCAAACTGCTTGTCGTCTTCCCTCTCTTGACACCCACTGACTCCAACAAGTCAAGTGGGTTTTCCAAACCCATTGGCTGTGGTAATTAATGGGTTCTTATAAAGGTGAATTCATAGACAATATGAAATTTAGGAGACCGTTTTCTTTCTTCAGAGAAGCATTTTTCTGTTGTTTAATTTCCTAGCCAAGAGTATCATTCTTGCCCCTACTGCAGTAGCAGTAATATCTGCAAGTCCAGGAAGAGCGCTCTACCCGGGACTGCTTTTCAGAGGCACAGATAACTTCTAACATACCCTAATTGAGCTGACATTTCACACATATTTGGTCTATGCCTAAGGGAAATTTAGGAGGGAGAGACAAAATGGAACCCATCCATTTATTTCTAAGTCAAGTAAAAGCCGTGAGAAAAAAAAATATTTTACTTAAAAATAAAGATGCTCAACAATTAGTAGTATACAGGTATTTTTTTTTTTAAAGCATCAAGCTTGGCTTATACGTGATCCTCCTATAATGCCCAACTCTCGGGAAGAAGAAGAGTGTGTAAGAAAATAATGAGACCAGGAGTGAGAGCAGATAGTGCTCCTGCATCAGTTCTTGCCCTGGGGGCCCCCACTCCCACCCCCACAATCTCAGGAGCCACCCCCGCCCCGCCCCCGCTGCCTTATCTGCTAGGGCGGTGTTGCTAGTGACCCAGCAGGTCTGTCTGCCTTTCTGCTCAGTTGCCGGCTGTCTGTTTCAAACCTAACATTCCACTGCAGCTCTGGCAAGCACACTTCGAAGGCGTGTGCATCTCACAGAGGCACAGAACCATTAGCGGGCTTCTGTATGCTCCCTCTCTAAGGCTGGCTTGGCTGGCCCCTTTCCTAAGAAAGTGTATGTATATCAGCTTTAGATATGCTAATGAGTCCACCGCCCCGGCCAGTGCCTTGTCTTTCTAGAGAGTCCTGGTTGTCCTCTTAAGGCCTTGTTACTTCTCTAATAGACCTCTCTCCTAGGATGGTGGTGCTTAAGGGCAAAGCACTGTGGTCAAATCATCTCCAGAGACTTGTAGCCTCAAGGAGCTTAAAACACAAGAGAGTAAACTCCCACTAGAAACTACCTTTTCTCTGTGGCGGAAGAACCAGGCATGAGGATGATTTTTTCATGAATGTGAAGACCCCGTGAACATCCTGGTGATGATGGCCGGTGGAGCCTGTGGCTGGCGGTTAGAGCTCAGTTCCCGCAGACCTTCATGCCTTTCTTTCTATGTCAGGAGTTCTGGTCAGCAGTGTCGGGGGCTGGAGACTAACTTGGGAGCCATCTGTTGGCAGCAGCAGTGGAAGCTGCAAAAGTCACCTGCAGAGAGCATGCTGAATGCCTAGAGAAGTCTTAGGGCGACTTTGGGGGTATCCTTGGTATTTCATTTAAAAGGCAGAAGGTGAGAAAAGGTGAAAGATGGGAGAAGTAAGAAAAGACAGTGTCCCCGGAGTTATGTCAGGAGGCGCTGAGGAGTCAGTGATGCCAGGCTTGCAGAGAAAGCAGGTAAGATGCAGGCTGCATGAAGGCAAGAAACAGGCTGGAAGGCACCCTTGGAGCTTTGCCCATCTGAAGCCATTTGTGACTTTGGCCAAAGCAGTTTCTACAGAGTAGAGTGGGTACAGCTCTGCATGATCATCTTCCAAGTGCAGGGACTACATTTTCCGATCCTTATGTGTGGCTTCCCTGGTCGCCTAGTGGTTAGGGCCCTGGGCTCTCAGATTCTTCCACGTGCACACTCTACATTTTGCTCCCTTTCCTCATCCTGTTTTTCCGCCTCACCCACGTCCTCCGTGAACTCCTCACACACTGATTTCTAATCAGTGACTCCTTCACCTCCCCAAAGGTGTTCCCCACCCTCCCACTTCCCTAACACCTTCAGGCCTCTCCCGAGTTCCAGACCCCTTGCAGTTATCTACTGCTCCTCATCCTTGCTTTCCCACAGGCATCTTCAGCAAAAAAAATAAACAAGCAAACCAAAACCAGGCAAAGAAGCCACATTCGCTTTATTTTAGGAAGGCGGAATCACCACCTGTGTTCTCTTTCCTGGTTAATTAATCACACCCGCTTTCATGTTGTCCCCCAAGGTAAACCCTTCACTAACCGAGCTCTCTCTCTCTCTCTCTCTCTCTCTCTCTCTCTCTCTCTCTCTCTCTCTCTCTCTCTCTCCTCTTAATTTCTACATCCAATTACTCTTGAGAACCTGTTGGATTTACCTGAGACACCTCTCCAAATCCATCATGTTCTTTCTCATCTAGCACTGCATACCTCTTGGAGGACAGAGTTCATCTTACTTTTGACCTGCATGGAACCCTAGGACGGTGTCTAGCATCCTTATCCAAAGCTCCTCACATGCCGGTTGAAGGAATGCTAAGACTTCTTGCTATTTGCCTTTCCCCCTTCCTTATGTCCTCTACTTGTGCCTCTGCCGCTCCGCTCTCTGAGTTGCCTGCTGACCTAGCTCCTTCCCGTTCCCTTAGTGGGTGACATGCCATGTTTGCTGGAAGAAGATTAAATGTATTAAACCAACTACTTCCGAATTTTCTCTTCCTTCATCCTCCCTCAGAGAGAGAGAGAGAGAGAGAGAGAGAGAGAGAGAGAGAGAGAGAGAGAGAGAAGCCACTTCTCAGATAAGAATGACACATAGCCTGCTCTTCAAGAGGGGGAGGAGGGGGGACAGGAATCGCCGGAGAGCAGCCAAGCAGTCCCTCCTTCTTGGCCAGCATATTATCTCCCCTAGGCCTACCCAAATGGAGCTCAGAATAGCCCAGTGTCAGCTGAACAAACGAATAAACAAATAAGCAAGCCTGTGGATGCTGAGGAGAACTTGAAAAAGACCCTGTGTCAAAGAACCAGCCGGCCGGCCACCATCACTGAGGACATTTGAAAGTCTGTTTGGGAAGTCTCCTTTCAACACAGATAAAGCTCTTTACTAGGGAGAGCCCAGGCTGTTGGTCCCCAAAGGACAGTGATGACTGTAGAGCTTACTTAAATAATACTGGGTCATACTTACTATGTAGATCATACTTAAATAATAGCAGATTATCTGGGACAGACATGAAGCAACCTGGCCTCTCTGAGACTCATCCTTGCCACATGGGGACAAAACAGCTAAGACGTGGTTAACCAAACTCTCCCTTAGGCAGGCATGCTATGCTGTAACTGGGTTCTGAGTATTTCTTTCCTCAGCCACAGAGGCCCTCTGCTCCCTGCCAGGTTTTCATGGTATGAGAAGCCAAGGACCTTAGCTATATTAAAGAATCAAAAATGGTACATTAAGCCTCTGTCTATACACCGGAGAAGCAGAAACGAGAGCTGGGAGAATGGCTTGATGATTCATCTTATAAAAGGTTTCTGAATTTGCCAAAGAAGTTATTTATTTATTTTTCATGCCCTTTCATTAATCACTAAATATATTTTAAGGCCTGTTCTTGAGACAGCTTCCTGCCCTCTTTCCAAATTCCTTAAAAGCATTTTCTTCTAGTAAGTCGACGCAGGATGCTTTGTGTCCTGGTACCTCACTTGCCATATTCTTCTAGGAAGGATGAGGGCCAACCCTTGTGGACCGCAGAAAAAGGGGGTAAACATCCTTAGTTCCCATTGGTCTTCACTGTACAAATCCAACCCCAGGAGGAAAAAAGAAAACCTCCAGAGGCCAGGAAGATACCCAAGGACAGCATTGTCCCCCATGGAACCATGAAACAAAGATGATATATGTGATGTGTGTATGCAAGTGAGGACAGGCGCATATGAGTGCTTGTGGATTTGTAGTGTTGAGACTGGTATGTCGGATGTTTGTATTGGGGGAGCATGCTATCCTCCATAGAATGGAGCATGTATCAGACATACAATAAAGACTTCATGCTTGATACATACTGCAGGTTTTACTAAGACGAAGACTTCAATCCCCTCCATTACAGGTAGGGATGAGGGCAATCCGTGGTAACGGCGACTTGGGACACAGCTATGAGTGAGGGCCTGCCCCCAGACTTGGCATTTAGTAGCAGTGAAGGTTATTTTTATGTTTAAGTTAGTTATTTATTGAGGTCTCAGCTTTCTCACCTCGAATGGGGAGTATTGCAAAGGCGAAGTCAGAAAGTTGGGGTAGAACAGTCGATCGAGCGTGTGACGAGTGCTGTCCTCCCTAGGAAGAGGTGACTTCCTCAAGTCATACAGCTGAAAAATAGCCAGACTTCCTAACTCTGTGCCGTGTGCCTTTTGCTCACTGACACTGCTCTAGGCCAGAAAAGAATGGAGAACAGGCCAAAGTGGAATTTAGTTCAGAACTGAGGTATTACAGCGCCCTGGAAGGGGAGACTAAATGTTGCTGTTAGTTACTGATGGATACCACGACTGACATTAGCTCCACTCTGTGCTGGAGATGCTGTTCATCCCCACCCCCAAACACCCCAGGATACTATCATTACCCCTGGCTTAGAGAGGGAAAGTGAGGGTTGGCAGCAACAGAAATGTGCCCAAACCTCAGTTTGCCTGGCTGAGCTCAAGCCTTGTGTGCTCTGTGGGGGATGGAGAAGGGATGCTGGCACAGATTAGCTAGAACTGCAGGTAAATGGGAACCAGCGCAAGGCTGCATTGAATGGCCCTCTGCCACAGCCTCTCTCAGTGACTGCCGCTTTCAACACGTTTGTAGAGGAGGATAGTAAGCCATGAGCGGACAAGGCTGGTTTCCCCGTGTAGAAGAATCTGGGAAGACAAACGAAGAACCTGTTCCCATCTCACCCAGAATTCCACAGAACAGACTCTGCATGCCCCTTGATGTCGAGGAGAGGGGCTTCGTTTCCAGGATGAAAAGCCAGATAGCCCAGGAACGATAAGATCACCCTGGTTTTTCTTATGAACTCCTAGAAGTCATCTTTGTTGGTATAAATGAGATCATTTAGCCTAATTAGTTCCAGGCTTAATTAGCAGTAATTATCCCGACATGGGAGTAATATCCGAGCAGGAAGTGCCGGGTCCTCGATTAGATAGATCTCTAATTGGTGTTACAATATTGTAATTAAAGCGTGTTTGTACGCCTCTGCCGCAGCACGCGATTTGTCTCATGTCTGATTAAACAGGGAGGAACTCCAGCCTTTGAAGGGGCCAGATTTTCAGATGTGACTCATGTAACATGCTAAGCCGGAGACTAAAGAGACCTGAGGACCTGATTTTGTGGTCAAGGTGAGCGTCACGCACGGAGCCAAGGGCAGGGTGAGGGAAAGATGATCTTTGCATCCGCTCATCCCTCGCTCCCATGACGCAAGTGCAGGAAAACGAAAGTATTTGGTTGGAGGGTCACTTTGTAACTGTTGCATTGTCTTTTTTAGAGAACATTCTTAAAGAAGGCTGTGAAAAAGTAATAAGGACAGCTATCATTTATTGAGTATTTACTACAAGCCAGAAACTATACTAACTGCTTTAAATATCAACACTCATTAAAATGTCAGAGGAATCCCCAGAGATAGCTTATTATAATCCCCAATTCAAAACAAGGACCTGAAAAGGAGGAATGGCTTTCCCAGGTTTTAACTCCGGGTTATCCCTTCTGGCTACTCCTGGATGTCACCTTTCAGGCTACTTCTGACTCCCAGACCATATTGTCTCCCCAGTATAGACCAGGTTAGCTCCCCCATGGATACCAGGCTAACTCCCAGATACAGACCAGGTTCACTCCCTCACGCAGACGAGATTAGTTCACCTATACAGACCAGGTTAGCTCCAGATATAGAACGGGTTCACCCACCCATATAGACCAGATTAGTTCACCCATACAGACCAGGTTAGCTCCCAGATACAGACCCCATTAGTTATTCCATACAAACCAGGTTACTTCCTCCATACAGACCAGGTTAAAACTCCCCAATACAGACCAAGTTAGCTAACGCCTACAAAGCAGGTAGCTCCCCTATACAGACCAGTTTAACTCTCCCATGTATACCAGGTGGTTGCTGGGTATCGAACTCAAGGCCTCTGGAAGAGCAGCAAGTGTTCTTAAGAGCTGAGCCATCTCTCCAGCCCCTCCCCGCCCCGCCACCATGGCAACTCTTATGAGGAAAACATTTAATTGAGGTGGCAGTTTACAGTTTAGAGGTCCAGTCCATGTCATGGCAGGGAACATGACAGTCTGCAAGCAAACATGGTGCTGGAGCTGAGAGTCTACATCTTGTAGGAAACAGGAAGTCGACTGAAACATATATACCGAGCATATATGAGGCCTCCAAGCCACCCCCACGGTGACACGCTTCCTCCAACAAGGCCATCCATTCCATCAAGCCATACCTCCTAATAATATCTCTCCCTGTAAGATCATTTGGTTACATTCAAGTTACCAGACCAGGTTAGCTCTTCTGTGTGGATCCTTGCGATTCTTTCATACTTTAAAAAAAAAAAAGCAAAAAACTTCTCCATTTTTCCCACAAAACCATGCCATTTCTGCTCTGTGTCTAGAACCCAACAACATGCTAGCAATACAGTGATGATTGAAAAAAATGAAAGAAATTAATTGTCAGTCCCCCTCTCCCCCCATGCTAGTCACCTGCCTTATTGGATTCAAACCCAGATCTGGTGGTTTTCTGGTCTGGGTTCCATGCTTCCTTTCTTGGGCACCAAATCTAACGTGGCATTTCTGGGCAAGGCAAGTACAATAACTATGCTGCCTTATCATCTTCTAGTAGATCCCTTAACTTCTCATTTACGGTTCTCTGCTGAATGCTTCAACTTTGTGCTACAATTTAGCGATATTTTGAACCCATATCTAATAATTGGTAATTGAATCTAATAGCCCTGAGAGAATTGGAATAAACCAGATAGAGTTGATGTGCGTTTGCACATCGCTGGAGTCAGCAGAGTCTGTCAGTGTACCTAGCACTCCCAATCTCGACTTCAGGCACCCGCAGCCATGGTTCTGATGCTTTTCAAGAATGTTCGGTTAGTACGATCAGTGACAAAAAATTCTCAGGGATTCTTTTGTCTACTTAATTTTGCTAGATGTTTAAATTAATAAGCTACCTGATGCATTGTGGAGGAGTAGGAGGCAGGCTGGTTCAGGATGGAGACAGATGGCTTTAGAGTTTGGAAGTCACTGCTCTTACCTTTTTTTTTGTAATTATTTACTTGGTGTGTGTGTGTGTGTGTGTGTGTGTGTGCAGGTGCACACGTGCCACGGTGTGTGTGTGGAAGTCGGAGGACAGTTTCCAGGAGTCAGTTCTTGCTTTTCCCCTTGCTGAGTGAGTTCTCTCTCTATACTGCTGTGCCGCGCTGGCCCAGGCTAGCTGGCTGTGAGCTTCCAGTCACTCCTGCCCTCTCCACCTCCCATCTCACCACAAAAGCACTGGGATTGCCGAGCTGCCACACACCTGGCCTTTTAAGTGGATCCTGGGACCACATTCAGGCTCTCAGCTCAGCACTGAGCATCTTTATCTTCTGTGCTGGCTCCCCACCGCCAAATCATTGCCGTTTAGTTTCAGTCCCCACTGAAGTGTGTTTAGGAACAAGGAAGCTCGATGATAATTTTTGTTTATTTAAAACATTTTATTTATTTTTGCTATGTGTTCCTCAGGGTGCCCCTAAACTCCAGACAAGTTTGCTTCAGATTCTCAAGTAACTGGGACTATGGCTGTGCACTACTAGTTCCATCTAGAACCACATTTTACAAACAATGAATAACGCAATCTGGTATATCTATAAAATGGAATACTATCCAGCTCCAAGGAAAAGTTAAATCACAAAATTTTCAGGGAAACTGATGGATTTAAAATGTATAATATTAAGCAAGGCCACATTAGCTCAGAAAGGGAAAAAAATGCATGCATGATCTCCTTCATTCTGTGGGTCCTAACCTATATTATAATATGTATATAAGTAAGCAAAAATACACTAGCTGTAATACAACATTTAGGAAGGAAGACAAAAAAGGATAATTTTTAAAAAGACAGAGATGGCTCAGTAGTCAAGAGAACTGGCTGCTCTTCCAGAGAACCAGGGTTCAGTTCCTGGCACCCACATGGCAGCTCACAACTGTCTGTAGCTCCAGTTCTAGGAGATCTGACGCCCTCTGTTGACATTTGAGGGCACTGCATGATCCTGCCACACAGACATACATGTAGGTGAACACTCATACAGTCAAATAAGTAAAAAAGGACAAAATACAGTATATGAAGCATACTTCCTGTAAGTCATATGAATGCTCTCTGAAGGTATAGTATAGCACATTGCCCCTGGAAAATGCTTCCATAAATAGCGACGCCCACACATGATTCACGAGGGGCTGTTCCCCTGCTGGGAGACCTGGCTTTTAAACCATATTTCACACTGACTATTCCTGCAGGGTGCAGTTCTTTGTGAGTACTATTAAACTTATTACATTTTATTCTTTAAACGGGATTTTAGCTATTCAAACTTTGGTGGGTGGAGACTGTTAGGAGTATGCTTAAACTATAAGTTTGAAAACTCCCAGACTACCTGGGAATGCTGATGCCTCGTTCCCGACTCTCAAAAAGTAGCATACCAGAAATCTGAAAACACCAAGAAACGTTTTTGGTTTTGTTTTCATTGGACAGTATAGCTCTGAGTTGTATCACTGTTGATGAATATACTTTTAAATTAAAAATAATAAAAATACATCTAAAAATATATAGATTAACATCTTAGTAGAGGCCTGTGGAGAAGACTCAGTGGTTAAGAGCAGTGATTGCTCTTCCAGAGGACCTGAGTTCCCAGCACCCATGTGGTGGCTCACAACCATCTATAGTGGAATCTGATGCCCTCTTCTGGCATAAAGTTGTACGTGCAGATAGAACACTCGTGTGTGTGTGTGTGTGTGTGTGTGTGTGTGTGTGTGTGTGTGTACATATATACATACATATATATAAATTTAAACCATTTTAAATATTTAAGATGCTTAAGTATTCTAAATATTTATTTTAAAATATATTTTAAGATATTTTTAAAAACCATCTTAGTAGATATATACTTGCCCAAAGTACAAAACTCACAAGCAAAGTAGAGATCCGCATCCTCCACATAAACAGTTCTCTATACTGTGTATGCTGATATATGTTCTGGTCAGGGGCAGTCTAGGGTACTGAGCTCTAGATCTCTTGCAGGTAAGCCCTTTAACACTAGCTCACATCTCTAGCCAAATCTAAAGGTATTAGCTTAGCTGGGGAGGGAGCCCAGGCCTGTGCCTGCTAGATAATATAGTATTACTGAGCCACAACCCCTGACTTTTCACGAAACATCATAGTTCACACTGAACTTGGAGATCAGTTAACTCACTCTATAGTCTGAGCAAAAACAGAGCGTGAGAATCAGAAACTCACTATCTAGAAACCAAAGGCGCATTGCATAGCAGTTCTGACGGTTGATACCGCTGTGGCGACACTTGGCATCTAGGGGTGCATTAAGATGCAGTATTGGGGGGCTGGAGAGATGGCTCAGAGGTTAAGAGCATTGCCTGCTCTTCCAAAGGTCCTGAGTTCAATTCCCAGCAACCACATGGTGGCTCACAACCATCTATAATGAGATCTGGTGCCCTCTTCTGGCATGCAGGCAGGTATGGAAGGAATGTTGTATACATAATAAATAAATAAATATAAAAAAAAAAAAGATGCAGTATTGATGAGTAAGAGATGCTGCTGCAATGTGACGGTGGCGTCCTCCAGGGTGGGCTCTGGATCTCCCTGGGGTTTTGTTTTCATTAACTTCAAGATGATGTTTCTAGACGCTTCTCTCAATATCAGCAATAATGAGGCTGAGGCAAAAGGGTACGGTCACTGTTGCAACTTCACTTACTCCTGGTCTCTTGGTGTTGGAGGAGTGAGGGGAGAAAGTGAGGACAAATCTCACAAATCCACTACCACCGAAAGAAAAGGGTCTTCTTCCTCACTGCGTTATTTTTGGGGGCCAGCGCTTGATAGGAAGCCTAGCTGAGCGCAAAAATATGCACAAAGCGTTCTGCGACAATTCCATGAGAGTGTGGGATTGTTGTCTGACTCTTGAATAACCATGACAGTCAAATAATTAGATTTGCATTTTGACAAGTGATAAAGAGGCTAAATTCATGGCACTGGGAGCCTCTTCCGGCGCCCAGGGAGCACACTAGCCAGGGTCATTGTAGCTTATTACAGTCGTGTTTAGGGTTGACTGAGCCCTGCAGATGCTTGCGGCATAGGAAGCTGGTGTCGTCTGGTGGTCCTGATTTACATCTGTCTCGCCTTAGTTATCCCGTACCTACCTGCTATCTCTGTGGCTTTTCATTTCACCTGTGGCTCTCCTTGGATGGAGTTTGAGTCTAGAGTCTGATACTTATTTTGTAACTACAGAATTATCTCATGACAGAGCAAAGCATGATCCCCTTATGGGAAAAGGAGGTGGGGGGATGAATGCAGCAGAATATTCTAGAAGCATTGTCTCAGATCGTTATAACTTTTAATCTTGATTTTAAATATTCTGTTCCAGTATGTGCACAAGTTTGTTTATTTATTTATTTATTTATTTATTTGGTTTTTCGAGACAGGGTTTCTCTGTGGCTTTGGAGCCTGTCCTGGAACTAGCTCTGTAGACCAGGCTGGTCTCGAACTCACAGAGATCCGCCTGCCTCTGCCTCCCGAGTGCTGGGATTAAAGGCGTAAACCACCATCGCCCGGCTCACAAGTTTATTTTGAGTCTTAATTTTTGGCTTGGAAAATACAGCTGATGGCTACGGTAGAGGGATGCTGGTTTTCAGCCCGGAGATGGTGGCACGCGTCTTTAATCCCAGCACTTGGGAGGCAGAGGCATGTGGATCTCTGTGAGTTCAATGCCAGCTTGGTCTACAAGAGCTAGTTTCAGGACAGGCACTGCAGCTACAGAGAAATCCTATCTTGAAAAACAACAACAAAAACAAAAACAACAAAAACAAATAATTCAAAAAGGCAAAATTTGTGCTTGCTTTGGAGCATGTCCTGGAACTAGCTCTTATAGACCAGGCTGGCCTTGAACTCACAAAGATCCGCCAGCCTCTGCCTCCCAAGTGCTGGGGTTAAAGGCATGCGCGCCAGCACCGCCCGGCTTAAAATTTTTGCTTTGTTATGCAGACCTTGGTTTCTGCTTTTGTTTTATTGAGACAGGGTTTCTCTGTGTAGCCCTGGCTATCCTGGAACTCGCTTTGTAGATCAGGCTGGTCTTTGCTTCCCGAGTCCAGTCCTGGAATTGAAGGTGTGCGCCATCATTCCTAGCTCTAGATCTTGAATTTTCAGTTTGATGTTGGACAGCTGCTAGCTCACGTCACTTTTGGAGTTTTCTGAGCCTAGCAGCTACGCCTTTTAAAGATGAATGTGTGGTGATGCTGTGTATGTTTAAATGTCTTTTCAACTCCAGTTCTAAATATGACTATAACCACTCTGATGAATAAAATCATATCTGTGGGGAATGACTTAGTCAGAGTTCCCTGAAGGAACAGAACTGAGAGAGTAAAGACATATGTTAGATGGGGCTTATTATATTGACTCATCATCACGCTGGAGAGGTCTAGAATCCAGCAGTTGCTCAGTCTACAAGGCTGGACATCTCAGCAGTACTGATCAAGTGCTAAAGGCCTGGAGGAGTCTGTTGGTCTTCTGTCTGTATGTCTGTCTGTACTAACTTATGCCTGAATGCTGCGGGAGTTCTGGTATAGGTGAGAGCGCACTGTGGCAGCAGGGTAGATGGATTTGTCAGTGAGGGTGAGGGCAAGCAGGCCAAGAATTCCCTTCTCCCACGCCTTTCATCTCAGTTCCCATTAGAGGTTCCTGCCTGCATTTAAGATGGATGGAGCTTCATGGTTTCGAACACACCGATGAAGAAAGTCCCTCCTGAGCCGCTTGTGTTGCAGCTGATTCCACACGCAATCAAGTTAGCAACCAATATCAGCCCCCACAGCCAAGAATTTTAAAAATATGAGTTGGTTCCCCACACCACACACGCCCACGTCCACTCAGATTAAACTTAAAAGGCTTCCCCCTCTGAGAACTTAATCCAACGGTTCTCAACCTTTCTAGCGCTGCGACCCTTTAATGCAGTTCCTCGTGTTGTGCTGACCACAACCATAAGATTATATTGTTGCCACTTCATAACTGTAATTTTGCTACTGTTATGAATCGTAATGTAAATATCTGATATGCAAAGCCCATGGGGGGTCGTGACCCACAGGTTGAGAACTGCTGCCTTTATATCATTTGAATTTTTTTCCTTCAAGTTATATGCCCTCAACACTGCCAGGCAGTGGTAGCATTAGTTGTTGTTGTTGTTGTTGTTGAGACAGGGTCTCTAGGTAGCCCTGGCTGGCCTGGAACTCAGAGATCCGCCTGCCTCTGCCGTGTGCGTGCTAGGATTAAAGGCGCACACTCTAGACTTCGGGTCCAACTCCGACTCTGGCTCCAGCTCCGACTCCAACTGGTTCTCTCTCCTGTCGAGGGTCAGTTTTTCCCTCTTGCTGGCTAATGGCTGCGTGACTTCAGTTACTCCCTGAGCTGATAAATTTGGCACAGCTGTCTTGAGAGCAGGGCCTCGTGATGAGGCTTCCTGGCTTCCCTCCCCTCCTGTCAGATGCTCTGCATCTATTAGGCATTCCAAAGATGGCTGTTGGATTCAAGAAGCGTCTGAATCCAACACGCAGCCCTTTTTCTCGGGCTCTCAGCTGAACTGACTTTTCTGGAAGAACTCGCTTGAGACTTCACATTCCGCCGTGTTTCTGCGCACGTGGTTTGTGTCACACTGCGAGCATAGTTATTTTATTTGTTCTACTTCTTACTCCTGAAGTAAAGGAAAGGATATCAAGACTGAGTTGGGGGATATGATTCCATCTCTGCTAAGTTACTGTGAGTGAGGGGATAGCCATTCACCTCCTTTAGGTTTTAATTTTTAAAGTTTTAATCTAAAAGATGGAAGGAGGGACTGGGTTGGGATGGAACGATATGCCTAAGGTTTTCTCTAGACTTGAAAATTCCGATATTTGGTTCAAAATCCCTAGACCTGCTAGAGGGGAAATTCTGATTTAGGGTATATTGGTTTCCCGAAGAGGTCATAAACCTCTCCGAAGCAGACTTCTTTCTCTGCCAATTCAAAGAGAAATGCTCTGGACGTGGATGATGCTTTATAGATCCTTCAGCCCCGACTGCTGTTCACCCCTCTAGTGAGGACGGTGCACAAGAAGATGGGTCTCTTACAGTCGCTGCTATCCCAAAGGGTCTCTCAGATCCAGTCTGGGAAACGCCGGGCAGCTGAGGCCATCTCCGGCTGACGCACGCGCAGGGGCACTCACACCTAAGGGCTTTGCCTTCTAAAGTACTTGTGTTTACGGCTTGTGCTGCTCTCCTCGGTAAGATCGTTGCCTTGCGAGTAATGAGAGCTGTGTGTGATATGGTTGAAATCCTGTCCCTTGCCTGAGATGGAGAACTCACGTGACGCTGAGTGGGGCCCATTATCCCAACAGCGCTCTCAAGAACGCTAAGTCTGGCAGATATTAACTGGAGAACAGCAGCAGCCGGCAGGAGACAGGCTTGCTACCTTGTCACTTTGCGGGGTTTTCTGGTTTTGCTCTCCTTGGCTCGAGCATTGAATTCATTTCTCCTTTCATTCATCCTCCTTTCTCTTAGGAAGCAAACACAGCACATCCATCCCATTTTCTCCATTCGTCTCTCCCTAGAAATCCCGATGTTCTCATTCATTGCAGAGCAGAATGTGCTTCCTCTTTTCACTAAATGATGCACAATCCGCTTATTCATCCTCTTGCCTCTATGCCCCCGGCTCGGGTATTGAAATCACTCTGAAGAAGACGCTCCTGCAGGCAGCTGTGCATAGAACAGATGAGCCGGGAGAACTGCTCAAAAGCGCTGCCGTGTGCTGCAGACGCTGAGAACATGCCTCCGTATGGTGGGGAAGCCAGGGACAGTAGAGGGAAGAAAGCCCGACTCACATCTCAATGTGTATAAAGCAAGCACTCCGGCCGACCGGGGAGAAGCTGTGGTTTAGGTTTAAACCGCAAAGGAAATGAAGGACGTTGCTACTTTTCAGTCTGTCCTTTGGCCATCTCTGGGGCTCGGTGAGATTCCGGCTGCCTTTAGCAAAAGCTGCTCACCCTTGCCCAGTTCCACAGGCACCACCTACAGCCGGCTGTGGTCTTTCGAAGTTTAGACTTGAATTTTAAAGGGTAAACACGCTATAAAGTCCATCCAGGTTCACACCTGCTGTCCTAAAAGAGAAAAGGGAAGCCTTGGAAGGCTCTGGGAATGGAGGGAGAGGAAAGTCCCCTTCCCCGTGACCTCACAGTTGCCCTCCTTCATGTCAACTCTCTTTGTGAATGTTTTGACTTAGCAAAGGTTATTAGTAGTTCTGGCCCTTTTATTGAGGGTCTATTGTGTGCTTTGGGGTTTTGTTGTTTTGGTTTTTTTTCTCTTGTATTATTCCTGAGTTGTAGGTGTTTTACTGCTCCTGTTTTTTATAAGTGGGAAATTGAAGCCAGAAAGTAAAAGAAAGCAAGCCAGTAAGTCATCCTATGATCTTGAACTTTGTGTTCCGGGTGTACTTGTTAGCAGCACACACGAACTACCTTGCCACTTTGAAACCTAGTTTTCGAAGAACTTCAGGCTTCAGTGGCAATTCTGCTTTCAAATGTGGATAATTACGATGATGACCGGGAGCTGAATACTGAGCCCCTTTAAACTGCAGGTGGTTATGTTATGTCTGCCTGCTATGACAACCACTTAGGCCTCTTTATGGGAGACTTTTAGAACTGAACCAAGTGGCAGATGCACAACCATCATGTTGCCTGGGGTACAGCGAACTCCCCAAAATGATACCCAAGCTTTCCTTGCATGTTCACCTTCTGAACAAGACTGTGAAATACTAAATTCTTTAGGAGAACCCCCCATTCCACCAACTTCCCTCCGCACCCCCTGCTGCCCGCAGACTTGAGGAAAAGCTACACACATCAAGGTCTAAAGTACTATTAACTCCTGGAAGGCAGAAGCCATGCCTCTCAACAATAAAAGAGTTAGCTGTTGAACCCCGTTCCTCTGAAGTCTGAAAGGGGGGTTGTTTGGGTTCTATTGTTCAGGTATCAGAGGGATAGGAAAAAGAAGCTTCTAAGTCCCCCAGCCTCCCTATGCCTCAGACCCTGGATCTTCATGAAGCCTTCAGTCTCAGGTTGCTTTTTCTGGGTGTGTGGTTCACTGGAGGGCCGGTTGCAGATTCCAGGCCTCAGCTGCTTTTGATCAGACCCCCACCCCACCCCCACCGCCACCACTTCTGTGGTGATTTTGCATGAATTTTAGATCCTGGTGGCTCTCAGTTGCCTGGGTCTGGTTTACATTGCAGTTTTATCTGGATTGTACATCGAGGTTGAATTTGAAAAGCTTTTTTTTTTCTATGCCAACTTCCAAATCTGGATGTTTCTCCAGATCTTTTTTTTTTTAAGATATAATAATTTGTACATTTCCCAGATCACAAAAGTGAAAGTCATTCACAGTAGAGAATCAGAACAGTAAATAAGTAGTAAATTGAATTTAAGAAGAGCTTTTAAAAAGAACTTCTGGAAAGACTAAAAATACAAATAACCTGAATTGTAAAGGAAATGAAAGAAAAATGACCCTATCTGAGTGTGTGTGTGTACATACACATTTGCAAACTGGCAGAGAAAGATAAACCTATTTTTCTGATTTTTTTCAGATAGGTCTTTTTTTTGTTTTGTTTTGTTGCTATTGTTTTCTTTGTCCTGAGCATTTTCTTGCATACCATAAAGATTTATATCTATATAATATTTCATCATCTGAATGTACTGAGGTTTAATGATTCTAGATGCCTTTTTGTAAAATTCTGACTGCATTTCCTATTTCCTTTTGCCTTATAAATTATCCCCAGAAAAAAAAGAATTATTACAGCAATTAGGACAAAGAAGATGAACTTGAACTTTTTGTTTTAAATGATGTTTGTACCCAATTACTTTATTGCTAAGCCTGAGAGTGGCCTTTTGAAAGTCTCTCTTGTAGACAGCGGCAACTATAAGGGTTCTAGTGACTGCTTTGGTATGGGGGGAGGGGGGCTCTCAGAAGAAGGCCTGAGGGCCAAATCTATCCCAGTTTGTGTTAGTACAGCTCAGGAGCTATGGATGTATTTGGCTGTATACATGCTTAGCAAAGTACAAAAGGAAAATAACATTTCAGACAAATAAAAGTGATGTGAAATTCATGTTGGAATGTCCACAAATGCAGTGTATTTGAAGCTCAGGCATATTGCTTTATTTACATACCATCTTTGGTTGTTTTTGCTACAAAGGCTGTGTGACCCGCAAGCCCTGAAACAATTACTATGAGCCTTTTACAGAAAGCGGTTTATTGATTGGTGCCCAAGTGTGCAGTCTTCAGTGTGGCACATGAAAATGTCCATTTGATAATCCATACATTAGGTGCAGTGCTGATCTTGAAAGTGTGAAGCCCTGGACCCAAACCCTCTTCACTGGATAAACAATGTGGAGGCTTTAGCTCCAGTCTTGGTGTGCTGGGGGGATAGAAGTAGAGACTGGGTGTTCAGCATCATTTTCAGCTGTGTGCTGTGTTCGAGGTCAGCTTGCACTAACCAAGACAGTGTGTTGTTCACCAAGTGCCAAGCCCTCATGTTAAACAAAACATGGGTATATTTTCTTGATTATTATTATGAGCTTTTTCATGAATTTAAGTGGTATTTTTCTATTACTATCCTGTATGAAATCTTAAAATTAGACTCAGGTCACTTACATTTTATTTGTATTTTTCATTGTTTTAGGAATTCTTTTCGTAAGACCTTAAAAATTACATGTATTTATTTATTTCTGTGTACGTGTGCATCCCCATATGTATGAAGGATGTGGAGGTCAGAGGGCAACTTTTGGAACCTTTAAAATGTGAGTTTGAGAGCTGAAATTCAGAAGGCAGCAGGTGCTTTACACGCCGAGCCATCACATCAGTCCAAGAGTTCTTTATACACTAAAATATTAATTAATTTTCAGTTACATTTATCGGAAATGCTTTGTTCCCATCAGCTTGTCTGTCTTTTAATTTTGTGATATTTTCACATACAGAATTTTGCATTCATATGAAATAAAATCCAATTATTTTTTTCTTTGAGTTGATTCTAAGAATGTCCATCTATCCCTGTGGCCAAGTTGATATAAATATATATTTACAGCTGCTTCCTTTTATTTTAACGGATCCATTTCTTTATTTTTTCTTTTTTTTTTATAGGCTCAATGACCTTTATTTATGGCTAGAAACCAAATATGAGTGAGTATTTCCCATGTTCCTCTTTTTGGGTCTGGCTTACCTCACTCAGGATAGTGTTTTCTATTTCCATCCATTTGTATGCAAAATTCAAGAAGCCATTGTTTTTTACTGCTGAGTAGAACTCTAATATGTATATATTCCATACTTTCTTCATCCATTCTTCCATTGAAGGACATCTATGTTGTTTCCAGGTTCTGGCTATCACAAACAATGCTGCTATGAACATAGTTGAGCATATACTTTTGTTGTATGATAAGGCCTCTCTTGGGTATATTCCCAAGAGTGGTATTGCTGGGTCCAGGGGTAGGTTGATCCCGAATTTCCTGAGAAACCGCCACACTACTTTCCAAAGTGGTTGCACAAGTTTGCATTCCCACCAGCAATGGATGAGTGTACCCCTTTCTCCACAACCTCTCCAGCAAAGGCTATCTATTATTGGTGTTTTTTATTTTAGCCATTCTGACAGGTGTAAGATGGTATCTTAAAGTTGTCTTGATTTGCATTTCCCTGATCGCTAAGGAAGTTGAGTATGATCTTAAGTGACTTTTGGTCATTTGAATTTCTTCTGTTGAGAATTCTCTGTTCAGCTCAGTGCCCCATTTTATAATTGGGTTGATTAGCCTTTTACAGTCTAGTTTCTTGAGTTCTTTATATATTTTGGAGATCAGACCTTTGTCAGTTGCGGGGTTGGTGAAGATCTTCTCCCAGTCAGTGGGTTGCCTTTTTGTCTTAGTGACAGTGTCCTTTGCTTTACAGAAGCTTCTCAGTCTCAGGAGGTCCCATTTATTCAATGATGCCCTTAATGTCTGTGCTGCTGGGGTTATACTTAACGGATCCATTTCTATGCACACATGTCTTCAGCTATGGGATTTCATGTTGTATGAGATGAGATTTTAAATTTACTCCTGAACAGGAGAACAACTGTTCCAGTATTATTTGTTGAGTAATAATTTTTCTTCATTTATATGTCACCTCTGCTAAATCCCTATTGTCCTGTGATATGTTTCTGCTCCACATTCTAATGGTTGTCAAGTGTCTAAGTGTGTGTGTACATAGTCACGGCTAATTCCTTGTGACATCCGTTTTATTTCTCTTCCTTAGGTCTACACAAGACAGAGACTCTGGCTAGAATTTTGGATTTGGGTTTGGGTTTTTCGGTTCCTCCCATGTGGGTGGAGTTGCCTGTAGTGTGGCTGTTGATTCTGGTTCGTCCATTGTGGCTGTGAGTTTTGGCAGCAGCCAAAACTTCTCTTGGTTAACAAGTCAGGAATGTAGTGCAGGTTTATCTACGAAAAGTACACAAGCGAACAGGAGCAGTCCCTGCCAACCCACAGACAGCGCAAGGGCCAGGTCCTCCCATACGTGAACCAGGAGCCTCGGAGCTCATTCACAACCACTGTAGGCGATAAAGGCTTATGCTTCGTAACCTCACAGGTTAGAGGTTTTTCTGGCCAAACAGCATCAACCAGCATAAAAAGAGCAAATCTCAGGAAGGGGCTCCCAGAAGAGCCGTTACACGATGCCGAGCCCCTAACCTTCTGTTAGCGGCTCACCCCAACCTGCCCTTGGTTCACAGTGGAGTTATTTCATTTACCAGGTGTGAAAATTGGATTTTACCACAGAGAAGGGGAGTTATTACTTACCAGGTCCACTCTTCAGGGAAGCGGGGCTTGTGGGGGGGGGGGGGGGATGAGAAGGGCTTTGCTATGCGTGGAACTTATAATTAGAGATGTGTTCCTTTCGTTAAAACTAGATTTGTCGTCTTTGTCGTTTTAATAGTGGATCCTTTTGGGTTTGTATTTTTTCCTTTCCCCGTGTTAGTGTCTGGGCAGCCATCTCCCCTTGTAGCCTGCACACATTCTACCTAGGGTCTGAATATTTTATATGGCACCATTCTGCCAAGAGCTGTGCCTCAGGGGCGTGACAAAGAGTGCAGTTTGGAGGTGGGGACTGCCTGTTG
The DNA here is from genome assembly GCF_037038515.1 of Microtus pennsylvanicus. Taxonomy (NCBI): domain Eukaryota; kingdom Metazoa; phylum Chordata; class Mammalia; order Rodentia; family Cricetidae; genus Microtus; species Microtus pennsylvanicus. The sequence goes on from NC_134585.1 coordinate 116,962,272, forward strand.
GGTGTCTCCTGATATTGGTGGCAGAGCAGGATACGAAGAAAGGAAAGGGATAATAAAGTAATGTTCGTGTTAATTAATTGCTATATACTCCAGTACTCGGTTTGATGAAGGTATTAGGGTCACTCTGAGACCTTCTAATGAGAGAACTCAACTCAGGAGTTTAGATTTAATTACCTGTTGTTAGAGTCTATATAACTCAAAGTTAGTACCTGGTTAACTATGCTTGCTCTTTAAAAAGCACCTTGTTTACTATCGCGGTGAATTTATCATTGCTTAGCATTTCTAGCACCCTTCGTTCTTGCGGAGAGCTTTAAACTTATTTGTGCATGTACATCGGTTGCTCGCTGCAGCTCTCCCAAGGGAGATGAGTGGGTGATAGGTTTTGTCATTGCCTGGATTTTACGACAAGAAAACAGACCAGGAGCTCCTGAAGCGAAAAGGGGAACTTGACTGAGCCACAGTTCCCGCTTGCCCTCTTGTTAGGGGACCCTTAATGTAGTGGTAATAAGTTCAGCCTGTGTTCGGTGTCATTTGTACCACCCGAACCCCATCCTGCTTCCCTCTACAGCGGGATGCTCACCCCGAATCGAAATTATGACTCACTGGGTTCTCTGTGCTGAACGCTTCCTGCCTAACATACATCATCCTCCTTCCCAAGTATCTCAGTCCCTGCTTTCCTCATAGAAGCCCCAGGTACTCCCAACACCCACCTCCACTCTCTGACGCTACCTGTGACTCAGCTTTCCTTCCCACCCGGATATCAGTTACATCTGTCCTCAGCCTTCGCTTCCTCTACCATTTCCACAAGCCAGGCCCCATGACCCTTGCGTGGGCCGGTGGAGGAGCCCTGAGCTGAGTCTCCACACACTGCATCCTAAATTGGCACGCTGCCCTAAGTCCTGCCATGGCCGGGATCCTTCTGATTTCGCCCCCCCCACCCTTGTGTTAAAAGTACACCCCTCCATTCCAGCCCACCATTCTTTTCAACCTTCTTCCAGGCACAGAGCAGCAAGAACACCAGGAGAGTAGGCAAGCCATGGAGGGTCTAGCTCAACAGATCTGCTCTGCCTTCCCCCGTCCGCGCACGCACACACCGCGTGCACACACCTTCACGTCACCAAGCTTTCAGGTGGACCACCTACTGTGCGCTTTGGGACCCCACGGTCCCAAAAAAAGTGTTCAGTTGGTGCCTATCTCAGCAAGCCAGGAAAGTCTTTCTCCCAACCCTGTCCCCACTTGTTGAAGTTTTTTCTCATGTTACTTGTTGAAGTTTTTTCTCATGAAGTTTTTTCTCTGCTCCTGTTAACAGCCTCTGATTGTCTGGAAAGGGAAGGATCAAAAGCACTTCCCTTGGTATGAGGTCTTTCCATCTCTTGTGTGGTTCCCCCACTAACCCGAGAACCCCCAGCATCCTCGGTATAGGCTCCTTAAGTACGCCTTCGGGAGCCCTTCTGGACTCAGCCTACTTCTTGGCATGTTGATCACCATGCCGGATTCTATCTTGGGCCCGGAAGCTCTCTCGCTGTGTGTTTCCCTGGGCTGTTATATCCCGACAGAGAAGCCCACGACAGCAACTAACTTGTGTTTCACCTGTTCCTCCTCAACCCCGGGCAGTGAATATGGAAGGCTTGTATTCTGAGGATCTAGCACAGGCCTAGCACCGAGACCAGACTCAGCCGTCTAGAACACACTCACAGAAATGCTTGCCTTGTCTCCTCAGCCATCTCTCCCACAGAGCTGACTTTGCTCTTTGCAAGTCTGGGAAAGCGGGTTTTTCTGCTCTGTCTCTTTTGAACCTATTTTATTTCCCCTGCTAGACTGCAAACATCCTTGAGGGGAGGAACAGAGGAGGATCGATGGGCTCCCTATCCCCCAAGCCTGGATCCTTCCCGGTGGCCGCAGGTCAATAAACGTTTGTTTAATTGAATTGTAGGATGCTGCGCTCAGCTAGCTGCTAAACAACCCCATTTAAGGGGTTAACTAATAACACTCGGAGAAGTTCTTCTCCTTCGGGGGCATTTGCATTTTAATGGGAATCTTAAAAACCCAAAGGGAATGTTCTCTAATGGTGGGATCTCAGGCGTTGGGAAAGGCTTTTCTTTCTTTCTTTCTTTCTTTTTTTCTTTCTTTCTTTCTTTCTTTTTTTCTGGTAGTGGTTCAAGATGGGAACCAGGAAAGGTTCCTCTACCCCAGGGTCATTGAGGGCTTATGTGCAATGGGACCCAGTCTTGTAAAACTTATGAACAGAATTATTTTAAGTACAAAAAATTAAATACATACAATTAAAAGCTAGTTAAAACGAAATACAATGGTCTAAATAGACACACAAAATTTGCAATATAATAATATTTATGCTTCTTATTTAGGCATTAATAAAGACTTTGGGCAGGTCCAATTTCTACTATAATATTGTCATAGTGATGACGATTTATGGTATTTGGATTATCTGTGGTCTTACTGACCAAAAAAAAAAAATCTTAGACTGCTCATATTACCTTGACTTCTTGTTATTCATCTGGGTTGGGGGTGGGGGGTGCTAGGAATCCAACCCGCAGTCTCACACATGCTTAGCAAGCCCTCTGCCGCTGAGCTGCAGACCCAGCTACATTACATGAAGGAAATAAATTGCACAATTCTCCTCAAAGTCTCTGTGTTCCTTCTGGTTTCAGAGTTTAGTCCTGGGGCAAAGAGCTTGATCCCAGGATGCTCCATCCGATAGTTATCTTAGCTGAACACTGAGATGACCTCTCTCATCCCGCTGCTGGGGGGCCATTCCCTAATGCTGGCATGATAACTAGTTTGGGTCTAAGTGTTTGTATAGTTCTCTTTTTGACACCAAACACAGAGAAAAGTTTTCAGTCCATTCCAAGTTACCCTGTATATGAAGTCACTTAGAGGTGACTTTCCACAGGCAGATTTAGCCTCAGATTTGGGGCGGAGCAGGGGCTGGGCACATAACTCTGCTCTCAGTGAAGGAAGGCTTTTGGCTTCTTGAACCTTCTGTATTTGTGACTTGTTTTCATCTGACAGATCTGTATGCCACCCTGGATATATAGCTCTATAAAATAATCATTTACTAAAACTGTGTCATAAAAATATATTTTAGAGCAGTTTTTGATATGCATATAACTTTACTATTTATTAAAGATTAAAGCAAATTCGCATATTAATGAGACAGATGTGCTTGTTGGTTTTTATATATAAAGAATTAAATCCTGGTTGAATATTTGATGCTGCAGGATGCAGAGCCTCTCCGGTGTTTTTCCGTGTCGGTGGATATGATTTTACGATTGTCAATGTTGAAAACGCCACATCCCTACAATAGTCAATAGATGATGACAGAAGCATGTTTAAGGCCATTTTGGAAATTCTGTCCTGATCCCAAACCAAAATTCACTTAATGGCTTTTTTGAAACTCTAGCCACTCAGGCAGAAGGATTTTTAGAGAGTGATATGCTTTTGTCTGAGCTCAATGCACAGGGGAGACAAACCCGGCAACAGTTCCCTCCCAGTTTTACCAGGCACCCAACAAGTCCTATGTTGTTGAGGAGAAACCGCGTTAGATTAGTTACTAATGCTAGGCTGCCACCAGACAGATTACCAAAGAAGACTATCAACTAGAGCCACTGTTTTTCCAAATTATTTTTCCCAAGAAAACAGCAAAATCCACTTTTTGAAGTCAGACAGATTGATTCAAATTAGCTGGGTGGTGGTGGTAGTAGCTGGCTGTGGCAAAAGCAGTGGCCGCGCAGGCCTTTAATCTCAGCCCTCGGGAGGCAGAGGCAGGTGGATCTCTGAGTTCGAGGCCAGCCCGGGGCTCCACAGCGAGTTCCAGGGCGGCCAGGGCTACACAAGAAACCCTGTCTCATAAAACAATAACAAAAAGTTATTTAAACTAAAATCTTGAGGACATATAAATAAAGACTCCAAACGAGAGTGAAAACAGGTATGATATTCACGTGTCTTTGTGTTATACATACATGACTTTTTCTAAATGTTCCCAACTAAAAGCCACAGATAATTTATACAGTTCTAGCTCTCCTATAAGCAAAACAGATCGTATGAGTTATCAATAATTATTAATGTAGTATTAATAAATACTTGTGAAATTAAGAGCATGACTAGGAGTTTTGGGTTTTTTTTTTTTTTTTTTTTTTTTTTTTTTTGATTTTTCGAGACAGGGTTTCTCTGTGGTTTTGGAGCCTGTCCTGGAACTAGCTCTGTAGACCAGGCTGGTCTCGAACTCACAGAGATCCGCCTGCCTCTGCCTCCCGAGTGCTGGGATTAAAGGCGTGCGCCACCACCGCCCGGCTCGACTAGGAGTTTCTTAAACTAAATGCACTGATACAATACTGTTCAAAGTCACACTCACTTGATATTTCCACACTGAAGAATGACAGTCGGAAAATATGAAAAGTCTTTGCTTCCCGTAAACCATTACGTCCCTACAAGATCAGAAATCTTTTTGTGTGCAAGAAAAGACCGCTGCGGTTCGTAACATATGATAGTCTGCACTGTGAGCTAGGTATTTCAAGCCCCTGTTGTTGGTGTCATGTGATCTGGGCAGGGCAGGTTGACCATACTGTGTGCTCAACTTGGGCTCACTGTGCATTTGAATTTTGAATTACTTTTGATTGTTGTGAATTTAGGAACCTTTCACTATTGCCAATGTTTCTGTTATACCGTCCCTCCCCCCACTTTCCAGCTGTGCCACAGCTGGCCATAGCCCACAGTTTAAGCCATCCAGGGCTTAAGGGATGTAAGTAAAGTCTAATAGCAAAATGTTGACACTGACTTCTTAAAACTCTAGTTAAAGATTTTACTTATTTATCTGTTTGTTTATTTATTGTCATGTGTGTGACTGTATGTCTCTGTTGGGCATATGTGTACATGCGTGTACAAATGCATGTGCCTGCCTATGTATACGTCCAGAGACTAGAAGAGGGCATTGTGTCCCTCCTCTGTCACTCACCAGCTGTGTATTCCTTTGAGGCAGGGCTCACTGAACCTGGAGCTGGTATTTTCTCAGCTAGGCTGGAAGACAGCACACCCTAGAGATCTTCTGTCTCCACCCACTGCGGAGCTGAGGTGATAGGCAGTGGTATAACCAGAACATTGTGGGTGCCGGAGTCTGGACTCTGGTCCTCCTGCGCGGGCCGGAAGTACTCTTAGCTACTGAGCCATCTCTCTGGGCTTTAGATCGTTGTCTTTAAGGTAGATGCTGAGGTGTTGCCTATGGCGTCTTCTTAGTCTCTTCCACGCCTTTTCGTCTGCGGAGTTCATCCAGCTGTCCCCTCGGGTCTCCAGCTTCCGCTGTCACCTCCCTAGTGCGGAGGGGGCGGGTCTCTTCTTCCATTCATAATTCTAAATTTTACCTCTTATTTCTTCACTTTCATAAATAGGCCACTTCCTCGTGCTGTCCACTGCCATCCTGTGGCTCTCACGCATTTGCTTCATACGATGGCTGCCTGTTTGTAGGTAGGAGACATAGCTCAGGAGATGATCACACGCCTAGCACACAAGGCCCAGAGTTTAATCCCCACACTACCACCTCCCCAAATTCCCATCGTGATGAGTCCTCATTCCCTCCCATACTATCTGTGAATTCAAACAACACACAAGGTTTGTTTTGGTTTGGCTTGGTTGTGGTTTTGAACATCACAACTTTCATTTAGCCCAGTAATTTCGAGATACGTTTACACTCCAGTGTGTCAGTGTTATTTTTTTTTCTTTTCTGATAAACGATGTCCCGGTGTGCAGATGTACCACATTTGGTTTGTGCATACATAAATCAAATAAATGCTCATCTGTAAACCAAATACGTAAATGCTTATCAACTGAGCATCTAGGTCGTTTCTACTTTTTGACTTGCTGTGAAGACTCACAGGCAAGATTTTTGGGGAATATGTTTTTACTTCTCCTAGGTAGAAATCTAGAATTAGAACTATTGGGACACATGGAAAACTCAGGTCTAACTTTTTTTTTTCCTTTTTTGAGACAAGATTTCTCTGTGTAGCCCTGGCTATCCTGGAACTCACTCTGTAGAACAGGCTGGCCTTGAACTCAGAGATATGTGCTACCACCGCCTAACCAGGTTTAATGTCTTAAGAAACAAGAAAATTATATTTAAGGGTGGCTGCATTATTTTACATTCCTGTACAGAAGAGAGAGGGGGGAAGGGAGGGAGGGAGGGAGCTGGGGTCTGTCCTCACACAACACTTGGTATTGCCTTCTTTTCATTGTAGCCATCCCTAGTTGGTATGTGGTGGCATCTCACTGGAAATCGGGGGATTTTTCAGCCCTTCCTTTTCTGACCACAGTGCCTTTTTCTACCAGTTTCTAAGCTAGAAATACAGTTTGTTAGTCCTTCCCCCCCCACTTCACCCCTGCTAATGCTCCGCAGAAGACACTGCTACAGTGTTGCTCCCGGCCAGCTCCACAATGTCCTCTCCCTCTCAGGGTCTACATCATCTCATACCCAGGGATCTAACCCTAGATGTATATTTTAGCTGCTTTCCTTGCCGGTTGTTTGCTCTACAAACCTCCCGTCCCTATGCTGCTGCAGGTTAATAGGTAGAATAGCAACATGCAGTGAAAGGGGCAGGTGCGGGTGCGAAGCCAGGGAACTCTGCGCATCCTCAGCAGCAGCCTTGGTCATCACGTGACCGTGAGCTGGTCCTGTAGCTTCTCAAAGCCCTGTTCCTTCATTAACCTCCCCGAGCCCCCATTTTTCTCATGAGCAAAGTGAGCTAATAATAGAAGCGGAGTTATAGAGTTGTTCTCTAATAGAATTAGCTTAGAAAGCCCTTAGCATGATGCCAGGTACAGGGAGAGCACTCAAATCAGCATTGGCTTCGAGTGTTAATGATTGTGTTATTACCGCTTCTTAGGGGCCAGCCATCTCCTGGCCCTGTCACGTGGTTTGCATAAGGATCACACGTGGCTGAGAATGTGGCAATGCTTTGAAGAATGCTGTGCACATGAGAGCTACGTGGGTTTCCCGTACTCAAGGGGAGGCAGGTACAGTACAGGTATCACCCTAGCCTCACATTTAAGTCGGAATCTCTGTGCTATTTAACAGCTGTGAGGCCGGAGCAAGTTATTTACCCTCTCCAGATTGGTGTGTTCATCTGTGAAGTGGGTACACAATTAAAAGTCACAGTCGGAAGGATGCTGTAAGGAGACTGTTGCACAGTGTTGAGTCAACTGTAACCTTTTCGCTTCTTTTTTAAATTAGCAGTGTATCTTTTATATATGCTTTTTCTAGATTGTTTCTTTTAATCAGTTCTCAGTGTATCTTTAAAAAGAGGTTTAATTTCTCTTCTTTTATGTGTATAAGTCTTTGAGGATGTATGCCCTTGTGTGCAGGTGCCCTTGGAGGCCAGAAGAACGCATAAGATCTCCTGAAGCTAGAATTGCAGGTGGTTGTGAGCCAGCTGCGGTAGATGCTTGAGAATCAAACCTGGGTCCTCTTCGGCAAGTGCTCCTAGCCACTAAGCCACCTCTGCAGCCCCAATTCCCCTTACATTTACCCAACTGTACTCACCAATGACCCTACCACATGTCCAGACAGAGGCTGCTGGGTGGACTGAGCCAGCTCCACCTCAAACCAACTGCTTTTAACCTCAGCTCCACACTTAGCTGCAGGTTTTAGTCACTTGCCTTTCTGAATAAGAAAGGCCCTTACTCCCATAAAGCAGTTCGTACCTCACGGGGTTTACTGAGTGAGTATTAAATAAGATGAATTGTTTGGGCGCGTGGCTGGCCTGTGCTAACAGCTCTGTAAAAGACAGCTGCCACTCTGATCATTTCTAATATCCTTTGTCATTCCTGTTTTCCGATTCACAGCTACGCGGCTACTGTGTCCTTTTCTAGTGTCTGACATGGCACCTTGCCTGTCCCTCCTGGCCATCCTTTCCTCCTGCATCCACCCCGTCACATTCTTACAAGGTCACTTTAACCTTTGGCCCTTCAGGAAATTGTCATTCCTTTCCCCAGGCTCTTGACTCAGGCTTTGTTTTTCTTTTCTGGGGAAACCTGTGGTTTTTAGCATGCCTGTAATTCAATTAAGCTCTTAACTGTTATTAAACATTTTTTATTGTTGTTTCCTCAATCGAGCTGTAAGATGTCTTCAGTTTCTATTGCACTCTCCCTCACTCCTGCTTAATTTAACACAAAATGATCGATGATAGAAGATCAAACATGCAAAATAATAAAAAAATGTAACCCAGGGTCTTTGGTCACCTGTATAGCGCCCTCAATTTCTATGAGTCGAGACTGATTCTGATCAAAATTACTTATTCTCAAGCAGCACAGAGTGGAGAAAGGGGGTAATGAAGACTCCCCAAATCAAGGTCAGGGCTACTTAAGTAGACAAAGCCTGCCTCTCTGGGTACTAAAGCCCTTGTTTTTGTTTTCCTCTGACTTCTTGGGGTTTTTCTGCAATTCCAACCCCTTCCTCCAATCCCAGAAGGGCTGCCCCCCTCGGAAAGCCCTCTGAGCATCTGCCTGGCTTCAATTTCTGAAGAAAGACCTCTAGGTTTCAGAGTTAGCCCTTTTGTTCATATGACCCATAATATTCCTTTGCTGCAGTCTGTAACTATGGAGGATGTGACTATGGCCAGATAGTTTCTCAGAATAAAGTGGAGTTAACCCTTTATTGTGTTTCCCCCAAAGGCTTGGGGAAGCGATATCTTATATCCGAAGGTATGAATTTCTAATGGCAGAATTGAAAGGAATGTGCTAAGAGATCTCAGTGAGTGAAGGGAACATTGTGGGGGGGGGGGTTCTGAGTACCCCTAAAATCTCTCTCTCCAGCTCACCCCACTCTGGACCATCTGGAGAGAACCAAACCTAACAATAACCGACATCTCTGGGGTCTCGGTTACTATTTTCTTTGTCTCGGGCACTATCTGTATGTAGCCCCTCAGGGTTGTTTATTCCCACAATGCTTGAGGAAGAGGGATACCATTACTCCATGCCACAAGGTCTGCCATAGTCAAGTTCTTTTCCTAAGGTCACAGCTTCCTGGCGGCAGAGCTGGGATTCAAATTCAGGCAGCTTCACCAAGAGCTCCTCCACCCAGAGGTAGCTCTCACCAGATGCTCGTCGGGGAAAGCAGAGGAGGGTGCTTTATGAGGAAAACCTCCACGTCATCACAACAGAAAAGGTGCCGTCCCTCTGCTGAGCAGGACATTGCATGGAGGGCGGGTGGTGCTGGCTCAGCTGCCTGGCCGAACCTACCTGACCTTCAGTTTGCCTCAGATGCCTCCACCTCAAGGAAACAAGGTTCCTGTAGCCCTCCCCACTGGAACAGCAGCTCTCTTCTGATTGCCATCTTGCTTCTTTGCCTCTGCATGGCCATTTATTTATCACCTCCTTTCTTGCCTTGTGGCTATTTATATACATTGTCGCACAGCCGAGCCCTTGCCCATCCCTGAGTCCTCAGCTTCGCTGACTCCTACGCATTCGGAAGACTCTGCTTGGTTTTGTTTTTGCATTAATTCTCCTGTCTACCTGGATACATCTCTTTTGCATGCATCCGCCACCTGGTATTTATCCATATCAATTATTATAACTGATTATAAATGTCTACTTATCAGTATTCCTAACTAGGTAGACCCCCAGATTCGAACACGGGGGGGGGGGATGCCTTCTATTTCCTTTTCTATTTTGATTCTTTAGCAGTTTGCACGAGGCACATAATGGGCAGTTACTCAACATTTTAATTTTTTAATGAATGAATTCTCTAAGTCTGATGAGCCTCAAACACAGAATTGCACATCTAAATCTTTTTTTTTTGCCTCAACATGCTCTGCATTTAGTAGATGCTTGATAAATACAGCAATGATAAATGATTAAAAAACAAAACAGGCATAAGAGTCTGTTCTCAGGTTTGCGGATGGGGCCCAGGAACGTACAGTAAGAGGTTGGTGGTATTCGAGGCTTCATATTTAGGTGTGTTTTCTAATCAGCGATAGAAAGAACTGGAATGCGTGAGGAAGGAAAAAAGGGGGGCTGTTACCTGAAGTTTCTTAGCTACAGAGTATAGTTCAATGTTCAAACTTCAATAGTCAGGTTCCCATAGGTCTAAAGTCACTATTATGGCTGTTATGCCATTATTAGACCTTAGAGTAGATGGGCACCAAAGAACCAAGGTGACCTCAGCAATGAGAGGTGGCTAGAGGAGCGGACCTTGTATAAGCTAAAGTTGCATAGACATCTTTAGGAAGACTGGAACCAGGATTGTCTGTCCAACAAGAGGAGGAATGTATGAACACAGGGGGCTAGGAATATACAGAACAGGAGAGACAGAGTCAGGGTTATCCCCAAAGTTTGGGGCCTAAGGGAAACTCCGGGGAATTGAGGAGGGTGATTTGGCTTTGACAGATGGTGAATTCAGTTCTGACCTCTTCACGGGGATGAGCTAGAATGCAGCATCAAATTCAAGTAAGGCCTGAACTAGACCCTGGGTTTGCTGGTCCTATGCAAAGAGGGGATGGGCAAACTTGAGAGAACCAAATAATGAAGGACCTTAGAAAGCAACCACATTGAGGAGTGGGGAGACGAGCTAAGTCAACAAAAAAGACAAACCCAGAACAGCAAGCAGTCCCTTAGGAGCTAAAAACTGGAGGAAAAGGCAGAGGTGGGAATATTTGGCAGCTGGGTTAGGATGGATCGGGAAGGTGGAAGAGGTGGCAATATCGTTGGCAGTAGACTTGGCAGCTGTAGGATGGATCGGGAAGGTGGCAGAGGTGGGAATATCGTTGGTGGTGGACAACTGGGTTAGGTGGATCGGGAGGGTGGCAGAGGTGGGAATATCGTTGGTGGTGGACGACTGGGTTAGGATGGATTGGGAGGGTGGCAGAGGTGGGAATATCGTTGGTGGTGGACAACTGGGTTAGGATGGATTGGGAGGGTGGCAGAGGTGGGAATATCGTTGGTGGTGGACGACTGGGTTAGGTGGATCAGGAGGGTGGCAGAGGTGGGAATATCATTGCCGGTGGACTTGGAGGCTGGGTTAGGTGGATCCAGAGGGTGTTTTGGTAAACAGGCTGGAGTATTTACAAACAAGGGAACCACTCATCTTTTGAATGGTTCTGGATGAAGAGAAAGGGGAAGCGGGTATCACTTAAAGATATTACTGAAGAAAGAGATAAAAGTCACACAAGAGACTAAAAACTTTGCACGGTTCTCCCAAGGTGGGAGGAAACAAGACTGACCTCTCAATGTAGGAGCAGTGCGGATCAACATTGGAATCTTTTCTGGGGAAACAACACTGGCAGCGATGAGAACATATAAAAGGATTACTAGATACACTTGATGTTTCGTTGTCTGAATTTTGCTTGGGATCCACTTTCTGGCTTAAGATTGTGCTAGTGCTGCCTGGCAGCCCAAATGTAGAAAAAAGCACAGATGCACACAGGCAGTAGGGACTTTCACTGCTGGAAGGATGGGCGGTCAAGGGTCCAAGGGAGGCTGCCTGGCTAAGGGCAGCAACCTGCATGCAAACTGTGGTGGTGAAAAACCATGAAATATTTGGGGGACAATTCCAGAGAAACTACAAAGAGATTGCTTGTGTGAAATGGAAGGGGCCCAAGAGCAAAAACTAAACATGTGTAGATGAGGGACAAGATGCCTAAGAAAATGTCTGGTCTGATTAAAATGAGGGTGGCAGAAGCATCTAGAATTGTTGTTTGGGGAAGCAGTTAAAAACAAAAACGTGGAATAAAATTAGTGGAAATTGACAAGGGAGAGGAAGTGGGACTCTAAGGAAAGGTTTGAGGAGCCGGTATGAAAACCTAGGTTAACTCAGTGTTTGAGCTCCTGCTTGGCAGGCATTGGTTTAACACTCAGCAATGCAGGGATGGTGCAGCAGTTACAGCAGTATAGAACACTGCTACTCTTCCAGAGAACTTGGGTTCCATTCTCAGCACCCACATGGTGGCTTAAGATCATATTTAATTCCAGTTCTAGAGGATCCAACTCTCTCTTCTGGCCTCTGAGGGTATCAGGCACACATGATGCATAGCTATACATGCAGGCTAAATATCCATACACACGGTTTTTTGTTGTTATTTGTTTGTGTTTTATGTACAGAGACATACATAAGGGCTTTGGGGAGGAGCACGTTGGGAGAAGCGGTTGAAGCACGCTGGGTTGCCACTTGTTAGGCCATGTGGACTACAGTCAGATTGAAGAAGCTGCGGAGACTGTCAGCATCATGCCCGCCACTTAGAGCTCTGGAACACGGCTGGTTGAATGTCACACAGCTGGGATTTTAGGGAATACAATGATGAGATAAGAAACACGACCATACAGGCTGACACATGGAATAAAACAGGGTGTTACTTTCTTGGAGGCTCTGCATGTCACCTCCATGAGAGCTTCGCAGTCAGAATGCCAAGAGCTGGTGGCTCCAGGCGAAGGTGCCGGAGGGAAGGAACACAGACAGACTCCTACTGCATGAAGAGGATAGTTAGCCCTGCGTTTCCAGGCAAGGATGAAGCTCTGAGATTCCTCCACGGACTTTCATGGAGAGCTGTTTTTCCTTCAGGGTAGTTTAAGAAGCCGTACCTGGGCTAACTCACCACAGCATTGGGCAAGTGACCAGATGCCATTCCAGTCTAACCCTGCATTTTTCAGTCAGTGTGACCCTCAGTGGCATTCCCTTAGCCTTGAAATTCACCGATTCTGCACAGTGAGGAGTGCACAGTAAACTAGGAAGGAATGAGCTCTAACAATAAGAACCTATGGGCATGCTGAGGGCCTTGACCACGGCAAGAATTTACTGGGAACTTCTGTAGCCCTGACACCAGCTGGCCCAAGGGCTTAAGCTTTCTTAGTTTTAATCCATGACTCCTTAAGGTGTTCTCTCTTACAGTCAGTCATAAACACGTTGGGAATGAGCAGTTCCTAGAAGTTAGGACAGTGCTCTAGGGCCCTGGATTCAAATCCAAGTCCCTCACAGTGGGTACAGTCTTGGCAAAGCATTCAATTTCCACATCAAAACTGTCAGCTACAGAGCCAGGCGATGGTGGCGCACGCCTTTAATCCCAGCACTCGGGAGGCAGAGGCAGGCGGATCTCTGTGAGTTCGAGACCAGCCTGGTCTACAAGAGCTAGTTCCAGGACAGGCTCCAAAGCTACAGAGAAACTCTGTCTTGAAAAACCAAACAAACAAACAAACAAAAAAAAACTGTCAGCTACAGAGACGGCTCAGTAGATAAGAGCACTGCCTTGCTCTCCCAGAGGGCCCAGGTTCAATTCCTAGCACTCACATGGTGGCTACACTGGTCTTCTACATCTCCAGTTCCAGGGGATCTGACAGACACCCTCTTCTGGTCTCTGTGGGTACTGCACACATGTGATACATAGACATTATGCAGGTGAAACACCCACATTCATACAAAAATATTAAAATACCTGTCATCTGAGAAACAAGATGGATTCTCTCAATCATAGTATTTGGGCATGCTTATCAAGAAAGGAGGAAACAAGAATACTTGTCCCTCCAACTTGAAAATTGGTGTCCATGGCTGGGCAATGATGGCACATGCCTTTAATCCCAGCACTCAGGAGGCAGAGGCAGGTGGATCTCTGAGTCTGAAGTCAGCCTGGTCTACAAAGTGAGTTCCAGGACAGCCTGAGTTATACAGAGAAACCTTGTCTCAAACAACAAGAACAACAAAAACAAAAGAAAAAGGAAGGAAGGAATGAGGGAAGAAAAAGAAAGGAAGGAGGAGGAAAGGAAGGGAGGGAGGGAGGGAGGGAGAAAGAAAATAGGTGTTCAGAAAGCCAGGAGACAAATTTAAATAATACTGCAAATCTGTTGAAAAACTAGGAAGTCAGACTTGCATCGTCCCAGCTTGGAGGCTACTGCATGTTTACTGTCCTTATGAGAAGCAAGATTCAGTGAGAAAAGTCAAATCCAGGTTATGAAATGCCTTTATTATTATCAGTCTTACAATTTGGAGCAAGGAGGATTTCACAGAGTTTCTCGAGTAGCAGAAGCACCATGAGCCCTCTGTTTACAAGATATTTTAGAAGGGTCTCTCCATTATCCCTTAGCTTTTATGCGTATCCAGTGTGTCAGGTCCTTTTACACCAAAAGCAAGTCTTTGTCCAGTGAGAGGAGACGTGTGCAGGTCGGAAAACTCAGAAAATGCTCTAGAAAACAAACAAAAAACAAAAAACTATTGCGCAGAATAAATGGTATTTAAAACACATGTCTGTCCTGTGTGCAATATAGCTAAACTAACATGACTGCGAAGCTAACCTTCACACTTGCTGCTTTCTAGCAGGCTTAAGGTCTTGATGCCATTGCCTGTACCCCAGTGTTGTGCGTGATCCTTATCTTCATTTTCCTTTCCATTCCGTAAATAATTTTGAACTTTAACACATGGCTGTGTGAAAGCTTACTGTGTAGCAAAAAGTAGTTAAGGCTCTTTTTCTTTTTTATAAGTACATTATTGTCATTGTTTATTGTTTAGCTTGCTGACTAGCGGTGACCTGAATTGGAATACCCTAGTTATGTTGGCTAGTTTTAGGTCAGCCTGACACAAGCTAGAGTTATCTTAAAGGAGGAAAGTCTGCAATTTAGAAAAATGCGTCCATACGACCTGGCTTTAGGGCATTTTCTTGATTAGTGATTAATGAGAGAGAGCCCAGTCCATTGTGGGTGGTGCCATCCCTGCCACTGGTGGTTCTGGGTTCTAGAAGAAAGCAGGTTGAGCAAGCCTCACGTGTAATGGTCTGCCCTGTCCCTTTAAGAGATGAGCCCCACCCCTCCCTGTCCACTGAGGCAGACTAATCTGCTTCCAGTCTGAGCCCTTTCCTTTTCCGTCTCTCTCCTAAAGAGGCAGTTTTGCCTCTCTCCCTTCTCCCCTTCCTCCCTGTTTCTTTCTCTCTCTTTCTCTCTCTCCCCACCCTGCTCTTCTCCCTTCTTCTCTTTTTTCATAACCCACTAAATAAATAAATACCCACTTTTCTCTGCATGGTGTGCCTACCTTGTCTCTGTCTCTCACCTGCCATGGCTGCAGCTCCTCATGGGACTGGCTGCCCCTTCAGATCTCTTACCCACCATGTGGCTCCCTGCCTAGGACCCACTGGCCCTCATGGCTCACGGGCTACTTGGGAGCCGCCTACCTGGGACCGGCTGCCTTGGTGGCCCACTGTGGTCTCAGGACCCGCTGCCCACTGCCTGCCACCACTCAAGGACCTGCAGCATTTTATTTTTACCATTACATTTATTTTACCATAATGAAACCAAGTCACGGTACCAATGTCATGGTTTAAATAAAATGGCGCTGATAAAATGCTGAAGAGTCTCCAAGGGGTGCAGCGGCAGACGCTGCAGGTCCCCAAGTGGCAGCAGTGGGCAGCAGGCCATGAGACCATGCCACAGGTCCCTGGGCAGTGGCAGGCAGCAGGCATGAGACCATGCTGCAGGAGCCATGCAGCTGGTGAGAGACAGAGACAGGGATAGGCACGCCATGCAAAGCGAGGTTGGGTATTTATTTAGTGGGTTATGGAAGGGAAGGGGAGGAGGAGGAAGAACAGAGAGATAGAGAGAGAAATGGGGGAGGGGAGAAGTAGGGGAAGGGAGAGAGGCAAAAGCTGCCTCTTTGGGGGAGAGATGGAAAAGGAAAGGGTTCAGGCTGGGAAGATTAGCCTGCCTCAGTGGACTTGGGAGGGAGTGGGCGGGGCTTGTCTCTTAAAGGGACAGGACAGACTATTACAACGAGGAACAAGCCAGTAAGCAGTACCCCTCCATGGCCTCTGCATCAGCTCCTGCCTTCAGGTTCCTGCCATGTTTGAGCTCCTGTCTTGACTTCCTTCGATGATGAACAGTGATGTGAAAGCATGAGCCAAATAAACCCTCTCCTATAGTGATATTTAATTTATGTTTTAATAAATAAAGCTTGTCTAAAGATTGAAGGGCAAAGCTAAGCCACTAGAGGTCAGGCAGTGGTAACACCACCTTTATCCCCAGGATTTGGGAGACAGAAGTGGATGGATCCCTGTGAAATCAAGGCTATCCTGGGCTACACAAGATCAATGCAGGAATAAATCCAGGTGGTAGTGCCTCACCTTAATCCCAGTACTAGGGAGTCACATTTTTAATCCCTGCCCTACAGGGAATATAAAATGGAAGGAGTGAGAGGGTTAGTCTGCTTAGTCTGTGGTTGCCCAGCCTTGGTAGAGGTAAGATTTCTCCAGTGGCTTGGCTGCTTTGCTTTTCTGTTTTTTAGGTTGAACCCCAATACCTGTCTCTGGGTTTTTATTGTCTGTGCTACACTTTCCTCTCCACGTTGCTTTGGTCATGTGTTTCATTACAATAGTAACCCTAACTAGGAAAGAAGTATTTTGGCAGTGGTTTTCTTTTAGTGATACATTCTATATGATCTGAGACCCTTTTACTTACATTAGCAATCCCAAATGTCTCTTACATATTTCTGGTTTGGTTGTCTTATCTCATATGCATACCTGATTTTCCTTGCACCTCTTTTACAAAGGTTCTTAGCTATGTTGAATCTATTTTCCTCTCTCCTCTCTCTCTCTCTCTCTCTCTCTCTCTCTCTCTCTCTCTCTTTCTCTCTCTCTCTCTCTCTCTCTGGTTTTTCTTTTCTTTTCTTTTTTTTTGGTTTTTCCAGACAGTCTTTCTCCATGTAACAGTTTTGGCTGTCCTGTATCTGCTTTGTAGACCTGGCTGACCTCCAACTCGTTGAGATTCGCCTGCCTCTGCCTCCCAAGGGCTGGAATTAAAGGTGTGCGCCACCACCGCCTGGCCTTAAATCTAATTTCTAAGACCAAATAATTGACAACACTCCTAACCAATCCCCCAAAACAATTTTATTTGTCATTTAAACTCCTTTGTTTGCTCTCAGGTTTATATTATTTAGATCTACCCGACTCTTTAAAATGTATAAACTCAGTCTCAACAGAACACAAAGAGAAAATATCTTGCCACAGTTGTTCAGATTCTAAGCCAGGGAGAAATTATATGTTTCTTGGCCAGTCATGAGTTCTGAGTCCTTTGGAAAGCAGCGAACAAACTTTGTCTTTTAGGGTTCTCTTATACCATCCTTTACAACAGCACTGTTCCTTAAAAGGGCACCGCAAGGAAGGTTCCCTACTTTATAAACAGAAAAACTGAAGCAGAAAAGGCTGTCGTGGTTAAATCCATGGGAAGAGAAGAACAGATAGTTTGTAGGTAGGTCTTTTGGCCGTGTTGCCTACATCCACCTTCAGGGAGATTATGTACCCTCTCAGGTAGACTGAATTCATTCAACTGTGTTAGAAAAGCTTTGGACCAGTGCACAGAGTTGCAGAAACATCTTTAAGATTGACTCTGCAAAGTAGGGTTTCGTGGGGAAGGGCAGACAGTAAAGACCGCTGCTCACGGTAGTAAAACCGGCCCCACAAAATAGGAATAACCGTAATCTGAGCTTTAAACCATGATGTGAAAAAAGTGCAATATAAAGAGCAAACATCGCACTTCACTGGGAATAGGGCTGAACGAACAGGCTTCAATTCTCTACAACGCTCTTCCGAAACATTAAGGGAGTAATACTGCGGTTGAGGGGAAGACCTGGGAGCCAGGGCAGAAGGTGCCCTCTGGGGACCCTAGGTAGTGATGGCCAGGCAGAACGGGGCGGGGCGGGGCCCGAGGTGAAGGAGACCTTGCGGTAGCCACCGCGCCTGCAGGACCCCTGAGAGTCCGCTCTGGAAAAGCGGGAGGAGAGCGCCAGCCGAGGGAGCCTGCTCTCCAGAGGGAAGAAAGCCGGCCCTGGCAAAGGTAGAGCAGACACCAAGAGGCGGGTGGGAGGGCTGGCAGAACCAGGGCGGAATCGCTGCGTAGAGGTGTGAGGAGGTGGCATGAAGATTGGGGACTAGGCCCGGACCCGAGCGGCGAGAGAGTGAGGGAAGACCGGTGCCTTCAGCAGCTCCCAATTAGTTTCTGTCAAAGATGGCCAAATTCCACTCTGCCCTTCCCCCTTCCGCGCCTTTTCTAGTCCCCGTCGGTGGCTCCCAGTACTGCCGGAGGCCGTGGGGAGTCCGGGTGAGTGAGCGTCGGGAGGAGGGCGAGGGAAGGAAGGGAACCTCCCCGCCGCGCCACCCGCCCCGCGGGTCCTGCGGGAGGATCTTTTAGTTGAGAAAGAGGGTTCTGCGGCTTTAAAGCGGGCAGTGGGCGTCACCGCGGGGACCCGGTGACTAGCTGGGGCGGGGCGGGTGGGCGGAGCCATGCAAAGCAGGAGGCAGGGCCTGCAGGGCGGGCCCTCGTGCAGCACCGAGGCGGGGGCGGGGCCTCCTGGTGGGCGGGGCGAGGGCGGCTTCTCCCGGACCAGGCGCGGGAGGGGTTGGAGGCCGCGGCGGGCTGGTACCATCGAGCGCGTTCGGGCAGGGGGACGGGTGGCATTCCCCCGGAGGGGGCGGGACCTGGCGGCGGCGGGGCCAGGGCCCCATTCCCCGCCGGGCGGGCCGGGGGAGGGGCGCTCCTCCGCTCGCGTCCGAGGCGGGGCCCGCGGTACCTTTCGTGGCGCGGTGCGGCTGGGGGGAGGGCCGAGGGGAGGGGGAAGGGGCGGGCCCGGGAGGGGGAGCCGGAAAGGGGGAGGCGCCGGCGGACAATGGAGCCTATGTGTGCCTGCGGGAGTGGGACGGCGCCGCCGCCGCTGCTGCCGCCGCCTGGGGGAGACGCTGCGCCGCCGCTGCCGCTGGCCCCGGCCCCGGCCCCCCGGGGCTGAGAGCAGCCCGGGACCGCAGCCCCCGCCCGCCCCTCCCCGGCTCCGGCCCGGGGTAAGTGGCCCCGGGGAGGGGGAGGGGCGGGCCGGCGCGGCGGGGGCCGGGTCCGCGTGCGCGTGTGGCCGGGGGGCCTCCGGGGGTCGGGGCGCTGGCTTGGCGACTTGAGTCTGGAGGAACCTGTTGGGGGAGGCAGGGAAGCCTCGGGAGCTGTGGGAGAGACCGGGGCATCTCTCGGGGTTTTAGAGATTGTGTCCCAAAGCTGTGCTTGGAGAGCTTACCTGAGGGGAGAGGACCGTCTCGGGGTCCTGGGATGGAGGGGCGGTAGAGAGGAGAAGGACCGCGAAATTAGGGGGTTTCTGGTTGAGTTTGGTGGGGTCTATAAGACCCCGGAGATGCATCGGGGGAAAGGGGACTCCGCAGGCCAGTGACTTGTTGAGGGGATGGGGGAGGTGAAAGCCTAGAGGAATGTCTGAGTTGTAAAGGGTTCCAGCAGGTGAGTTGGCGATGTCTAAGTCACTGAGTCATTGTGGGGGTCGTAGAACACACCAGTGATTTTCAAAGTGGAGCCCTAGACGCTGGCTGGCCTTTGAAAGTTGCAAAGACTATTAAGATGTCACTGGTAAGTGTTGGGTGAGCTTGGTGAAATGGAGATATCCGAGGAGTTGGTTGTTTCTTCAGAGGGAAGGACTAGGCCTGTAATAGAACTGCTGGGGACCTTATGTTAAGGTTGCCGAGGTTGAGAAAGAAGTCTTGAAATCTGTCCTCCAAGCCTTGGTCTGTGGGAGGTAAGGAAGAGCATTTTTTTTTTAAGTGCTAAGAGTGATTCTGAGACTAAGATTCGAGTCGGGTGGGTACTTAATGAAGTCATTAGACAGGGTAGAGAAATGAACGAAAATATTTGTCTGTGGAGACAGTCTCCAAAGCAGGATGCAATTGATACAAAGTTAGACTCTAGTTAAGGCAAACACAGGTCAACCTCTGGCAGTGACTTCAGTAGGAAAATGACCTAGCGCCATGTAAAAAGGCAGTTTGATTGAGTATTTGTTAGCATTTGATAGATTATGGAATTAAATGCTCGTTTGGGCTAGAGAGATTTGGGCTCTTGTGTAGGGAACACAGAGTGATGAATTAGTTATAGCAGGTAACAAGAGTAAGTAAAATAGTTGAGAAGTGGGTCCAAAGGGTGCTGGAGGGTAAGGCAGTGTTTAGACAGTAGTCAGTATGGTTGTCTTGTTGGTTTGGAAGTTTTTGAATGGACACAAGTCATCAGGAAGTGTAGCACTGAAGAAATGTTTGTGTGTAAATCTGATAGTCCTGGGGACCAGTAACAAAGTCCTCTTGTCTTCCGTTGATAGAGATATAGTAAGAAGAGGGTCTGTTGGGTGTTACACTCATGTTTTGAGGATGAGGGCTCCACTAACTGTTGTTTTGGAGAAGCCGAAGAAATGTGGAGGTGTGTGTATGGCTTTTGGCAGTTTTGTGCCCTAGAAGTTCGATATTGAGCCATGGAAGTCTTTGTGATCAATGTGCTGAGTATAATAGTTATAATATGATATTATATGATATGGTAGATGGATAGGAAAGTCATTGGCCTAAACATGAAAGCCCAAAGCCTTTATAGTTTTCTATTTATGGGGCAAGTACCATAGAAATGGTTCTTGAGCAAAAGGAATGTTTCGTTCTGGATTCTAGTTAACCAACATAAGCAAAAAAAAAAAAAATGTGCTTATATGCATTGGAATTTCTTCTATGGGTATTTCCCCCTTGACCTTCAGAAATGTCTGCTGCTGTAAACCAAAGGAAAATGCTCTACAGTTTGTAGGGGGAAAGACCCAGAGCTTTGACCAGCATTGTAACCAGAGGATATTGGATCATGGTGATCTGGTATAGTGGTAAAAACCCTTGAACTTGGAATCAAGATGTTCACTCTCTGGCTGCCTTGCTTTAGACTGGGAACAAATCTCCGGCTCTCTGGTTCTGCCTATGAAGTGGTGAATCTGCCTGCTCTAACCATTTGTGGCTGCTGTTCAGCCTAGCAAGTTAATGCCTGTCCTAAAAGTCTTTGAACACCTCTGAGGATGAGAGATTATGGAGCACAATTTTTTTTTTTTAAATCTGATTTTTGACTGTCTCACTAATAGACCAAATTCAGCTTTTGTATAATTATAGTAATATGTTTAATCAAAGAACAAAAGGGGTTGTTTTGTATACATGTTTTGGTCTGCTGTCTGAATTTATAGAGTTTTCTATTAATTTTGAAAGGTAATACCTTCTTTCAGTGTTCAATGGCAAGGCAGTACTTTTGATGGTAATTGTGAATATGTGAGCAAAAGTCAGCACGGCGAGGGGAGTGAGAGGGTAGGTGCTGTGACGTCGCCTCTCTAGACTGCAGGAGACTTGCATCGTGGCCTAAGGCCTGTTCCTTGGCTTGTCCTCTTCAGCCATGAGACAGTGTGGGCCAAATGACATCCCTCTCTGCCTTTGTGAGCGTGATGGGAGGGAGAGTTTGTGGAAGCTTTTCTCGCTCTAAGTCTAGGGTTCTTAGTGTTTCTGTGTCCCAGTACTCTCTGGCAAGCACGTGGCGTAGAGTCCCACCTGAGAATGCTTCTTAAATGAACGAAATAAAATACAGAGAAGTACAGATGAGTTGTCAAAATGTTCGTGGTGATAGGGTAATGTGTCTGCTGCCTTGTAACGTGCTGAATAATGTCTAATGAGACTGTGATTTCCAAGTAGCGAGGAGGGAAAGGTATGTGTCATTATGTCAGCGGATCTTCAACAACTAATGTGTCGTGAAAATGTGTGGTGGGACTGTTGGTGGCACAGTCACAGGATTGCTAATACCACACCCACTGTTGAAGGCTCTGCTAACTTCATTATCAGAGATTAGTCAAAATGACAATCTGCCTTATCTGTCCCCTGAAGGCACCAAGCCACCCTCCTCTCCTAGGTCTGCCTACAGACTCCAGGGGAGCCGTGAATCACCAGAGTTAAGAACTACCCTAGACC
This sequence comes from Microtus pennsylvanicus, assembly GCF_037038515.1. Lineage (NCBI taxonomy): Eukaryota > Metazoa > Chordata > Mammalia > Rodentia > Cricetidae > Microtus > Microtus pennsylvanicus. Next base: position 116,984,024 of record NC_134585.1, read on the forward strand.
AACTGAGTCTGATTTTTTTTTAGACTGATTTTTGAAAGTCAGCTATGGCTGCGTACATTTCTGGCTTTGTGATTTTTTTTTTTTTTTTTTAGTATCTCCGTCATTCTAAGAACAGGGGCATAGAGACAATATGAACCTGTGATGGGCATTCTTGGTTGTAGCAAGGGTTAGAAACAAGAACACTTTGCTGAGAGAACACTTTCATGCCTGGTAGATTTTACTTTCCCAGGTACCCTAGTCACCACTCCTGTATGTAGTTCCTGGCAGGGTCGATTTCCAGTTCTTTTCTCTGACTTGTGTTTAAAGTTTGCTTGGTTTGCTTTCTCCCCCTAATTTTGATTGACTGCTTTCTTACTGCCTCTCCTGGCAGATGTGCCTTGGCCACACCGCACTGGAGAATGGGTAGTTTTCCTTGGAGTCAGTGTGAATTTGAGGATGAACTTTTCCTTTCTTCTTGTCGTCATAGGACTGAATGTGGGACTAGCTGGTGTCACTTCGTGTTGACCTAAAAACTCCTGTGTGGTGGGGTGACAGTTCTCCTCCTCTGTAAGTTCCTCCCTGCCCCAATGTAGAAGACAAAGCGAAGTGAACAACTTGAAAGGTAAAAACCTCACTGTACGCCGTAACTTCTGTGAATATGTTAGGTTTTTGTCTCTCTGAGGTTTCTTATAATGTAAAACTGGACTGCTCTCCTTAAGTTTCCCCAAGTGAAAGTCATCAAAGCAGATGCAGGTCAAAACTACAGAGGCCACTACCCTGTGTCTTGTGTGCTGCGGGGCCTTGTGTTTGATTCGCCTCAAAAAGCTGAGGAGAAAGGCAGACAGTGAGAAATGGAACTAGTATTCATGTCCCCTTGGGTTTGCGGGAATGTGGGCTGAGAGTAGCAAGCTCACTGTGATACGTCGATCAACCATCAGTTGTTGCGTTTTTGCTGGGTACCAGGAGCTGAGGTGATGATTGACACTGTCCTCAGGGAGTTCCCTGTCTGACTGTAACAGTGATACTGTTTTTGAGTGTTAAATAGTGTGCGCATAGTACTGGTGGGCCCTGGATGACATACGTAGCTGACAGTCTAAGAAAATGTCACAGAAAAGGATATAGGTTGCCATTATTCTTAAGGACGGTAGTTAGAATTTACTTTGAACACTTGAATTTTATCAGTGTTTAGCTTGCTATGAATTTCGATTTGTTTCCTTAAGGTTTAGTAGCCATTGAAAGGCAATCAATGCATTTGCCCCATGAATACTAAACCACATAGCAATATTTCGTGTGAGCTGAAGTTTTCTGCATGTGCCCACTGAACTGTTTGTTTTTCTCTACATTCTGGAGAGAGATTGGCTCTTCCTTTTGTGTGCTTGAAGAAGCCATTTCGTTGTTGGCGAGTCAGAAGTTAAGAATGAGACAAGGAATGGAATCTTAAGGCTTTTTAGTTCCACATTCTAAGTATGACACTATGCCTTTTATGGAGTAGCGGTCATAGCACAGAAATGAAATTTGTTAAACATGACATACTTCTAATAAACTTGACTTTGTAGAGCAGGGAACTGAGAAAGCGGCATTGGAAGAATTGAAGTTGGAATTTTGATCCTTAGCTCAGTCAAATTAATTTGTGAATTTACTTAAAACTTTGCTAATCTTATAGAGTACACTTTTAAAGATCCCCAAATAATTTGGCTCTAAAACCTTCTAGAACTGCGTTCCCTTGGCAGTCATAGCTTCTGCAGTGAGATGGTCAGCCAGTAGAGGCACCGACAATTTGAGTTGAGCCTTCAAGACCAGACCCATGTGGTGGGAGGAGAGAACCGACTCCTACAAATTTTCCCTGGACCTCCACACACGCACCATAGCACACATGTGCGTGCATGCACACACATACTTAATAAACAAATAAGTGAAAACTGTAGATTTTTAGCAAAGTGTTATCATGCTACTCTGCAGAGACTAATGTTGGAAGTCATTCCGGTCCCAGCTTGCCTTAGTTCACCACATCACTTTGCACACAGTAGGTGAGTTTGTTCACTCCTGAGCTCCTCCTAAAGTGTGGAAATACATTTTCTTGGCAGCCTTTGCCACATAGAGTTGCGGTTGTGCAGAGGGAGTAGCTGTGAGTGGCCCTCAGGTTGTAAACTCGGAAGCGCCCTTGGCGTTTGTCTCTTTGAACCTTCACAGTTAACCTTCAGTCTCTAGACCAGTTAGAAGTGGTAGAAGCCAAAAATGTGAGCTTTCTTTTTTTTTTTTTCATAAGTGCCTAGAAATTTCAAAGAAGAAAAGTTTATTTTTATCTGTACTCAGTATCTCCTTAGCCTCTGGAAACAAAATGTGTAGTTGGGAAGAAAAGAGAACCCCAAGGGCCTTGAAATATCTGCAAGTTTTATATACATCCTGAACAGTTGGAAACTGATTCTGGTGCCCTCCTCTTTAAAATCCCAGAGTAAATAGAAAGGCTGTTTTTCTCCTGTTACTCCACGATTGTCACATCGATATTGCTGACGTTCACAGATGTTTTTAGGAACTCTCACCCACTTTATTCTCTTCTAGGTGAGGGTCACCTTTGAGGAAGGGGCTCCCGACTCCCCACCCCATGATGAACTCTGCAGTGTCGTGACCCTTGGGGTTCTGGTGAGTACACTTGGCTGGTCGCACGAAAACCTGTTCCTGGCTTAGGAACATGATCTTTGCAGAAACCTTTAACTTTCTTTCATGATTGATATTTTTTCTTCTGTCTTTCAGCTCTGCCCCCCCTACTCTTCACCTCTGGCAACTGCCATTCTCTTGCCTACTTCTGAGTTCATCTCGTTAAATATGTGTGAAGTTATATGGTATTTGCCTTTCTGGTCCTGGCTTATTTTATTTAATGTCCCCTAAATTCAACTATGTTATAAATGACAGGATTACCATGTTTTTTAAGGGCAAATAGCCCCCCCCGGGGGGGGGGAAGAATTTGTAGTTTTTAAATCTATTCAGCCATTGATAGATACTTAGATAGGTTCTGTATCTTAGCTATTATTAAGAATTGTGCAGTGAAGACCGGTGTAGTGGCTCACACATTAAATAAACCCAGCACTGAGGAGACAGAGGCAGAGGCAGGTGGATCTCTCTGAGTTCAGACTGGAACTCAATACCCCTCTCTTAGAAATCCAAAAACAAAGAATATCCTGCTATGAAGATACCTCCTGGACATACTCATTTCGTTTTCTTGAATAGTTTTTGAACAAATACCTAATACTCTGGGCTCCGTAGAAGCTAGGAGTAGAAGAACGGGTAATGTTAGTCTTGGTGCCTACCTTCATGGAGCTTATGGAGTCCAGTGGGAGAGACGAGTGTTTCCCAGGTGATAGGAAGTATGGAGAGGATTCTGGGGGACCCAAACTGCCTTGAAACTGTGATGGAAGATTTCATGTAGGTGGCTGGTTTAAGATGAGGAAAACTGGAAGGGAAGTAGTTTTAGGCAGAAGACCAAACTAAGGCGAATCTTCATGTTCAGTCCTGTCGGTTTTGACCATCCAGGGAGGTGTCGGTAGCAGCTGTGCTTACAGGCTTGCAGAGTACATACAAGTCAGATCCATGGAGCTGTTGGCATAGCAGGAGCTCGCTGAAGGAGAAGAGAGTAACTTCTCTTTTTCCCCTCTCATTGGCACTTACTTTGGTGCCAGAAGGATGTACTACAGCGGGCCTGAGTGCTAACTGGCAAGACCTGTTGGACATGGGAAGTGGACGGTATGGCCAGAGAACAGAGTATGAATCCTCAGCAGGCAGAGTGACCCTAGGCATGAGCCAGACCCCTGTTGGTGGACTGAGCTTTGCCGAAAAATGACTGGGTTTTGTTGTTTGTTTTGATTATAATGAAGCAAAAAAGAGATGGGTAGTGTGGGAAGGAGTCTTGCATGTTTAGTGTGAGGATATCCCACTTGGTAAGATGTCTTCTTCCCATTAAGTATTAGCCATGCCCACAGACAGGAATCACAGCACTCAGGCCGTGGGGGCAGGAACCACTGACAGGAATCACAGCACTCAGGCCGTGGGGTGTGCAGGTTCCAGGCCAACCAGAGTGACAGAGTATGTCACTGTCTTAAGGCAAAACAAGACAACAACAAAAATCCAGTAACCCACAAATTAGGGTTAGAGAGGAAGGAAGGAAAATGGTGGGTAGGTAGAGCATATGGAGAAAATATGAAGTGGTTCCCTGGCAGAAGGAGCTGACTGTCGAGTGGCTCCCCTTGCCCATACACGGCACTGCACTGTGAAGAATGCCCACCTCCCAGACACAGCTCTACCACTAGCAGAGTGAACAGCAGTTTTCATTATTAAGACAGGGAAGTAATAGTTGTCTTGTCAGGTTGCTGTGAATGAGCTGATTCATGTATGAAGTGCTTAGAATGACACCTAGGTCCTAGGGAAAACTTTCAGATTTCTGAAGAGAAGGGAGAAGCATGGAAGTAGACCTGAGGAGTGAGGCGTCTTCCCTCAGAAGGAAGTCCTCTGAGGGGGTTCTGTGTACGATGTTTTCCAGACCTTCACTGTTGGAGACTTGTATTCTTCATGGCTGTCGTGAGACCTCTGTGGGCTTTGCTCAGTTGTTCTTACTCTCAGAGGCAGCTAGAGCTAGGCCTGATGTCACCTTTGAGCACCTCTCTCAGGATAGGAATTAGACGCCTGGACTTCATTCTCAGCTTTTGTTCTTTCATGTTCCTTTTAACCTCTGTTCTGTCTGTCCATCCACAAACTAAGGCTGAGGAAACTGGGTTAGGAAGAGAGCCGGGGTCTGAGAGCGCTGATTGGCTAGAAAAGCCATTCCTGCCTGTGCACTCGGCTTCATTCAGGTGGGAAATACCTGCCGATCAAGGTCAGGGAAATTGTGAGAATAAGAAATTGTATGTGAAAGTACTTTGAAAATAAGAATATTTTATGTTCATGGCATCATTATTAGAAACAATCTATGCTTCCAGCTCGTCATAAATGCCTGGCAGACAAATGAGCCAGTTTGATATTTGTGATGTATTTTGCATTTCTTGGGAAGAAGAGTGCAGCACAAACGCCGGGTGTTTTTGTTTTCTGAGAAGCTGATAAGTCATGGAGGACCCAGCTGTACCCTTAGTACATCATGCTGAGTAGTCTAGAGAGACCAGAGAACATACAATCAGGTTCTTGTCTTCAAAGAGCACAGTCTTCGCAGGGAGGAAATGACACAAAGGATTGCTCAGTGCCAGTGACCAAGCACTAGACTGTGGTGCCGACGGAAAGTGCCCGAGTTACACGCAGATTATACAGCTGATAATGGCTTTCCTTGGCGGAGGTAACACTCTGGCCTTGTCTGCCCGGGATTCATTTGCTGTGTCTGCTTTACCGATGATTACTGGTTTTGAAAAAGAATGTAAAAAGTGGTTTCTGATCTTGACTTGTCACATTTGACAACCAAACCCATCCTATAGTTTAAACTGTAAAAGGAAACAGACCGAAGGTATTAGGGGATAGAAATGAGACCTTAAATGTAATCACGCTCAGTGTGTTCTATAGAGTTCTGCTTCTGGAGCTAACTTAGATCTCTCCAGAATATCTTTTTCTAGTTCTCCTTCCTGCCTCCTTTACTAAAACAGGAAAAGATGTTGTTCTGTGTACTCAAAACTTCCCTAATTCCCTTCCTGGCCCAGGTTAAATAGGGACTAGTGGAAATGCCTAGTTGAAGGAATTTTGCACTGACAGTTATCATACCAGTTACCATACCACCACGATTTAACCATAACTAAGGAGCCTCCTGGTTTTAGTCAAGACTTTGAGACTCTCAAAATACGTGTGAGCTTTAACACACGAGCTGTTTCTAGCTCCTTTTAATTTTGTAGCCACTGATCCTTCACCAGACATTCCCTTCCTTCAGCCCCATACATGGTCAGCCAGAGAGCAGCAGGTGGAGGAGAGGGACGAGCAGGTGGTGGTGGTTCCAGGAAGACGCTTGTGGAACCTCCTGGGAGGGACCCGTGATGGAGAGTATATACCATGGTTCCCTAGCCCACTGTCTGGGCTTCCCTAAATAAAGAACTTTTTCGTTTGTTCCATAGCTAGGTTTGGGAATATTTATTGACCTTTATGCTTCAAATTAGCCTTGCAAATTAGCTCAAAAAATACCTTAGCCTTCAAAGATACTCTTTTACCTTCAAAACTGTGGCTCATTGCCATGCTTCCCATGTCCCTGTCATTAAGGTGAGAACACAGGCACAAAATCTGCATAATTTAATAGAAGAATCGTGGAAATCGGGGACAGAACTGATTGAATTGGTATTAGCTTAATGTTTGTTTTCAGAAGTGTCTCCTTTGGTGCCCCATCACCCTCAAGCCCACAGAGTAAACGCATCTATAATTTGCTGCATGGTTTGAAATTGGGGTGGGCTTGTTATATGTCTCTGCGATTGTTTGCCACCACAGCCCAAACACCAGAGATCAGTACCCTCTGGTATGAAGGCATTATTTCACAGCATACTTTGGAGGGAGACAACCCAAACCCATTGAGACTTTTGTATTCAGAAATAAACACAAGGCAGAAGAAATGGCTAAAAATGAAATGCTTTTCTCTCCTTCACAGAGACTGCTTGAAGGGAGGCCTATGTGCTCATCAGAAATCCTTAGTTTTCTTCAGTTGCTCAATTGCCAGAGCCAGTGGCTATGACATGGCTCTCACCCTTCCCCTTTATCCCTTGGGAGCTGAAGCATGGCCTAGATGTCTCTTGTTGTGCTGATCCTGTTGGAAGGTGTTTTCTTTTTCTTTTTAATATTTATTTATTTATTATGTATACAATATTCTGTCTGTGTGTATGCCTGAAGGCCAGAAGAGGGCGCCAGACCTCATTACAGATGGTTGTGAGCCACCATGTGGTTGCTGGGAATTGAACTCAGAACCTTTGGAAGAGCAGACAATGCTCTTAACCACTGAGCCATCTCTCCAGCCCTGGAAGGTGTTTTCTATCTTTGTTTTCATTCTTACCTTCTTTATGTCCTTTTTCTGTAGTGGGCCCTGGAGATGCGAGATTTTCCTTCGGCAGCAGGAGGCACACGCTCAGAGAATGCTGGAACTTCAAGGGGGAAGGACCCACTTCCACAACAGAGAAAAACAAAGAGGAAAAAGGCGAGCTGGCAGCCAGCACTAAGGGACGTACCAAACAAGCAGTGGGCAACTGCCTCTGCCCCCAGCAGCTGCTTCTGCTACAGCCCGAGAGGAACTCGGTGAGCCCATCCCAGTTAGTGACCGAAAGCTCAGGATTTCAATCAATGCATTCCAGTAACCCTAAAGTGAGGAGCTCTCCGTCAGGAAACACACAGAGGTAAGGGCTCGGGCCTCACTGCCACCCCTCAGGGACGGCACGTGTATACCACACACACTGGTGGGTCAATGTGTAGAGTTAGACGCAGAATAGTCCTAAGTGGGAAAGAAAGAGGAAACAATGGAATAGTAACAGCTGGTAGCCAAACCTGATGCTACAATTTTTCTGGGTTATTCTCTCAGCCACCATTCCCATGCCTCCCACCTTCCCCCTTTCCCCACCCCTTGCAAAGCACAAACAGAAGGACCTTAAAGACCAACCAGTACCATCTGCGGAAACTGAGGCATAGAATGATGAGGTCCTAGAGCTAAAACACCGCCTGGAGCCTTTGCTGTGTTTCTCAGTACTCAGACTGTAAAGAATGTCTTTCCTGGGGGTGGGCTTGCCCTGCTTTGGTGCTGTGCTGCTGCTGGGAAGGGTGCTGGAGGATTTCCCTAACTTGACGGCACTAGTGGGTTTTCTTTCTGCCCTTGGGCCTGCTTGCTTGTTCTAGGCTTTCATTACAGCTGTTCCTGTCATCAGCCTGGGGGTGGTAGTATTTTGATCTTAACGATGTCTGTTTGTTTACTCTGAGCTAGTCTTAGTGTGAGAGTCACTTTCCTATGTACATAGAAACGGTTGTCCTTTATTGACAGAAACCCTAGAGATAGGTCCCCATGTGACTCTAGTGTTCCTGGGCTCTGGAGGCCATTCTGTTTGATCCTCCTCTCTGTTGATAGCTCCAAGATGGGGGCCAGGGTGGCAGGGACCAGCATGTGGGCGAGGTGCGGTGTGGGGTGGGTTATTCCGCATGCAGGGTCTCCTAAAGTCATTATAGAAACACTAATTTGTACTGACCATATCTGGTATCTGATCTCTCTCTGTTATTTGTTTCTTTTAGTAGCCCTAAGTCAAAACAGGAGGTGATGGTCCGTCCCCCTACAGTGATGTCCCCATCTGGAAACCCCCAGCTGGATTCCAAATTCTCCAATCAGGGTAAACCGGGGGGCTCAGCCAGCCAATCCCAGCCATCCCCCTGTGACTCCAAGAGTGGGGGCCATACCCCTAAAGCACTCCCTGGCCCAGGTGGGAGCATGGGGCTGAAGAATGGGGCTGGAAATGGTGCCAAGGGCAAGGGGAAAAGGGAGCGAAGTATTTCCGCCGACTCCTTTGATCAGAGAGATCCTGGGACTCCAAACGATGACTCTGACATTAAAGGTATGTCTATAAGCTCTTTGAGACTCAGAGGGAAGTTGGTGTTCCCTGGGGAAGGCTTCTGACATTTACTAGAGGCCAGAGGCTGCTGTCACTAAAGTGGGAGAGTTGGCAGATTCAGGAACTGTTGCAGTTCAGGAGAGACCATTGCTTTTCATTTTTCTCCTCATTAAAAGAGAGGCTAGAACCCCTTGTTAAGGAGCTCTTGCTCTTGGATGTGCATGTGGTTTGAGCAGATGTTTTACCGGCCTAGGCTATGTTCAGGAGCATATTTCTGGCCTGTGCACTGTTGTCCTTCGGTCAAACCAGTAGCTACCGTTCAGCCTGTAGCCCAGGCTGGAGCAGGTTCCCTGGCATTCCCTCCTCTTGGAGAAATCCTCCACGACTTGGGTTTTGTGCTTGCTGGTTGCCACTTTGCCAGACTCCTAGACACAAGGGGAAGCCTTAATGGCCCTGGCACTAGTCCAGAGCTGTCACAGCTGATTTCAGTGTGGCATGGATGAGGTGGCTACCAGATGTGGTAGAGGTTTGGCAGGCACTACAGTGTAATGAGCCAGGAAACGGTATTGGTGTGGGATTTAAGGCTTTTTTCTTCCTACAGGAAAACTTTAAAAAAAAAAGATCTTAGGAGTAGGCCAGAATGTGAAGTTACAATTTAACAAGTGAAAGTGAGATTTCCCCAGCCCAAAGTCAAAGGGAAAAGCTGAGTAATTACTCCCTGCCTTCTTCCCTTCCTTCTTCCCCTTCCTGAAGTGTTCCTGGGAATCCTGTTACAAACCCCAGCACTCTCTTTGGGGGTACAGTCAGCAAGACAAATAGTTGTCATCTTCAAGAGTTTGGGTGCACCTAGAAACCAATCATTAGACCACCAGTACAAAGTATGATCAATGCCAGAATACTAGAAGGGGCTATGAGTTCGATTAACAGTGGCATCCTGTCATGTCTAAGAAGTTTCTGGAAGGTTGCCAGGGAGGAGGGACAGGCATGCTAATATGTGCACTACAGACATACACTAATATGTATACTACAGACATATGATAACGTGCACTTCAGGCATACTAACGTGTACCACAGACATGCTAACATGTGCACTATAGACATGTGCTAATATGTGTGCTAAAGACATGCTGATATGTGCACTATAGACATGTGCTAATATGTATACTACAGGTATGCTAATATTTGTATTATAGACATATGCTAATATGTACACTACAGATATGTGTTAATGTTTACTACAGACATGTTAATATATACACTATAAGCATGCCAATATGTGCAATGTAGACATATATATGTACTGCAGACATATGCTAATATGTACACTATAAACATGCTAATATGTGTACTGTAGACATGTATGTGTACTGTAAACTTATACTAATATGGGCGATGTAGACATGTGCTAATATGTGTACTACAGACATGCCAATATGTGTACCACAGACATGCTAATATGTATACCACAGACATATGTTAATATGGGCACTATAGACATATATGTATACCACAGATGTGCTAATATATGTACTACAAACATGTGCTAACATGTGTACTACAGACAGTGCTCACATGTGCAGCACAGACATGCTAACATGTGCTCTAGACATGCTAATATGTGCACTATAGACAAGTGCTTACGTGCACACTACAGACATGCTAATATGTGCACTATAGACAAGTGCTTACATGCACACTACAGACATGCTAATATGTGCACTATAGACATGCTAATATGTGCACTATAGACATGCTAATATGTGCACTATAGACATGCTAATATGTGCACTATAGACATGTGCTTACGTGCACACTACAGACATGCTAATATGTGCACTATAGACATGCTAATATGTGCACTATAGACATGTGCTTACATGCACACTACAGACATGCTAATATGTGCACTATAGACATGCTAATATGTGCACTATAGACATGCTAATATGTGCACTATAGACATGCTAATATGTGCACTATAGACATGTGCTTACGTGCACACTACAGACATGCTAATATGTGCACTATAGACATGCTAATATGTGCACTATAGACATGTGCTTACGTGCACACTACAGACATGCTAATATGTGCACTATAGACATGCTAACATATGTACTACAGACATGTGCTAACGTGTTAATATGTGCACTACAAACAGAAGAGAGGATGGGAGGATTGCTATAGAGTGAATCATTTAGGGGAAAAAGTATTGGAGATATATGAGTAGAAGAGATGTTTCCGCTTAGCAAGGAACTTGTTCTTGAAGTTTTCAAGCTGGATTTGTGTGTGATTCTGTAATTACTGGTGGGAAGGCTGGGGCAGGCAGTTTGTTCTCTCTATGACAGCGAGTCTTTCATTCTTTTAGAATGTAATTCTGCAGACCACATCAAGTCCCAGGACTCCCAGCACACACCACACTCCATGACCCCATCAACTGCTACAGCCCCCAGGTCTTCCACTCCTCATGGCCAAACTACTGCCCCAGAACCCATACCTGCTCAGAAGACTCCAGCCAAAGTGGTGTATGTGTTTTCTACTGAGATGGCAAATAAGTAAGTCGGTGGCTGTGTCTTAGTGTAGAGCACACCTTGTGTGTTGTGGAACCAGAGCTCTCGTTCTTCTGCACTGGGCTGGGGTAGCTGCGGACGGTGCTTCATTGGCTGTGTTGGGGGAGAGAGAGTGTGAGGAGATGCGAAACACGGGTTGAGTGCACAGTATGCACTTTTCTGTGATTTGTATGTTCTTTTTTTTTAAAAAAAAAAATACCACAAACACTACATGTCTATACTAGAATAATGAGAAAATATAAGGAGAACAATCTCTAAATTCACCAAAAGTAACTACTGTGCACAGTTTGCCGTGTGTGTTTCAGGTGGTTGGATGAAGCAGTGAAGTGTTTACTTATCAGGAATACCTACACTTCACCCTCCTCTCACAAGGCACAGGGTGGATCTTCACAGTTCTGCTATCTCTAGATGTGTGGAATTCCATGTTCGCCTTTCCTAGCTGCTGTTTGAATGAGGGTTTTCTGTAAAACGCCTAACTGGATTGGATTGAATTGAAGATCTTCAGTGTGTTGTTTTTGCTGCTTTTCAATGCCTCTGCAGGAATTGGCTTGTAGTCATCTTCTGACTTCAGACATTTGATGAGAAATGATAAGCTTAAATAATGAAGTGTGTTCCCTTTGATGTCTCCTCATTCACCATTCCTAGTGGTTCTGTATACCCCATCCAGAACCTTGGAAGCCCCGTCCAGGGTGGGCACATGTAGAACCGCAACTCACAAAACAGAAGCAAGTGCTAGTGCATTGTCTCTGTCTTTGCAGGGCTGCAGAAGCTGTACTGAAGGGCCAGGTCGAAACGATTGTCTCTTTCCATATCCAGAACATCTCCAACAGCAAGACAGAGAGAAGCACAGCCCCCCTGGTATGTTGTTTAGAACTGGAATAATGGCATCAAGGTTCTGCAATGCCTGAGAAGGGGATAAATTAAATTGCTGGCACAAGCAGCATCCTGGGTATTTAACTGTAGGATCTTAGGCATATCTTATCACATGGTCGGAAGTGACAGCTCAGCCTAATGCCACCATAATTGGAGTCTGGTGACTCTCCAGGTGATTCTTATTTGTTTCAGATCGAGACCTGTTGAGTGCTTTTTTTAAAAAATTTATTTTATTATTTTGTGTGTTTGAGTGTTTTGCCTGCATGTATATCTGTGTGCCACATACCTGCCTGGTACCCGAGGAGGTGGATGGAGAACCTCCATGTGGATGCTGGGAATCAAGCCCAGGTTCTTTCCAAGAACAACAAGTACTCTTAACCAGTGAGCCAAGTGCTTTTTAATATCTTGATATTTTCAAAATTATAGTTGAGTCTGTTCCTTACCTAGATCTTAAGTACCCAGTATAAACTACACTAGAGAAAAAGTATGTAGTGTTTTTTGTAACCATACAGATTTCCATGTGGAATCAAAACCATTTGTTGTGAAGAGGCACTGTACCAGATCCTGGGATCAGATTTAAAGTCCTAGACACAGTTTCTGCTTTCAAAGAGCATAAAGTCCAATCCTGAGATGAGTCTTAGACAAGAAAAAAAGTTGAATGACAATAAGCAATCAGTTGTAATTCAAGATAAAATAGGTGGCTTCTTTTCTAGTTTATTTATCAAAGAGGGCTCCATCTCCAGGGTCCAGCAGCACTTGGGCTTTCCTAAGGCCGGACAAGGTGCTTCACACTCCCCAGCCCCTCTACTACTCAGTGGCGGAGGACAGGTACAAACCCCTGGTCCTGGAGTGCACGGGGCATGTTGTCATGCAGTTGTCTTAATGACAGTTCCTAATACAGCTGTCTGCTCCACTTTATCTGGGACTAAAATGACAGTGGAACAGGAGTTGAGGAGGGGATTGGTAAAGACTCAGTGGTCTCCTCTCCACTTCTTTATGACATCAGTGCCCACCTGTAGCAAACTCGTCAAAACAGGCAGCAATACCAAACCTGAAATAGCAACTAAGCAAAGGTGTCCTCTACAGACATGGAATACGCTTTTGATCATTCAGAGACATACACATTCATATCACAAATAAACACACCATAGACACTTGTAAATATACATTTATGTTTGAAACATAAACTGTTCATATGTATAGATATACATGAAGATTCAAGTATACATTTACACAGGCAAACAGTCCAACTGAGAGCAAAAAGGCATCTTCCAAACACAGTGTCCATGTTGTCGGTGAGCTCGCGTTTGTCTGGATGTAGTGTAGCAGCGGTCCTTAATGATAAGCAGTCATCAGCCTGTTAAATGGAACAGCTTTGTTGATTGGAAAAAACAGATCCAGAGACACTATGTGCTAGATAGTCTCAGGTTTCTCTACAGACACTTCCTGCCTGCAGATTGTCTTACTACGCCAAGATACAAACTCTTATCAAATATGGAATCAGTGATCACAAACTAAAAGCAGAAACCAGAGACAGCAGGTCCATGGAGACTCAAGGAGGAAGTAAGCTAGTGGTCACTCTACAGTGGAGTAAGCTGGTGGTCACTCTACAGAGGAGCCTTGGCATGGAGCAGCCTTCCCGACTGCAAAACCACAAGTGACTTTTAGTTTGTCTTTCAGTTAGAAATATCAGACCTTTGGATTGATAGTGAGAAGTCTGAATGACCAGGGAAAAAGGAAAAGGTGTTGGGTATAACCACCCATATACCAAAAAACGAATCTTTCCCTAAGTCAGAAGCATTGCAGACACCTCAAAATAGATGCTCAGAGCCTAGCACATGCATGAAGTTGTTGAAACCTAATTTTCGGGAAGAGAAAGAGGGTGCTGCTATTCAGTATCAGGTTTAAAAAAATAAATGTGCTTCATGTCCAAAAGTTGGTTATCCATGAAAGGCAGTATCAGTATGGATTTATGTTACTGGGACACAACTTTTATATCTTATTTCTTTAATTGCCCTTCTGCTCAGTTCACCATTATGTAATACAAAGCATCTTATTTGTCTTCAGAACACACAGATACCCACCCTTCGGAATGATCCAAAACCTCTGCCACAGCCGCCGCCAGCTCCCACCACCCAGGACCAGAACTCTTCGCAGAGTGCCAGACTGCAGCCAACCCCGCCCATTCAGGCACCAGCACCCAAGCCTGCTGCAGCCCCGCGTCCCCTGGACCGGGACAGTCCCGGGGTAGAAAATAAACTGATTCCTTCTGTGGGCAGTCCTGCCAGCTCCACTCCACTGCCCCCAGATGGTACTGGGCCAAACTCGACACCCAACAATCGAGCAGTGACCCCTGTCTCCCAGGGGAGCAATAGCTCTTCAGCAGATCCCAAAGCCCCCCCACCTCCACCAGTGTCCAGTGGCGAGCCCCCTACGCTAGGCGAGAACCCTGACGGCCTGTCTCAGGAGCAGCTGGAACACCGGGAACGCTCCTTACAGACTCTGAGAGATATCCAGCGCATGCTCTTCCCCGATGAGAAAGAGTTCACAGCAGGACAAACAGGGGGTCCCCAGCCAAACACTGGGGTTTTAGATGGACCTCAGAAAAAACCAGAAGGGCCAATACAGGCCATGATGTCTCAATCCCAAAGCCTAGGTAAGGGACCTGGGCCCCGGACAGATGTGGGAGCTCCATTTGTCCCTCAGGGACACAGAGATGTGCCCTTTTCTCCGGATGAAATGGTCCCACCCTCTGTGAACTCCCAGCCTGGGCCCATCGGACCCGACCACCTGGACCATATGACTCCTGAGCAGATAGCGTGGCTGAAGCTGCAGCAGGAGTTTTATGAAGAGAAGAGGAGGAAGCAGGAGCAGGTGGTTGTCCAGCAGTGCTCACTCCAGGACATGATGGTCCATCAGCATGGGCCCCGAGGAGTGGTCCGAGGGCCTCCCCCTCCATACCAGATGGCCCCAAGTGAAGGCTGGGCACCTGGGGCAGAGCCATTTCCTGATGGGATCAACATTTCACATTCTCTACCCCCAAGGGGCATGGCTCCCCACCCCAACATGCCAGGGAGCCAGATGCGCCTTCCTGGGTTTGCAGGAATGATAAATTCTGAGATGGAGGGACCGAATGTGCCCAACCCGGCATCCAGACCAGGTCTTACTGGAGTCAGTTGGCCAGACGATGTGCCAAAAATCCCAGACGGTCGAAGTTTTCCTCCTGCCCAGGGTGTCTTCAGTGGTCCTGGCCGAGGAGAGCGGTTCCCAAACCCCCAAGGCTTGTCTGAAGAGATGTTTCAACAGCAGCTGGCGGAGAAGCAGCTGGCTCTCCCCCCAGGGATGAGCATGGAGGGCGTCAGGCCCGGCGTGGAAATGAATAGGATGATCCCAGGCTCCCAGCGCCACATGGAGCCGGGAAGTAACCCCATTTTCCCTCGAGTACCAGTTGAGGGTCCTCTGAGCCCATCCAGGGGTGACTTTCCCAAAGGAATGCCTCCACAGATAGGCCCTGGTCGGGAGCTTGAGTTCGGGATGGTTCCTGGGGGAATGAAAGGGGATGTCAGTCTAAACGTCAACATGGGATCCAGCTCTCAGATGATACCTCAGAAGATGAGAGAGGCTGGGGCAGGCCCTGAGGATATGATGAAATTACGCCCTGGTAGCTCAGACATGTTGCCTGCCCAGCAGAAAATGGTGCCCCTGCCATTTGGTGAGCACCCTCAGCAGGAGTATGGTGTGGGTCCCAGGCCGTTCCTTCCCATGTCTCAGGGTCCAGGCAGCAACAGTGGCTTGCGGAATCTCAGAGAACCAATTGGGCCCGACCAAAGGACTAACAGCCGGCTCAGTCATATGCCACCACTACCTCTCAACCCTTCCAGTAACCCCACTAGCCTCAACACAGCTCCTCCAGTTCAGCGTGGCCTGGGGCGGAAGCCTTTGGATATATCTGTGGCAGGCAGCCAGGTGCATTCCCCAGGCATTAACCCCCTGAAGTCTCCTACAATGCACCAAGTCCAGTCTCCGATGCTGGGCTCGCCCTCGGGGAACCTCAAGTCCCCTCAGACTCCATCACAGCTGGCAGGCATGCTGGCAGGCCCAGCTGCTGCTGCTTCCATTAAGTCCCCTCCTGTCTTGGGGTCTGCTGCTGCTTCGCCTGTTCACCTCAAGTCTCCATCACTTCCTGCCCCATCGCCTGGATGGACCTCCTCTCCCAAACCTCCCCTCCAGAGTCCTGGGATCCCTCCAAACCACAAAGCGCCCCTCACCATGGCCTCCCCAGCCATGCTGGGAAGTGTAGAGTCAGGTGAGTGTGCTCACATCCTCACCCTTGTAGCTGAAGGTTGCTAGAATTTGTATTTTAAGAAAACTCATGTCTTGATGGTATTGTCAAAATTTGTTGCAAGGTGTATGATGGTCAGTAATTCCTGGCAGAAAGGGTAGTTAGTTCCCTGAATAATTTACATTTGCGCATGAATACATAATGGCGAAATAGAATGTCAGCAGTGGTTAAATGTGGCTTCCTAAAATACTGGAACCACTCATTTCAGGGGTTACTGTCCAGTCAAAAGAATGAATATAAGCCCAACCAGGGTGAGGGGCCTGCGCTAAGACCTAGGAGGATCCTCCTTGGTAGACTGCTGTCGTCACACATCGGCTGCTGTTGCTACAGTGTTTTCTTCCTAGGAGAGACTCTGGCTGATGATATTTTCCCGAATGGGACCGAGGTGGTCAGTGAAGTAGCCCTGGGGTGTTAACTACTAGGTTAGTGCCATCTCCACTTGAAACACTAGAATCAGAATGAGGCAGGCGATTTACCCTAGCAGAGCTAAAACATCTCTCTGTGGGGTAGCAGTTCACTAGCGCAGTGGGGTGGAGCAGCCAGCCACCTCAGACGTGTTTGTCGTGGAAATTAAGCAGGAGTTTGTGCAGAGAGATGGGGTTAGCACCCGAGGGTAGAGTACAAGCCTCTCTCCTTGGCTTGTAAGTACCTGAGTCACGATTGGCAGGGAAAGAGATCCGCTTGTTTCACACCAATCGTTGAGCGTTGTCTGTAAGCTGTGTTCTCCCCAAGCTTAACTAATATTTCTAGCACATTCCTGATGTGTTTGTCTTCACATCTGCTGATCCGTCACCTCTACGTCACACTGTGGTGTCCCTCTGCACAGAGCCTGACTGGAAGACTGAGATCCCTGCCCTGTTCACCTGTCTTGTTCTCAGCCTCTCTGGGCCATAGACCCAGCACCCAGCACCGTTCAGGAAGCATCTAATCCCATACCTACTTTTGCTTTGTTCTGTTAGGTGGCCCCCCACCTCCTACAGCCAGCCAGCCTGCCTCTGTGAACATCCCAGGAAGTCTTCCTTCTAGCACACCTTACACCATGCCTCCAGAGCCAACCCTTTCCCAGAACCCACTCTCAATTATGATGTCGCGAATGTCCAAGTTTGCGATGCCCAGTTCTACCCCGTTATACCACGATGCCATCAAGACTGTGGCCAGCTCTGATGACGACTCCCCTCCAGCTCGTTCGCCCAACTTGCCGTCAATGAATAATATGCCAGGTAAGACAGGGCGGAACTGGTCCTGGGTAAGGCAGCAGCTTTGTAAACACCTACATAGATGGAAGTTGAATAAATTGAAGAATGCACTCTGAATTTCTGTAAACTGAAGTGCCTTGCCCAGATGACGCTGGGCCAGCGTGGTTCTGAGCTGGTGAGAAGGAAAGCGGCCCGTGTGGTCTGTTCGGTAGTGGTGATCTGATCTTGTGTGGGGGTGCGTTTTGGGTTGGGCTCTCCTAAAGCAGTACTGAAGAGCCTCTTTTTAACATACTGACTGCACTGTCTTTTATTTCTGAGTTTCCGGGCTGCTCTTCTGGGTGGGCAGCTTCAGAACCCAGGTCCTGCCTCACGTCCTGTACGCTTTCCTCCTGTGCTCACTCCTGCCAGGGAATGACCTGGAATGGTGATGGTCAGCAGGGAACTGTGGCTTCTCAGCCATGGGTATCTGGTTCCAATTTCATCCTGATTGTTAGGCACGCTGTCTGTTCATCAGTGATCCTAACTGACCGGGTTAGGACATGCTCTGTGACGTCACAAGCAGCAGCGTTATTGGTTATAATTCCTAGAGAACAAATACTTACATATCCCCGAGTCAGCTGCAGTGTTCCTTGGCCATAAGTCACTGTTTCTTTAATGGTTTATAGCCTGGGGCTTTAATGCCCTCTTTATGGCAATACAGAATAATGCTAAATTCTGATTGAGAAAAAGACCTGCTTGGTTTCCTTCCTGATATTTGTGCTACTTGAACTTAGAGACTAGACTGATGGATCCTGTCTCCAGAGCAGGCTGCACGTGAGCCTCCCCACCCCCAGACAATTGTTTTCTCCTGTATGAGCTGTCTCCAATGAAGAAGACCAGGCTCATTTGAAAGTTGACTTAGACCTTTTCAGAAAGAATGTCTTCTGTGCTGTCTTTAGTCGTACAGTTAAAAGGCTCGATCCTGTGTTGTCTGTTTCCCAGTGTTGCTGGTCTGTGTGCCTCCAAGTGTGTTACAACTTTTGGTGACAGGGATTATGGATTTTCCCAGCACAATGAACATATCACATAATAATTTTTTTGTTAATGTGATTTGTTAGAATTTTTGTGAGTTGCTTTTAGTTGAGTTGATTCCTTTGATATCTTTATTTTTCTAGGAATGGGCATTAATACACAGAATCCTCGAATTTCAGGTCCAAACCCTGTGGTTCCGATGCCAACCCTCAGCCCGATGGGAATGACCCAGCCACTCTCTCACTCCAATCAGATGCCCTCTCCTAATGCCATGGGACCCAGCATACCTCCTCATGGGGTCCCAATGGGGCCTGGCTTGATGTCACACAATCCTATCATGGGACATGGGTCCCAGGAGCCTCCAATGGTACCTCAAGGACGCATGGGCTTCCCCCAGGGCTTCCCTCCAGTACAGTCTCCTCCTCAGCAGGTTCCATTCCCTCACAATGGCCCCGCTGGGGGACAAGGCAACTTCCCAGGAGGAATAGGATTCCCAGGAGAAGGCCCGCTTGGTCGCCCCAGCAACCTGCCCCAAAGTACAGCAGATGCAGCACTTTGCAAGCCTGGAGGCCCAGGGGCTCCTGACTCCTTCACTGTCCTGGGGAACAGCATGCCTTCCGTGTTTACAGACCCAGATCTGCAGGAGGTAATCCGACCTGGAGCCACCGGAATACCTGAGTTCGATCTCTCCCGCATTATCCCTTCAGAGAAGCCCAGCCAGACACTGCAGTACTTCCCTCGAGGGGAAGTCCCAGGCCGCAAACAGCCACAGGGTCCTGGACCTGGGTTTTCTCACATGCAGGGGATGATGAGCGATCAAGCCCCTAGAATGGGACTAGCATTACCTGGCATGGGAGGCCCGGGGCCAGTAGGAACTCCAGACATTCCTCTTGGTTCATCTCCATCCATGCCAGGCCACAACCCAATGAGACCACCAGCCTTTCTCCAGCAAGGCATGATGGGACCTCATCACCGGATGATGTCACCAGCACAATCCACAATGCCCGGCCAAGCCACCCTGATGACCAATCCAGCTGCTGCTGTGGGCATGATTCCTGGCAAGGATCGGGGGCCTGCTGGGCTCTATACCCACCCAGGGCCTGTGGGCTCTCCAGGCGTGATGATGTCCATGCAGGGCATGATGGGACCCCAACAGAACATCATGATCCCGCCGCAGATGAGGCCCCGGGGCATGGCTGCTGATGTAGGCATGGGTGGATTTAGCCAAGGACCTGGCAACCCAGGAAACATGATGTTCTAAGCTGCTACACTTGGATGTGCCCGTCCTTGTCGAGGAGATTCCAGGTCCTGTGAGCTGCCCTGCCGGAGTTCCAGGAGTCCTCACTGGTGGTCACGCAGTAGGAAAAGAGCGACCCGGGGCTGCTTTGGGGGAAGAGGGAACCAAGAATGTATGGATTTACCGGAAAACAAAATATTCATTTAACCAACAGGTGTGTTTTTTTTAAGATTTATTTTTTAAAAATTATTTTTGTGGACTTGGGGATCCCGTGATGGCACCTCCTTTGGGGAATCGTAACCGTGCTTTGAGAGTCGCCATCAGTCATGTGTTGCACCATTCTTGCGTGTTTACGTCCTTTGGACTGGCTTCTCCCAGGATTCTTTTCTGTTTTGACTTTTGATTTGGGCTTTATTTTGTGTGTGTGCGTGCGTGTGTGCGTGCGTGCGTGTGTGTGTGTGTACTGTACTATATTGTAAAAGGGATTTTAGCAGAGACTTTAGTCTTTGGGGCAGGAGGAGAACAGGAGTGCTGGGTTGTTTACTTTAGATGGAGAATCCATCTTCAGACCTTGGACTATTTTCTTTCAACTCCAGTGTATAGAAAAACCAAACTACGACCTCAGAGCAGAGTATTAATGAAAAGCACAAAAAAAGGAGCTAAGTTCAGCAGGGGTGGGGGGAGGGGGGAAATTTTCTTTTTAAAAATACTGACACTTGGGACATTTGTTTTCCAGCCCCCTGCGCTCCAGCGCAGCCTGTCTCTCCCGGTGTACAAACCCACCTCACGGTTCTCTCCCTTCCTCTCTTCCTCCAGTTCCTTGGTTAAGTGTGTTTCCTTCCCTGTGACCCCACTGGTGACCCTCAGCTTCCCCCTCTCTCCACTTCCCCTTGGCAGCTGCAATACCCGGGTTCTCTGGAGGACACTCTAGGGAGGCCTGGCCTCTGCCTCCCCTGCCCTCTGGCCCCTCCCTTCCCGGCTGTGCTCTTCCTTGCCACCTTGTTTCTTGTTCTGCTTTTCTTAGGAATTCCCAAGTGAATTTTATTAATGTGGGAATGGAACCAATGCTAAAAGCTATCCAGGATTTTGTTTTTGTTTTGAATTTTGTGTTCCTTCCCCTTCCTCCCTGTTCCCATGCGTGAAACGTTCTGTGTAATCTTCATTAAATTTGGTACAAAACCACTTGCCAGAGCTGTGGTGTCAGAAAATAAATATATTGTTTCTTACAAAACTGAACCGCTTTGTCGTGCCTTTGGATTCCTGTTCCTTTGGTGTCAGGTCTGATACATTGGTTGCCCTGTGATCAGATCCTCGTATTGGAGTTAGCCCCGTAGGGATGGGAAAAGAGGAAGGAGCACACCTTGCTGTCAACGAGTGTTCCTAGGAAATCCAGTCAGAGCAGAAGAGCAGCGCTGACCTCACAGCTGACCTTCCCCACGAGAGCAAGAACTGGTCTTGCTAGGGTCCTGGATGAGAGCCAGCAAAATGGTGTAGATCAATTAGGAAGGCCAAGTTATATCTTTTGTTATTTAAATAAGTTTTAAGCCCTGCCCCCAGATCTTCCTGGGGTAAAATACCATTGCACCTACACATCCTGTCTTTTGACTAGCCACAAGATTGTGTGGTCCCTTCTGCCCACCCTCCTCTCCAGCCTGCCCCTGGTCACTTCTGTACTGTACCAATCTGTGCAGAGTCTACTTCCCACCATGTGAGCCTGGCACATTGGTGTGGTGTGTATCCTGCAAGGTACACTTGGCGCTCGCTCTTCTATTCCTGTACAGTTGGTTTTGTTCTGGTGTGTGTATTTCTTTTGAGTTGTAAAGCACTTGGAGATCAGTGACTGTGCGTGTATGTGTGTGCATGCGCGCACGTGCGCATGCATGCGTGTCTGTGTTCTGAGGCGAGAGAAGCTGAGCCACAAGCAGCAGGTGCAGGGCTCCCTGCAGTCACACCTGAACAAATTAGACTTTGCTGCTGTTTCACACTCTGTTGGCGGTGAATGCTGCTCTCTCTGACAAGAGTTTCTGAGGAGCTGCTTCGTCTGCAGCTGTAGTCCGCCCGCTCACCAACACAGGAGCCCAAACAACAAAAAGGGACGTGAACTTTGGGGAATCCATGCTGCCGGTCTCCTCAGTGTGCGCTTTCCTTTGGTTTTTAAGAGGACCTATGAGATACGGCATAGTCGTCTTTACAGGTGGAGCAGCTGAACCGTGAGTTTCAGAAGTGACCTAATCCAATCTACTCTGTTGATGTTGGATGATAACATTTTATGTTGTAGAGACATGGGCTAGGGAAATGACTGTGATTCATGAACTAGGCTGCCCCCGTTTCTGGTGTTTTCTGGAGCACAGGGGACCAAGAGATGAAACCCTCACGAGACACTGATCTGGGCCCGGCTGCAGCAGCTCCACTTCCTACTGCATATTCTCCTGTTGCAGTCACCAGTGGAATTTGGTCCCATGGCTACTATCCCAAGCAGAGGGTTGATCTAAAAGCAGATGTTCACTTGGAAGGGCAGCAAGAGATGGGTCGCCAGGTGCAGAAGCAGCCACAGCCTGCTGGGGGACCTTAGGTGTGGCACTCCTCTCCTGCGGCCCCCTGCTGGAGAACTTGCGGTGGTGCAGGTAAAAACGTTGAGTTGTTTTAAAGACTTGTACATCTTTCTTCCTGTTCTTCATCAGCCACACTTCATCACAACTATCTTTGATAAGCCAACTTTATGTGGGGTTAGGTGTAATTTCTAACTTAGTAGGATTATTATAAAAGCACACTTTTGAGAGATTGAATGTGGGTGTGTGGAAAACTTACAATGCGGGGTCTTTAAAAAAAACAGTGGCAATGATGTAATAATGACGAAGTGAAGGCTCAGCCGGTTTCTCTATCCAAACAGTTTGGGTTTTAGTGGAAATAATTAAATCCTAGCTTGTTAGTTCAGGACTAAGGGTGTGGGGTGGGTCCTCGCTGTTCTTAGGGGCTGTTAAGGACTAGGTTGCATTTTCTCTAATGTGATGTAGCCTGCAGTTATAGATGAAAACAGACAAATATCTGTGGTCATCTAGTGTAAGGTGTGGTGTGAGAAGACGAAATACTTTGTGCGGTGCAATCCTGTGCACTAGAACCCAAGGCCTCATGTGCTATGTTGTGATCTACCACCACGCTCTAGACCCCTAGCCTAAGGCTCACTTTTAAACAGTTTCGATGTTTGAAGCTGCTTCTAAAACAATTGATCCATTTCTCCCAGCCTTCCTCAGCTCCACTTCTTAATGTTGTAAGTCCAGCTCAAGAACACTCATCGGCGTTGGCTCCTGGGATGGGTTGCCTGTGCAGGTAGACGGGACCCCAGCATAGTTGTGTGTGTGTGTGTGTGTGTGTGTGTGTGTTGGGGGTGAGGGTATCACTTTAGCATTAATACAGAGGTCCCATGTTTCCATATTTCCCTGGGCTCCACATATTGTTGAGCTGACCGTGGCTGTTGTGGCTAAGCGAAGTAACTGCCCTCCACAGAGATGCTGGGGCCTACTCACTTGATTGTTTTCTTAGCCAGCAGCTGGGGGCGCCCTGAGAAAGATGGCTGCTGTGCTCCATTTGAACTCTGTTTAGTCATTTCTTTTTCCCTTTCTGAGTGCTCTTAGAGTGCTGAAGGAGAAGGAAGTTAGCCTTAACCCGAGGGCTTCCGTACGTGGCAACACTGCCAGGGCACCCACTGGGTGTCAAGAATTGCACTGGCTCAGGAATAAAGAGACAGTGTAAATCTGTTACAATACAACATAGGCAACGGCTGCAGAGACAGCGCAGACAGAGAGGAAACAAGCTCAGGAAGTTTCTTCAAAGGAAAGGTGATCTTTGAACTGCCTCTCGGAGGAGGGAGCTTTCCTGGAGTACCTGGGTGGAAGAAAGCAAACAGCAAGGGACTGTTTGAAGGAAGGCAGATATGGGGAATGCTCAGAGAGAAGGGCTGGATCCTGCAGACCCTCCTGCAGACCCTGTCCCTCCGGGGCTTGGAACTTGAAGTTTTAAGTAAGGAAGACTTGGGGGTATTGCTCCAAAGTTAATTGACTTCACAAGGCTATGACGCCCAGCACCATAAAAACTTTTAAACAAGGGAATCGGTGATTGGGTTGGCTTAGGAAGACTATAAAGTTAGGTGTGAAGACCGGACCGTGGGGGAAGAGAGCCACAGGAAGACGCTAAACCTGCTTTTCTGTAAGACCCTATTTCCCGAGTTCTTCAACCTTATTGTCCCTTTCTTGTTTTTAGTTTTTCCGTAATTTTTCTCAAAGTTATAAACCTGCATTTTTAAAGGAAAGTAACAGAATCTTAACTCTATTGGTAGACTCATAGCCCGCTTAAAGCAGGTCATTAATAACACACAAAATCCAGATTGAGACATTTCCTATTGGAGGGAGCTGAGCGGGAGGGCAGTGCTGCAAGGGAGGTGCACTGTAAGGCTCAGAATGAAGAGCACTTCCTCAGCCTGGCCTGCCTGTCTGGGGCTCCCGTTAGGCAGCAATGTCTCCCGCCTCTGTGTGGGTCTCAGCTTTCTGGCCGTGCTCAGTTGTGCCCGGCAACTGACAGGCACTGGAGAGAAGGGAAGTGGATCCGCGAGCCTGGGTGGCTCAGAAGTTACTGCCTCGCGCATATTCAAAGCATGGAAAAGCTCTGTTATTTCACCAGACACAAAAGAACAGGTGTCTCTTGCGAAATACTCCTTCAGGGCCCCCAGCAATTCTGAGCTGCCCCGCAGTGTCAAAGCTGAGGTTAGAGGCCTGCTGGGGAAGGGAAGTAGAGCTCTTTGCTCACTTGCTGGGCTGGTGCTCAGTGGAGAGGGCAGTGGGGCACCATGTGCTTCTGTGTGGCTTCGTGAGGATTTTGAGAACACTTGCTTGGGAAGCAGTCCTCGTCCCCTCCCCCCACCCCCGCCCGCTCCGCGTTAGCGTCACCAGCTCATCCTCTTGCTCCCACCGCTGGAGTGCAGGTGGGGGCACACAACTTACAAACCTCTGTGTTATCCAGCGCTCAATTAATTAGTGTGAATTTACGTTTTCAAGATTCCATTTATTTATTTACCACAGCAGAAGCTCTTTCTATTAAAACCTCTGGGGAGCCTGTGTTTATTTCTCTTCTTTACCACGCTTCCAGGGGCTTTCATTTTTCTCACTTCCCACATAGACGCTTCTTAGCTACCTGGGGAGTGACTTCCCCTGGAGACTCCTACCCGGCCCCACACATCAATCTGTGATCTAAACACTTGCTTGCCGCTGTGCACTGAGGGCTGTGGCGTTCTTAGCTGTTGGAGGCGGCATTCCCAGGCTCAGCCCCTTGCTGGAGCCTGAGTCATCCTGTTGTGCTCTCTCAGATTTGGTTACAAGGGATTGTAGGTGGCTGTGATTTATTTTGTTTTCCAACCACAGAAGGTCTCCTAGGTTTGGGTAAAGTTGTGTATAATAGCTGTCAGCAGTTGATCTACTAAAAAGTTTTATACGCTGGGCGGGAGAGATGACGCAGCAGTTAAGAGCGGAAAGGACCAGAATTTAGGTCTCAGGGCTCTGGTCAGGTGACTCCGCATACTGCCCCACCACAGAGACACATAATTAAAAGTATTATTTTTAAGTTTTATACAAGCATACAGATTTATTCATACAACCATGTAAATGGCTATGTTTATTAGCTCTGAGACATATAATAGCTATGTTTATTAACTTAAGACGTCATACAGTGTATTTTGAACATATTCATCTCTCCCATCTCCTCCCATAACCACTCTCTCATCCTTTCTCTCTTTTTTTTTCTTCCCCATTCAAGTCCAGTTTGTGTGTCCAGCTAGTTTGGGAGTGGGGCCTGCCCTGGTGCATGGTTGCCCTACCAGGGGTCACATCACCAAATACTGACTCTCCCTTTCCCAGAAGCTATCAAACGCCAGAAACTCCTCCATGGGCATGGTTCCCCCACCACCACCATACTGGGATTCTGTCTGACCGGAGGTCATGAAGGTCTTAGTTGTCAAATCCTTGTGAGCTAATATGTGCAACTGTCCTGT
Source organism: Microtus pennsylvanicus (assembly GCF_037038515.1). NCBI lineage: Eukaryota > Metazoa > Chordata > Mammalia > Rodentia > Cricetidae > Microtus > Microtus pennsylvanicus. The sequence goes on from NC_134585.1 coordinate 117,009,794, forward strand.
GGTGTCTGAAAAATACTGTTTCCTTGATGTTACTGGCTACCTCTGCTGGTTTTTATAATCTTTCTACCCAGTTTTCCTTGATCCCTGAGCCTTGCGAGGAGGGGTGTGATATGTATGTCCTATTTAGGGTTGAGCCCTCCATGGTCTCCTAATCTCTGTGCACTGACCATCTGCAGGGCGAGGGGTCTATTTGAATTGCCGTCTACTGCAAGGGGAAGCTTTTCTGATGAGGTCTGGGAGATGCTCAGATCTATAGGGACAGTAATAAGTATTAGCAGTTCATTTAGCATAATAATTGTGTTGGGTTCTCCCCTAGGGCCTGTGACCTACCTAGTCACTGTTATGCCCAGATCCACGAAGTCCCCCAAAAACCAACAAGGAGACCCGAGTCCCCGTATGTAAAAGCAAAGAGCCTTTATTTTATGCAATTTTACAAACTCGGTCTCTCCGTGTGTCCAACGTATTGGAATAATCGGAGAGCCCCAAGCGCAGTTAGAGTTGGTTTTTTATAGTGGTAAAGGTGGGGGTGAGGGGTTTCTGAGGTTCAGGACCCCTGGTCAGCTGACATTTGTCTAGGGGTGTCCTGGTGAATGTCCTGGTGAATGTGTGCTGGAAGATGATCCTATCTCCCGGAGGTTGGAACGTTAGGAATTTCCGTTGGATGGTCTGTTCTTGGGTGGGGCCTAGGTAATCTCGGTTTGTGCTCCTTCCTGCAACCAGGTATTGCCTCAGGGTAAACTACTGAGACTCAGGCCTCCATTAAGCTTATCTATGATGGTGGTGGAGTCCTACTCTGGCAGGTGATAAGTAAAGAACTTCCTTTGGGTGGACCGACTCTATTTAGCTTATCATGGCTGGCGCCTATAGCCACAGGTACTTGTCTCCATTAATGGTGCCACAGAGGGGTTCCACTCAGAAAGTGGTTAGCTAGTCCATAGAATTCATACCACCGGTGCACAACGGGCATATCTTGTCAGGTCAGTTTGTAGGGTCCATTGCTGGATGAAAAGGAACCTTTCTCTTCTCCTCCAGCAGGACACCCACCACCTTCCAGCACCACAAAAGGAACGCTAGCAGTAGGGATGAAGCTTCCCGGTGGCCGCCAGCTTGGTTTTTAGGGCTGTTCTTAATCCTTTGCTTTTAACGAACTGTCAGCAAATCCTCTTGTGTCTGTTTCCAAAATGAATCTTAAACTCACCCATTTCTCTCCCATCACTTTAGCTCACGTTACCAGCTATCATGCGGTGCTGGCTTCTTTTTCTGTCAACTTTTAAAAAATTATTGGTGTGTGAGTGTGTTTGTGAGTGTGTGTGTGTGTGTGTGTTATGTGGGGAATTGGGGAGCATGGCACGCATGCATGTAGAAATCCGAGGACAGCTTTGTGAGGCTGGTCCTCCTCTACCTTCACACGTGGGTTCTGGGGGTCAGACTTGGGTCACCAGGCTTGTGTAGCACCTTTACTGCTGAGTCATCTCGCCATCCCTCTGCTTCCATCTGCCCTTCTGTTCGGGGTTCTTTCCACATTGTAGAGAGGTTACTCACAGAGAGAGACACACACACAGACACACAGGCACACACACGGCACAGACACACACGTAAGACACAGACACACAATCCAGTATCACAGCATCTATTTACAACCCTCTTAGCAATAACTTATTTGTGCCACCCCATGAAGCCAGTGGCCTGTTTTCTCTTGCTCACGAGCATCCAGTATCTGGTGTCTGCTCTTGACAAGAGATTAGTAAGTATATGCTAAATGGACCAGAGAAGAGAAAGCTCAGCATGAGCGTAGCAAGTCAGGAGGATTTCATGGCTTGTGATACACCGAGTGAAGCCTGGAATAAAATGGATGGGAGAGGCACAAAGGCCCAACGCGGCTAAGGGAGAAGAGGTGGACGTGAACAGGTAAAGGCAACGCAGCCAGCTGACATCAAAGGGAACAGTTTAAGTAAAACAAATCTGTTGAGTCATAGAATATGAAAAGATGCAAGGAAGAACAGCCAGCCTCAGAAGCCAAAAGAAGGCATTTCATCTTGATGTGGAAACCAGCTGGAATACACTCTTTGCGCTTTATCAAGGCAATTGGGTGGTGCGTAGTTTTTAAAAACGAGTCTGGCAGGTACGTGCAAAATGAATGGAGTAAAGGCAAAACCGAAGGCGGAAAGAGTTTACAGCCGTGGTCGCAGTATTTTAGTGTTGGGGGGGGCAAGGCTGCTGGAAATGGGGTGGAGATAAAAGGGTGAACAAGTTTTGAGGGAAGAACTCCAAGACTTCATTGGATACTGGGAGAGAGGAAGAGGCAGCCTTGATACTCAGGCTTTGAGACTGAGCAACTGAAGAAGAGAGGGGATTTAACTGCTGCTCAGCAGTCTGGGCCTCCACTGAAGCCATGAAAATGGCCTCCGTAGGCTCACAGGGAGTGGCACTATTAGGAGGTGGCCTTGTTGGAAAAACTTTGTCACTGGGAGAGTGGGTGTTGAGTGCCACTCTCTCTTCCTGCTGCTTGCCAATCTAGATAGAGAACTCTCGGCTCCTTTTCCACGTCTGCCCGTGCACTGCCATGCTGCCCACGACAGTAATGGACTCAACCTCTGAGCCGATACGCCAGCCCCCAGTTAAATGTTTTTCTTCATGAGAGTTGCCTTGGTCACGCTGTCCTTCTACAATAGAAACACTAACTAAAGCAGCCTGTTTTGGCTTTTTTCCCCCTATAAAATGGGTCCCAATTCTGCTCTTAGGAATAGATACAGAACAAGGGCTCTCCTTATGTCACAGGCCAGCTTCCTCAATGGCTCAAATGACCCTAATGTTCCCCCCAGTCATCTCCCTCCCATAAACTTCCCTCGTTCATCAGTTGAAATCAGTGAGACCTGCCTTTGTCTCCCAGGAGCCTCACACTTTCCCCTCTCAGTTTGTACGCACCCTGAGGAAGTGTTTGGTTAGGCCAGTCCGATCCCCACGTCATGCAGCAATTAATCCCAGCTCATCTCAAGTTCGTGTCTTCCTCTGGATGACGTTGGGAAGCGTAGCCTAACATTTCCTTGTGCTGATTCTTTGTAATCTTTGTAATTCTGTATTGAAGAGTCAGGCGGATCTACATGATGAGTTTGAGGCCAGCCTGGTGTACAGGACAGCCAGAGTACAGAGAAACCCTGTCTCGAAAGACCAAATTCTTATATATAGCGTGGAAAGGGAGGCTGTTCTGTTTGCTTGCAAGTGATGAAAAGACCCAGAATGATCCTGGTATCTTGAGGCATTTTTTTTCACTTACGTTTGTTTTGGTAGTAAAAATGAGAGATGCACGGCCCGTGACTTCCCGTGTTAACCATTTCCAGTGTGCATGGAGGTGCAGTTAGTACATTCGAGACTCTGCACCCATCACCTCCCTCCACCTCCAGGGATTCTCCGTGATAAAACTGAAGCTGCACGTTACCCAACTGTCCACTCCTGCTCCTGGGTTCTGGCAACTGCCTTTTGACTTTGATTTTAGAAACTCCCCATAAGTGGAATCATACAGTATTTGTGGTTCTGTGACTGGTCTATACCCCTTAGCATGTTTATGCATGCTGTAGGGGTGTGAGAATTGTGTATCCTTTTTAAAGGCTGAATGACGCTCCATTATATATGATATGTCTTATTTTGTATATCTACTCATTGTTTAGTTTTTAAGATTTATTTTTTAAAATATTCTTTATGGTTTATTTAACTTTATTTTATGTGCATTGGTGTGAAGGTGTCAGATCCCCTGCAACTGGATCTTCAAACAGTTGTGGGCTGCCATGTGGGTGCTGTGTATTGAACCTGGGTCCTCTGGAAGAGCAGTCAGTGCTCTTAACCACTGAGCCATCTCTCCAACCCCCTAAGATTTATTTTTTATAACTGATGAAGTAATCCAGGATGATACCAATGCTCATATTTCTAAAACTATTATACTTAGAGCTCATCTTTACACTGACATTGATTCAGTAATTTATTATGTGCTTGTATAGTCATTATAAGTTCACCTATTATCTAGTTCACATTCTTCATTTTCCCATCAAATAATCCATTCTCTCTGTCTCTCTTTGTTTCTGTGTTTCTGAATGTCTCTGTGCCTCTGTCTCTGTGTTTCTGTTTATCTCTGTGTCTCTCAGACAAGGTTTTGCTGTGTAAGCCAGGTTGGCCTAGAGCTTTCAGTCCTGTGTCATGGCCCCCAAGTGCTAGAATCACTGATTATACATTACGATGCCTCTATTCCCTTCCTTCCTCCCTCCCTTCCTTCCTTTCTTTCCTTCTTTCTTGCTTTCTAATTTATGAGTGTGTGTGTGTGTGTGTGTGTGTGTGTGTGTGTGTGTGTGTGCAGAGGCCAGGAAAAGGCATTGTATCCCTTGGAGTTATAGACAGTTGTGACCTGACCTATATGGATGCGGGGAGCCTAACGGGTCCCCTGGAATGGAAGTGCTCTTACCATTGAACCATCTCTCCAGCCCCAGGATTCTTGTCATCAGTACCTGCAAGGCTAGGAACTCATCAGAGATGGCACTGTACTATCCCGCCAGTCAGAGTCTAGCACAGAAGTCCAAGTGTTTACAAGCTCAGGCATAAAGTGAAAGAAGAGAAGGAAGCTGCTGTTGTCAAAGCTGGGTAACCAATTACGAATGATTTTAGCAAACTTCCCGGGAATCTTCCATCTGTCAGCCTATTAGCCTGACGGAGCAAGGAAATCATTTGAGTGCCATTTCCAAAGGGTGATTACTGCTTCCATTCCTGAGTGTTCACAGCCTTCTCTTTCTGGGAACCAAAGCATCACCAGTCTCAGATTCTGCGGTCCATGGTGGGTATTTAACACTGAAGCCAGAGCTGGGCGGTGGTGGCACACACCTTTAAGCCCAGCAATCCAGAGGCAGGCAGAGCTCAGTGAGTTTGAGGCCAGCCTGGTCTATAGAGTGAGAGTTCCAGGGGATCCAGAGCTGTTACACTGAACTCAAGCTATCTTTGCCTTTCTATTTTCATTCTCTGAGACAAGACATATGGTCTCCTGGTTTTTCATGAGTTGCTATCTGACTCTTGTGTGAGCTCCTTATGTACCTTGGGGTATTGGTCATCCGATGTTCACATCGGAATTCACTGAAAGCAGTCTAGTAACAATGTTCATTTGGTTCTTTCAGTCTGAAGACAAAGCCCTTATTTTGAAGAGATTTATTATGAAAAAAAAAAAGATTTGTAATTGTGCTGGTTCGTGTTTTGTCAGCTTGACCCAAACTAGGGTCATCTGGGAGATGGTAGCCTCAACTGAGAAAAATGCCTCCATCAGATTGGCCTGCAGGCAAGTCAATGGAAAATTTTGGATGTGGGAGGGCCATGCCCACTGTGGGTGGTCCCATCCCTGGGCAGGTGATCCTGGGTGGCGTAAGAAAAGTAGCTGGATGTGACCCGAGGAGCAAGCCAGTAAGCAGCACCCCTCCAGGGTCTGTGCATCAGTTCCTGGCTCCAGGCTCCTGCCCTGTGTGAGACCCTGCCCTTACTCCCTCATGATGGACTTGAAACTATAAAATGAAATAATCCCTTTCTTTCACAAATTGCTTTTGGTCATGGTGTTTATTGCACCATGACCATCGCAGTAGAAAGGAAACTTGGACCGGAATTAACTGGCTTTACTGGGGATTGAACCTGGGGCCCAGCATCTGCTATGGCAAGCATTCTAACAGCTAAACACACCCCTGCCCCAGTCCTTAGCTTTTGAGATAGGGTCTCCTGATGTAGCCTGAGCCTGCCGGAACCTCCCAAGGGCTGGGATTATCGTATGCACCACAGCTGTGACTCCTCTGTCATACTCTCCACTATATACTGGGCCTGTTTTCAACTCCATGCTACAGCACCCCCCCCCCCCCATAGCATAAAACCCCTCAGTTTTCCTCCCTGCCTGACTTTCCCCAAGTTTATGGCATCCTCGTTAAAAGCTGGGGAGAGGGACTCGTTGGGGTTTAGGTGGTGTGTCATCTGCGTGTGGACAACTGAAAGTGAGGGGCAGCGAAAAGTGCAGATCTGGGCCCCTGTGGAGATGTGGACTCTCTCCGTGAGAGTGACGGATCAGGAAGCCCAGCAGAGGCTGAGAAAGGAGTCTTGCAAGCCTGGCAGTCGGAAGCAGGAGGGGTGGTGTGTGACTCTCCAGCAGAAGGAACTCAAACTCTCAGGATAGGAAAATGATCCCACCCGCCTCCACCTCCAGACAAGCGAGGGGCTGGCAATTCAGGTGGAAAAGACTCGGATCTAAAGAAGCTACAAAAGAGCCAAGTTGCAAAAAGTGGTGGGGATAGGAGAGAAGAGACGACACAGGGCCAGTGCCTTCAGGAATCGGAGAAGGGTACTAGCCGTTCTTGAACATGATTGGTGCACTGCTCTTCCAGAGAACAGCTCTGGCAAAGCAGAAGTGGAAGTGTGCTTGTGTGTATGTGTGTGTGTGTGTGTGTGTGTGTGTGTGCCTGTGTACTTGTGCGTGCATGTATGACTACATGCATGCAAGTGTGTGAGTGCGTGTGTGTGTGAATGTGTGTGTGCCTGTGTACTTGTGTGTGCGTGTATGACTACATGCATGCAAGTGTGTGAGTGTGTGTGTGTGTGTGTGTGTGTGAAGATATGCTACACATTCTGTGAACTAGTAGGTTTGGCAGTCAGCACCAGGCAAGAGAAGTAGATAGAAAAGGAAAGGAAAACAGAAGTAAGCAAAGTTTGAGGCCACAGAAATACTGTTTTAAGACAGAAAAGAAGGAACCCACTGGGTGAGAAATACTGAATAAGAGAATTCCTGCCATCGTTGGCAGGGAAATCACAAGACACAGGGAAGAAATCTGGGTGCAGGCTGGAAGACGCCAGATAGCAAAAGGAAGCAGGTGCCGCTTGAGGTAAAAGAGGCAATGGTAAGGGAAAACGCACCCCAGAGGACAGAGCAGAGGGAGGCATGGGGAAAACCAGTCCACAATGACGTCAGATGGAATCTCAAGTCTGCTCCTGCCTCCCTGGGTGTTTGATGGCAAAGATGTTTTGTGAAATTGATGTCAGATAACGCAGGTGCATGTGCCCAGTGAGGGTTTATCCGAGTATTTCTGAGGCGTCTCAGAGCTGGCAATGCAAAGACAAGATCTGAAGAGGCTGCAGCAGGGAGTTCAAAGGCTCACAGATGCCTGCCCTTGTCTCTTAAACACATGCATGCACACACACGCATGCACACACCTACAGTCCACTTTTGCTTTATCAGAACCGCTTTCTGGAACACCAGTGTATCTATCATGTTCAATGCCTGGTGGCCATCTACTTCATGACGGAATCCAAGGGTGACTAATGGCACAGCATTCCTGATAACTCCAGCATGGGGAAGCCGGAACACCTGGACAATCAGGTCGGATTGCCCAACATCTATCCCAAAGGGGCTCTCGAGAGCCTGGGCCACTCAAAGGACACATGAAGGTCAGCTGAGCAGCCTGGGCTGAAGGCTCCAATTTAAGATCCTGGGAGGAAAAAAAAACTGGTATAAAAAGAAAACTGTCCTATCTTAATCAACTGAGTAAGAACACGATGCCTGATAGCGGTATTTCCCACGGTGTTTTGGTCTTTCGCGCCTGCCGTACAAGGAAACAGTCGCTCACGTAAACTGTGTGAAAATGCCGCTGGACATATGCTATCTTTTTAAAGCAAAGGATATAACCATATTAGATGTTTGGCCAGAGAAATAATGCCTGCGCAAGGAATAAAAGTTTTTTTAAGCACTTAAATGCACTTAATTTTTAAAGTTTTTAAATAAAGGCAGAGTGAGGGAGAAACAACAACACGGCCCACTGTCACCTCCCTCGACTCCTCACGCCACCCGCCACCCTTAGTGCCACCTGGTTCTGTCGCTCACAGTCAGCTCCAGCCCTAAGGTTCTAGCTGGAGCCAAAACATGGCCTCTTTTTGCAGAGGCCTCTTGCTGCTCCGGTGCCGAGAGCTAGTCCCTCAAAGCCTCGGAGAAAGAAGGGGGCTCCGAGTAGGCATGCCAGTGTTGGTCGGTGAAGCAGGGACTGGATGGTGAGTCCTCAGGCTACCGTTTCCTCCCTGCGGTCCCAGAGCTGGGCCAGCCCCAAGTGGAGCTGCAGAGGCACAGTTCACGGGGTCGGAGCAGGGTCACCAGGTTCCCAAGCAGGTCTCTGCTCCCTCTTTAATGTTCAGAATCACCAGATTAGAGGGCCAAACCTTGCTGCCGACCACATGAAAAGCCTCTGACTCAGACCGTCCAGGAGGATGAAGGACGCTCCGAGAGCTCAGAACCACAGACTCTCAGAGTAAGCAGACACTGGCCTGGGTGTGACTCTGGCTAGATGCCAGCGCAAGCTCACAGTCCTCCAGGGACACCACCCTCTGAGGTGGCCCAATTCATCCATGAGGAGCTCTGATTATTTCAAAGATTTCCCTTCTACTGATCTCAAGTCTTTATACCCTGGAACTTGCAGGCACTTGTCTGAGTGTGTCCTCCAGGGCCACATAAATCACACATTTGATATGTTTGGTACGCCTTGGTCCCTTTGATTTTTTTTTCCTGTTGATGGCGGTTCTCTGGTTGATGAAATTTGTCTAGCTCTGCTATCAACCTGGCTCTCAGATCTGAGCACAGTTCTCTGGTAGCGAGGCATGCCATGCCGAGTAGAGCAGGGTCATCGTGCCCTTTATTCCTGGTACCAGGGTGACCACAGCGCTTTAGAATTCCGAGGACTGCATCACACTGGACATTGTTGCTCACAAACACTTGAGTCAACTATGAGCAACTGATTTTGAGGACCTAAGATGAGAGCCCCAGGCTCCAGCAGTGGCGTTCACATGAACGAACTGATATATACATCATGTGTTGGGTCATTAGGTCACCCTGGAAGATCCTTTTCAGCTATGTCTTTGGTAAATATGATTCCTTCAAACTCTGTGAAGTTGCATTTTATAAAATCATTGGAAGAGCATGTACACTGGGGGAGAGGCCTATGAAACTCAATATTTTCACTTCTCCAAAGCACAACAGACTGCTGAATTAACTGCCCTAAGCATTAACTGCATTCAGATTACATACTGGGGCCCTGCTCCGCTCCAGGTCATGACCTATGTACAGCGGGCAGTGTACTGGACAGCAATAGCAATCCTATTCTGGAGGCAGGTGTTTGCCTACAGAATCGACAGGATGATTAAAAAGAAATGCAAACATTTATGGGGCGGTTTCCCGTGTGACAGGCATTGTTCTAAATGCTCTTTGTGTTTCTTCTCAGTAAGACCTCTGTGGTGAATGTCATGATGGTCCCTGTTCATAGATAAAGTGTGTGAAAGCATAGAAAAGTAAATTCATTGTAGACAGAATGTCTGTCTTGCCAGGTCCCCCTGCCATTCAGTCCCAAATAAACACACAGAGGCTTATATTCTAATTATAAACTGTTTGGCCTATTGTTCAGACTTATAACTAACTACCTCTTACAACTTAAATTAACCCATAATTCTTATCTGTGTTTAGCCACGTGTCTTAGTACTTTTTCTCAGTATGGCATTCGCATCTTGCTTCCTCTGCTTTTGGCTGATAACTGTGTCTCTGCCTTTCCTCTTCCCAGAATTCTCCTAGTCTGGTCACCCCGCTTATACTTCCTGCCTGGCTATTGGCCAATCAGTGTTTTATTAAACCAATACAAGTGACAAATCTTTACAGTGTACAAGAGCATCAACCCACGGCAACTCATTTTCTCTAGGTCACACGGATCCTATGGCCACTGCATAGTTAAAATTCTGAGGATCACGTCACAGTTCTGATTCACACTGGATGGATTGCTCACTAAAACCTCTATCCAATTGGGCAGCCAACTTTGAGGACCTAGGATTAGGTAGTCTGGTTCCAGAGTCTGTCCCCTTAACCACTCCTGCTGCATCTGTAAAGATAAATATAAGCATACTCATAGATACATTAAAAATGTTATCACATTCAGAAAGGAATTTCTCTTTTTATTAAATTTTTGAGAATTCTCGCCCTTTCCTCCCCCTCTCTGAGCCCTCCCGTATATTCCTCCCTACTGTCTTTAAAATGCATTGCCTCCTATTTATAATTGTTGTTTGTATGCATGTATGCTTATGCATATATTCCTGAATATAACCTACCCAGGTTGTAAGTTACGTGTTTTTATGTTTTCCAAACTGACAACTAAATACTAGACAACCAATTGGTGTGATCTTCCCTGGGAAAGATCCGAAAGAAGAATCTTTCAGATGGGGTCTGAATGACAAGAAAGACAACTTTGGTCTTGGGTATGGTTAAGGGATGAGGTCACAGAGGCAGGCAAGGGCTTCCTACACTAAGGACTTGGGTTACAGTCACTCAGCCAGTTCAGGACATGCTGACTCCCTCCAGCATCCAGCTGTTTATACCTACCTTGGCCACAATAACTGTGAACAACTATATCATGAAAGACTTCCTGATTGTCCTACAATCCTTGGCAGTCCTTGACACCAGTGTTGACAAACAGCAAGCCACACTGGACATGCAACCACGACACAGACAATCTCCATCATGCTACATGACCTTGGCCCAGCCGCTACAGCCCATCTAACTTTTTATTTCCACGGGATTAGCCATTGCTGCAGAACACTACCTTACTTCTAGAACGGAGCCACTGCGGTACTAACGGGGAACCCTTTGACCTAGGGAGTACTTGTTCCTTCTGCCACTCTCCCCCCCACCCCCACCCCTTCCGCCCTTCTCCCTAGGAGGCCCACGTGAGCTGTGTCCTTCTTGACATGTTTGGCTTCTGTTCCTAACAGTGCCCTTGGCTGCCTTCTCAGCTCCCAGAAGCCCTGCTGCTCTGACCCCATCAAGTTCTACTTACCCGGGCGTTATACAGCCCTCCCCTTAATTACACACTCAATCAGTTCCTCCCCAGCTCAACAATTTGTGGTCTCTGAGCATCCCCAGCTGCTCTCCAGAGGAGGCTCCCCAGCTCGGCCTTGGCAGCCTCTGAAGCCCTGACTGTGTTTCCGAGGCCGCCCTCCGCCCTCCCCAATGCCAGAGTTGAAAGTCTGCCTATTTCACACCCTATTTCCTTGCAAATTAATTCTCTGATGGATGCTGTCCTTTGCAGCGACTCAATGCGGGCCATTTCCTTACATCTTTCCCTTACCTTTAAACCTTTTAGTCTCTCTTAAATCCTGATTTCTCTCTGAGAAGCCTCCCTGGGTGGCGGCAGGGGGTGGGTGAGAGCAGGGGAGCCCCCTGTTTGCCTATCAGTATGTAGGAAACAACCTCACCAACACCGCCCAACCTCAGCATCCTTCTGCTGGTGTGATGAGGCCACACCTCTGATATCAGATCATGTACCTTCCTTCTCCAAAACCGGGGGAGGGGGGCACGTGGAGCAACCCGACATCCAGGTATATACTAGCTGCTAAGTTCTGGGTTCTTCCACCCCCAAATTCAAGAAGATATGGATTCCAAACTTGGATTTGAGCAACTAGAACGTTCCAAATACTTCCATAGTAATTTTGCTTACCACCTCCCCACCCCATGCAGCCCTCAGCGGACAGCATCACCACCCTCTCAACACACAGCAGAAACTCTGTGGTGATTTGAGAGTTGCCCAAGGCCCCAGGTCCCAGGAAAGTGGTAAGGCTGGAGTTCAGATCCCTGGCTATCAGCTCCAAGTCAGGTAGTTGTGTAGTTCATGCAGTCCTGGACACCATAACCTCTAGTCACAGAAATCATACCCACTAGTGGTAGCCAGCACCGAGCTCCGGCTGCCCACAGTGACCCGAAGACTCTGAAGAGCGGGGAGGGGCCCACGGATTTCTCTGGAACAATACGAGCAAGGCCATATGGTCCTATAATGGAAGATGCCAGTGGGGGTCATGTTACAATTTATCAAAAAGTAAATCAGTGCACCACACTCACAACACAGAATGAAGCTGCTATGCCACTACAGGTCCAGCTGCTACACCTCTACCATCCCTGTGGTTCGCATCCCTTGTTCCCAAGGGGACGGGGAACTTCAACCAAGCCACAAGTGGTCGCTGCCAATCTGTCCACCTTCTAAAAAAGCATGTGCCTCTTCTCTCTCAATTTTATCCTGTCATGAACCCCCATAGAAGACCAGGCCCTTGGGCCAAGCTGCTCTGATACCATTGGTTTATCAGATCAAATTCCCACAATAGTCAATAGCTCATTTCATCTTAGGAACAATATCACATGCCTAACCTATGGGACCCTCAGACAACACTGAGAGGGAGCGATCATGTCAGATCCCCTCTGACAAGTGAAGATATGCAACAGTTTGTAAACATGCAGCTTTGGTGCTAGCAATCAAACCCCAGGCCCTGTGGATGCTACATATGTTCTCCACCAGTGACCCACACTCCAGCTCTCCACGGTTTAGCAGCAGGAGCTTAACCGACTTGTCCAGAGTTATACCAACAATCCTGGCAGAGGGGAGGATATCAGCCCTGCTTGATGGCAGTTCAAGGTCAGTGCCCTCCAGTTCTCACACCTTAGTCTGGCCCTTGCTTCAGAAATATTGATTGTGCCGCCCCCTATTCCTTCAGCGAGCAGCACTTCTTACAAATCAGGTATAGAGCTGGGAGGTGGTGGTGCACGCCTTTAATCCCAGTACTCGGGAGGCAGAGGCAGGTGGATCTCTGTGAGTTCGAGGCCAGCCTGGTCTACAAGAACTAGTTCCAGGACAGCCTCCAAAGCTACAGAGAAACCCAGTCTTGAAGCAGAAAAAACACACACACACACACCACAAAAAAAACCACACACACACACACAAAAAAAAAAAAAATCAGGTATAGAAAAGGGAGAAATGAGGCCGGGCGGTGGTGGCACACGCCTGTAATCCCAGCACTTGGGAGGCAGAGACAGGCGGATCTCTGTGAGTTCGAGGCCAGCCTGGTCTACCAAGGGAGTTCCAGGACAGGCTCCAAAGCTACAGAGAAACCCTGTCTCGAAAAACAAAAAACAAACAAAAAAAAAAAAAGAAAAGAAAAGAAAAGGGAGAAGTGAGAAGGGCAGCTTTTTGTTGAGAAAATGCTTTTCAGTTCTTTGAAGCCAGCTTTAGACAGGAACTGGACTCTTGGAGGCTACTGGGGCAGCCAGGCTGACAGAGTCCCTTGGCCACTAGAGGGCAGGGCCTGAACAAAACACAAAGCCAGTTCCCCAGAGATTGCTCTCCCTGCCAGCTGAAAGCGACTCAAGCATCCCCAGGACACTCCACTCTAGCTGAGGCCCCGCCCCACCCACCCCACCCCCAGCCTGCAGCCTCCCTTGAGGCTCCTGAGGTGTCCAGAAAGTGTCCCTACAAAAGGCTTCTAGCTTAGGAGGGTGCCAGGTACCACTTTTAAAAGACTTGAGTTTCTTGGACAGCAACAGGCCTAGCGGCTGGTCCTGGTGTCGTGAGGACAGCAGTGGGAAGATGGGGGCTCTGCTCCCCCCTCTCTGGGTTGGGTTTCTGTTCCCTTGCTGTCTTTCTAGCTGAAGTTCCCTTTCCACTTTCAAGGAGAAACCTTGAAGGAGAATCCGCACACAGCAGGAGAGACTGGGCGTACCTGATGTCAATCATTTTGGTCCACTGACTAGCAGAACAGAGTTCCATAAGGCAAGCCTTGATTGAGGCCCTCAGAAAGTTCCAGCAGCTAGGTCCCAGATGGAGTTAAAGCCTTCCGGCTCAAGCAGAGCTTATGGGAGGAGGCAGGGAGAGCTGGAAAAGTGAAAGCCTTAGGAGGCCCTTTACTTGGCCCCCACTTAAGTGAGACATCGCTAGGATTTCTTTTTTTAAAAGAAAAAAATATCTACTTATTATGTATACAATATTCTGTCTGTGTGTATGTGGAAGGCCAGAAAAGGGCACCAGACCTCATTACAGGTGGTTGTGAGCCACCATGTGGTTGCTGGGAATTGAACTCAGGACCTTTGGAAGAGCAGGCAATGCTCTTAACCACTGAGCCATCTCTCCAGTCCCTCACTAGGATTTCTTTAGCAGCATTCTTGAACTCCCAAAGAAAGGAGCTGGGGCGGGGCCAGGGGATGGTGGGGAGCTATGAAATACCTTCCCATCCATCCTTCTCCAAGCTTAGGACATCTTCTTCAGCAAGGTCAATGAGGTCATGTGGGTGAATCCTGACCCCAAATGACTTCATCCTTGTAGGAGCAGGAAATTGGGGTACTGAAAAGAGGCGATTCCTTGGGACCACGCTATAAGACTGCTCTCTATGGGCTAAGGTGAGAGGCCTCGAGAAACTAATCCTGCCTTTGTCTTCCCATGTATGTCTGGCGGGCCCCCGTCTCCTAGACAGAAAAACACAAGTTCATGGAAGTTACATGACTTGCCCTCAGTCACACCAGAGCTGAGGGAGAGAGTCAGGTTGTGAATACACCCTCGGGCATGTTGCCAGGGAATGGCTATCATAGGGAGGGCTGTCACAGGGAGGGCTGCCACAGGGAGGGTACTGCTTGCAGAGGGTTGGTGGGACTCAGGAGAGGAAAGCCTCACTGGCAAAAATGGGAAGCAGGGAGATATATAGAAAAGACATCTGGGGGCCTTTCTGCTTGCTCGGTCGACCCTCACAACCGAGACATAGTTATGAGGAATAAATACAAATTATACATCACTATTACCATTTTACATGAAGGGAAGAAAACGGGTCTTTGGAAACAGAATTTGAACCCAGGGACAGCCTTGGCATTTTCCTTTGCTCCAGGCTGCCCCCTAGTGGTAAACAGGGGAGCATGCACACAAGGAGACAGTTCTCACTTCCAGGGTCGGTCAGAACATCTTTGCAGAAGTCCAAGTCCTACCAAGTCCTGCACTTGGCTGTAGACTACAGTAATTTACAAGACCCATAATGACTGACCAACTTCCTACATGGAAGTGACCAACAGAACGGATGAGCAGGGATCGGAAGGCAAAGGCAACCTGTGTCCAGGCTCGGGGATGGAAAGTGTGCCAAGGTCAAGAGACCGGAGAAGTGGAATTCCCTTTTCTGAAAATAGAGTCATCAGAGCTGAAAGGATGGCTTGTGTCATTGTGGGTGGGGGAGGAGGTAAAGGCACTTGCGGCCAAGCCTGACAACATGAGTTCAATTCTCATATGGGGGAAGGAGAGAACCCATTCCAGCATGTTGTCCTCTGACCTCCATATGTACAGTCATACGTCCTTCCCCCCATGCACACAAATATATATATATATATTCCTGTCCAGGGAGGTGTGGGAGGGACAAGGCTGGAGAGGTAAGGCTTTAGAGGACGAAGAGAAGCAAACGTGTGGATCACTAGGCAGTCATGACAGTAACTTAGAAAATGAGTTCAGGAAAGTAATGGCAGAGAAGGGGACCTGCCACTCAAACATTCAACTATCTGAGCATGTGTTGGGCACCATTTTACTGCTGAGGACACATTAACGGATGGGATGATCAAGTCTGCCTGCACATGGCTTACATTCTCGTCGGAGGAGAAGCGAATAAACGTGAAGCTATGTAGTAGCAAGAACTGATAAATACTGTGGAGGGCAGAATCGTGAGTGCCAGCCACCATAACCAAAGGACCACGGGCTGCAACAGAAATTCATTTCCTTAGCATTGGTGCAAGTCCAAGGTGAAGGGTGTGGAAGGGCTAGTCTCTTGAGGCCTCTCTTCTTAGCCCATAGAGAGCAGTCTTATAGTGTGATCCCATGGAGTCCCCTCTTTCAGTGCCCCAATTTCCTGTTCCTACAAGAATGAAGGCGTTTTGGGTCAGGACTCACCCACATGGCCTCATTGACCTTGATGATGTCTTTAATCTGTGTGAAAGAAGAGGCTCTAGAACTTCAACATAGTAATATTTGGAGGACCTAAGCAGCCCACGGTGCAAGTGAGAGGCCATAACAAAGGTTCAGAGTAGAGAGGCAAAGGGGCTGGTATGTTATTTGCATAAGCTAATACGGAGATTGAGGTCTGAATGAAGTGTGAGAGCTGACCACAGGGATGTCAGGATGAACACTCCAGGAAGAGAACAGCCTGTGCAAAGTTACCGTAGTAAGGTCAAGGCTCTGGACTTCTTGGCACACTCATTTTTTTTTTTAATCCCAGCACTTGGGAGGCAGAGACAGGCAGATCTCAGTGAGTTCAAGGATAGCCTGTCTACAAAGTGAGTTCCAGCACAGCCAGGGCTGTTATACAGAGAAACCCTATCTCTAAAAAAACAAAACAAAAACAAAAAAAGGTCTTGAATTGCTGATTAATGAATTTCGTTTGATAAATTGTGGCATTATGAATGATTTATTGAATTTATATTTGTATATTTGGTATTCATGCTGTTTCCTAGTGTAACACTTTTTGTTTTTTTAATTATTTATTTATTTTGATATTTATTGAGCTCTACATTTTTCTCTGCTTCCCTCCCTGCCTCCCCGCCACACACTCATTTTTAAGAGCAGAAAGACAGGGCAAGGGTTAGGGGGAAGATGGCGGTCTAAGGGCATGAACTTTTGGTTAGGGGGAAATAAGTCACAGCGATCTGCACAGCGTGGTGACCATGATTAAATGTGTTTCTAGGCTATTTGCACTTTGTGGCAGATACCACAAATGGGGTGATGGTAAAAGAAAGAGATTGACCTCACATAATTCTAGAGGCTGGGTCAGCAAAGATCAAGATGGCGGCATGTGCACCCTTGAGAAGAGGAATACCATGTCGTCACACTACAGAGCAGGGGACAGAGCTGGCCCACAAGTCCCTTTCTCAGTACACCCATTCATCCAGGAAATAGAGTTGCTATGACCCAAACACCTGCCCTTAGGCCAAAGGCCCCAATACTTTTATTTAGGGACTCGGTTTCCACATAAAATTTGGACAGAAAAAAAAAAAGAAATACAAAAAAAAAAAAAAGAAACAGTGCTCAAGCTAAGGGTCTATGGAGAATGAGATAAAGAAAAAAATCTGTGGGAATCAGGTGTGGCCTGGCTCTACAAATAAAAGTTGCTTAAGCTCTTGTAAAAAAAAAAAAAAACAACAACAACAACAAAAAAAAAAAACACCTGAACTATGGCAACTCTGTTCTGTTCTCCTAAGAGAACAGATTTTAGTTCTCACCATGTACAAAAAGTGACCGAGGTGGTTATGTGAATTAGCTTGATTTAATCACTTCATACTGTTTATTTATGAAATTTAACCATTTCATAGAGATAAACATCAAACCTATCTTGCTTTATGAATATAGACAATTATTATCCTTCAGTTACAAGTGAAGTCAAAAGTTACTATTGGGGTGAGAGGGAAGAATGAGCAAGACAGCAGGGCATCCCAGGGCCTCAAGAACATTACAATGACTGTCACTTCTTTTGAGATGGGAACCAGAGATATTGGGGCAAAAGAGGATCAGGATTAGATTGTTTCTAAAAGCAGCTGCTGTCTCGGGATAGACTGGGAAGAAGCACAGAGAGGCGGAACTGGGTAGGAAGTCTTTTCAGGTGTCCAGGTCAGTGGTAACGAGAGAGTTAAGACAATAGCAAGAGAAGTCTCAGGAAGGGTCGCTTCTGGGTACAGCTGGGAGAGATGCAGCAGAATTCACTGATGATGCAGTGGGCGCGGGCTATGAGAGAGACGGGACTCAAGGGTGACCCCAAAGGTCGTGGCCCAAGCCACTGAGTCAATGATAGTTTAGTTAGAGGAGGGGACCTGTGGGAGGTGAGAGGGACAGGGAGCTTCAGAGCTGATGGTTGATTGTGGGCCCTGGGAAGTCTCAGACCAATGACATACCTTTACTATCTAAACTGAGGTACTACTGAGTAGAAAGAAGTGAGACTCATTGAGCAGTTGATACTGAAAATTACAGAACTACCTAGGGTAAGCGCAGGAAAAGAGAGTAGAATAAAGGTCCCCAAACTAAGTTCAGGACCCTTCAACACTTAGAGGTCAGGGAAGGGGGTAATTCCGCAAAAACAGACAAGCGGAGAAAGTGGAGGAAGCAAGAGCGTGCCTTAGAAGCCAGAAAGCTCGCAGCATGCTGATGGGCCCAGGGAGACGACTGAAAACTGGCTATTGGATTTGCAGGACAAGGGCGGTCTCCATGGAGCTTGGGGGTGAATACCTAGTAAAAAGAATCAGAAATGGACACTATTTTGAACAGTCTTGCTAGAAAGAAAAATGCCATAGCCGAATGATGGGGAGAAATTTTAAGACAGGAGATTTTATAGCTTATTTGTATGCTAATGGGAACACGTGGTAGGGGGAAAAAAACCCCCAAACACTGACAAGACAGAAAGGCAAAGCTGGAAGGCTGGCCTGGGGAGGGACGAGAGAGGGTTCTAGTAACAGGAAGGAGGGAGAGACAAGGGGTTGCAATGCAGAGGTGTGGGCTTCTTTTTTTTTTTTTTTTGGTTGTTGCTGTTTTTGCTTCATAGTGAAATAAGGTTTGCAGCAAGCAGCAGTGAGGATGGGCAGGAGGACATGGAAGACAAGATGGAGAGATGTAACAGATTCCACAAACAGGCTGGTAGCACCGTAGAACCTTACTGACAACACAGGATGATGCGTGCTGTCTGCTTAGCACTGGAGGGAGGGTGTTAGCGCCTTCCATCAAGAGCCGGGTGGGAGGGGAGCCGCGTCTCACAGACAGCAGGAGCACAGAGGCTTTCCTGTCTGGGAAGTTGGTGGTTTGAAATCATCACGTTTGGAATGAATTCTGGGAAGGAACAGGATGCTGAAGAAGAAACAGGACCAGCAGCAGCAGACACGGACACCCTGTGAAAGGTGAAGCTCTTCCCACTTGACTGTGTCCCTACCTTTATATATTACTGTATAGTCATTGTATTATGGCAATAGTTTTCACCGATATTTTCATCCAATCATTCCATATGGTTGTCTCTACTTACCCTTTCCCCTTTCCTCTTCCTATACAGTTCTTTTCTTTCACGTCATTACCTTCAGATCTCTATTAACATGTAATGTATGTATATATATACACATAAATGTAATATATATGCATATATATATTACACACACACACATGACCCACATGTGAGAAAACACTTATCTTTCTCAATCTGGTTTATATAGTTTAATACAATGATCTACAGCTTGATCCATTTTCCTGAAAACAATGCCACTTCATTCTTTAGACGGCTGAATAAAACCAGGCTGTGTATGCAGGCCCACATTGTCCTTATCCCTTCCTCCGATGATGGAGCTAGTCCGGCTTCATCTTAGCCAATGAGAACAGGGCCACAGAGAACATGGGTGCACAGGTGTCTCCGGGGTCCGCTTCAAGACTACACCCCACGGTCTAACTGCATTCTGGGGCAGATCTCGTTTCCGTGTTTAGAAGACCGTCTTTGGGATTTCCGCACAGGCTACCCTAGCTTATTTCCCCCACAGCAGTGCACATGGTTCCTTCCCCACATCCTCACCAGCGTCTGTTGGCGGTTTATCTAACGACAGCTTTTCTGATGGGGATGAGATGAAGTCTCAGGTGGTCTTCACCTTTTTTCCCATAGACTTCAGGGCACAGCTTTTACTGTTCATGCGCATGCCCACTTATTGGTTGAACTGATCAGAGTTACCTTCCTATAGTTGTGATAAGACTATGTTGGAGGCAACTTATAAAAGAAAGCACTTTGGGTTTACGATTTCACGATGGTGGAGCAAAGGTCTATCAACAGAAACAGCCAAGAGCTCACATCTTAAACTGCAAATAGGAGAGGGGTTGGGGAGCAGGAACATGGCTGGAAATGGCGGGAGTCTTTGGAAACCTCAAAGCCCATCCCCAGTGACACATCTCCTCCAACAAGGCCACACCTCCTAATCCTTTCCAGAGAGGTCCAGCAAAATGGGAACCAAATATCCAAACATGAGCCTACGGGGGCCATTCTCCTTTAAATCACCTGAGTATTGTCAGGTGTGTTGCAAGACATTTATTTCATTTCCTTTGGGTTCTTTACATAGACTAGGTGCTGAGGCTGTCAGACTGGGGCTGATTTTCCCCCATTTTGTTGATGGCCTCCCACTGCCTCCTTTGCTGTATGGAGGCTTTTAAATCTCATGCAATTCCCTTGGCCAATATGAACTTCTTGAGCTGCGGAGTTCTTTTCAGGAAACCCCCACTCAAGTCTCTATTTTCCTGTTTTTCTCTCACTAACAGATCCAGAGTTTCATGCCTCCAATGCCACTGCTTCATTTTGAACTGATTTTTGTACAAGACGATAGATAGATAAGGATCTAGCGTTGGAGGGCCCACTTGTTCATCCTGGCCGCCTGGGTAGCTTGGCCCCAAAATAACCACAAAGAAACTGCATTAATTAAATCACTGCTTGGCCCATTAGCTCTAGTTTCTTATTGGCTAACTCTCACATCTTAATTTAACCCATTTCTTTTCATCTGTATATCACTATGAGATCGTGGCCTACCACCCAAGTTCCAGCACGTCTGACTCCGGCTCCATGGTGTTCCTCTGAATTTCTTCCTCCCAGAATTCAGTCCTGTTTTCCCTGCCTACCTAAGTTCTGCCCTATCAGCAGGCCAAGGGAGTTTCTTTATTCATTAACCAAGAAAAGCAACACACACAGAGAAGGACCTCCCACACCAGATCTGGTTTCATCCTTTTACCTGTGAATATCCAGTGTTTCCCGCATTATTTTTTCAAGTTTGTCATTCCTATGGTGTTTTTGGCATTTTTGTCAATAATTGGGTGCCTGCAGCCAGCTAGGCTTGTCTGGGTCTTCTATTCCACCCCACTGTTTTATGGAGTTGTGCCAGTACCATGCTGGTTTTGACACCATGACTCTGTGGCGTACCTTGAGATATCATGGGACCCTTAGCACTGCTTTTTGTTTAGTATTGCTTTGGCTACTTGGAATCTTTTGTGCTTCTACATCAGTTTTAGGGCTGTCTTTTCTGTTTCTGTTAAGATTGTCACTGGAATTCTGTGGGGTTTGCAGTGAAGTGCTTTTGGTAGTATGTTCAATAATACTGTAGATTTGTGAATGTGAGAAACCCTTCACCTACTGCCTTTGGTTTCTTCAGCATGTTATGGTTTTCATAGATCGCTCTATTTTGCTTTCTGTAGCTGTGATAAACCAAGACGAAAGTGACTTGGGAAGGAAAGGGAATATTTCATCTTATACTTCTAGATCACAATCTATCACCGTGGGACGTAAAGGTGGGGACACAAGCAGAAACCAGGGAGGATGCTTCTTACTGGCTTGCTCCTGGCTATTGCCCCACCAGGTTTCTTATACAAGCAGGACCCTCTGTCTTGGGGTGGCACTACCTGTAACAGACCTGTCTGATCTGGGCAACTCCTCAACTGAGACTCCCCTTCCCAGGTACTTAGTTCTGCCAAGGTTAAAATAAAATCTAACCAGAACAAGGTTTTCATTTCTTTGATTAGTTTTCTCCTAAAGTAATTTTTATTTTTGAGGCTATGGTGATGGAGATTTCTGATTTTCTGTTATTGTTATATAAAAAGGCTACTGCTGTCTGTATGTTGACTTTCTATCCTACTTTGCTCAGTGTTTTCTGGTGAGTCATTGGGTTTGCTAAGTGCAGGACCATGTTGTCTGCATACAATAATCTGGCTTCTTCCTTTCCTATCTGTGTGCCTTCTGTACCTTATGGCTCTAGCTTAGGCTTTAAGCACCACACTGAGTAAACAGAGCGGACACATTTGTCTTATTTCTGACTTTTCAGAGTCTCCTCATTTACTGTATGTTAGCTACAGATCTGTCATATGCAGTCTTTATTATGCTGAGGTATGTTTCTTCTAGTCCCAGTTTCTTCGAGGCCTTAATCATGAAGGAATGTCAGACTTCGCCTGAAGGCTTTTCAGTATCTGAGATGATTGTGTGATTTCTGCCCTTAGGTCTATTTAAGTTCTGTATGATATTTATTGATGAATGTTGAATTTGACTCTATTATTCCCATGCTTATTTAGACTAAGACAGAATTTCCCGAGAAGGATCTTGGCTTGTCTGTGTAGCCCCTACCAGGAGGAGCAGGTCTGTTTCTATGTTCAGAACATGCACATAATACACTGTCATAACTTAAAAAACACTGCACTAGGGCTGGAGAGATGGCTCAGAGGTTAAGAGCACTGGCTGCTCTTCCAGAGGTCCTGAGTTCAATTCCCAGCAACCACATGGTGGCTCACAACCATCTATAATGAGATCTGGTGCCCTCTTCTGGTGTGCAGGTGTATGTACAGACAGAACACTGTATACATAATAAATCTTAAAACAAAAGAACACTGCACTGTAAGCCATTGATTTACTGATATTTGTCTCTCATTCTATTACAACAACTTAAAGGCAGAAGCAGCCATCTTTCTGATAGCCACAATGAGAGCCTGAGTAAAGCTGACAGAAGAAAAGAGCGTCAAGTCCCAAAGCTCACAGTTCCCCAGGTTCACACCAGTGCTCTTAGAAATCATGTCATGGAGGTGGAGAGATGGCTCAGCAGTTCAGAGCACTGGCTGTTCTTCCAGAAGATCACATGGCAGTTCACAACCATCTCCAACTCTAGTTCCAGGAGATCCAACACTTTCTGCCTTCCATGGGGCACCAGGCACAGGTGGTTTCAGACTTACATACAGGCAAAACATTCATACACATAAAGTAAGAAATTGTGTCACAGAGTAGAAAAATCCCTTTTGATGAACATGATCCCCTTTTCTATAAAGACGCTTTATTTAAAAGTCACCTTGTCTGGGTAAACACGTCACTCTCTGAGTTCCACCGTCCGTGCTTGGGAGCAGAGTGTGTGGTATTTTTCTGGGCTTAAAGCATAAGCCGACATGGCGGTCAAGAACTTGTCCAGTGGGCAGAGCTTGTCGGGGCAGCCTCTTGGCACTTGTTCCTGTGGAAGGAACAGAACTCAGCAGGTCCTGGAAAGCCTAGCTGAGCTCTGGCCCTGAGCTGGAAGAGCTGACAGTCCCATCCCCGGACAGTACTCAGCTTCTCCAGGACATCAGCAGTGATGGGTTAGCCAGGACACCAAGATACTGGCCATGAAGACACTCAGTGGCTTCCTAAAATGGGCCTCACAGATAGGAGCCTGGCAGACACTCTCAGGAAGGCTGGAGAGTCGCCCTGTTCCTGGAAGGAGTCTGTTACAGGGCTGAGATGTGGCCATGCTATACCCTGTGACTACAGGTCAACTACTGCCCTCGGTTCCATGGGATTCAGACGGCTGAGGCTAACACTTGGGACACCACTGGGCCTGAGACACGCGACACTAATTCAGGCGTGGCGGCGGGGGGGGGGGTGCGGGGGGGGGGAAATGGGACACAGAAGGACAGGGTTGGGCTTAGCCACCATCCAGCCTCACCTCAGAGATCTTACCTCTCCATGGTAATAGAGCTGCACAAACCACTCCTTAGATTTCTGGTGCTGGTAGAGTTCCATGGTCAGGTCAACAGCAAATGGAGGCCATTTGCGGTCAAAAATCCCCAAGGCCATTAGGATAGGCATGAGGGTGACGTCATGTGTGGCATACAGGTACATCTTTCTGCAAGAAGGAAACAGTTAAACGGTTCTCCACAATTGCTTGCTTCGAGATCAGGAGGCCAGGACGTTGCCTGTCTCTGCCTCAGAAACAAGGGGGCAACTAGCAGTCGGCTGCGCTGATTTAAAATCCACTCTGAAGCAGATGGTGAGGACCCTACTCCTACTCTCTTGTCTCCTGGAGAAGGACACCTCCCCCCACCCACTCACCCCCCACCCTAGGAGTTTCAAAGGAGAAACAACACCTGGGGCTCAGGTGCTACCTCTCTTCTTCCTCTGGGCCTGGCCACCCATGACTGATGTTCTTCTACCCTTGGCTACATGTGTGTAGTGGGGTTTGGAAATTGCAATTAATTTCAAAGGAATACTAAGCTGCCTGGTCTTCAACACATTTCCCGAGGAGTTTCAGTCAGTCAAACAATAAGCAAGCCACCCTTTAGGGTGTCTGCTCGATGCTAGCATGTCTCTCTTCAGGACGACCAAGGATGTTACTGGCTCTCAACCTAGGAGACTGGCACCAGATCCTTCCTCAAGGTACAAGGTGGAGATCAGCAAGGCAGCAACAGCATGCTAGATACAGTGCCGCTGCAGGTGTGTGGTGGACAGAGAGGGATGCAGCGCTGTTAGAAACCCTGTTCGCCTCTGAACTCAGGTCCCTGCACCTCTCCACAGGTGTGGCAGGTGCTCAGCCCTGTTATCTCCTCCCCATCCATCTCTTCACACCCTAACAGTACTTCAGCATCAAGGGGCATCTCGTGACAATGCAGGCTCTGCCTTGGCAGGACTGAGACGGGCCTGAGACTCTATCTCCAGACCACAATTTGCTGAGCAAGTGCCCAGGACACATGACATTTCAATAGAGGATCCCAGGCTCTGGGAAACTGGGGACGGAAGCCCATGAGCTGCTTCCAATGTTTTCAAATGTACAGTGATCCTACCTTCCGTACACCGAATAAGGGACTTGAACTACATCATCACTGTTTTGGACTATTAAACTACAAACCAGTGCGATATTCATGTATCCAGTTAACCGGGGTGATATCAATTTTTTAAAAAGAAAGGAAAAAATAACTTTGAGACATTAAACTAAAAACATACAAGGAGAGCTATAGCAGGAAGAAAAGTAAAAGTGTTGTGACCTGCTTGGGGACCCTGGTGAGCATTCTCCTGCAGCCACTGACAGCTTGGCTCTTGACCCATAGTCCCGGAGTCCCTCCCTGCAGCCAGAGGCCCCCGCAGCTCTGCATGGCATAAGCGTTCACTGTGCTGGGTACCTGGTCTTGCTGGGTGGGGTCGTGGGGTCCACAGCTCTGAGCAAGTTCCCCTCCAGGATGTGTAGGAATGGGCCCACTGCCATCTGGATACTTTCCCTGTGAAATATGAATAACATTCGGGCACCCAGGAGGCATTCAGCACCCAGGAGAGGCATCAGCTCTGCCTCTGAGGACCTCAGCAGCACAGTCGGATGACGCAGAGAAAAAGATAAGTAAGGCTGGGACCACAGCAAGGGCGGGGAAGAAGAGTTTCACATCAACTTAGAGACTTCCAACAATAACAACGTCAGCTGTCCTCTGACTTCCACAAGCGTGCACAGCGTACCTGTGCATGTGCACACACACAATAGATCAAGGTGGAAAAAAAGAAGTACACTTTGAGGAACAAAAGAGCAAAGTTGGGAAGGGCGGAGGTTAACAAGACTAAGAAACCCTGAAAGGCCCCTTGGAAAAGCACCTGCTGACTGTCCCTGCATGCACTCCACCTTCTGGAGCCTAAGCATAGTGAAGTAGGGACTTTAACTCTGTGAGCTCGGAGCTACGCCCTGCCTCTTTCATTCTGGGTCATCCTGTGACCATCAGTGACTGCAAGGCAACACATATCCTCTCGCAGTACCGAGCAAAGCAAAGCAAGGCTGACAAGGGACAAAAGATTTACTTGTGAGTGCGCCTCGCACTTCTTATTGGGGTGGGGGTGTCCAAAAACTAAACCAAAACCTACCGCTCGTAGGAGCCCCGGTACTCAAGCGCACGGAAGAGAAGGATGCCGACATGAATGGTGTAGATCTAGTTTAGAAATTACGGCTACCTCTGTAATTGAAGGAATGCGGCATGCACCTGCCGGGTACACAGGCCAGACCCAGACTGCATTGCAATGGCGTGCCATTTGTTCTCGAAGAAAACATCAGTTTTAGCAACTGATAGAAATGGAAAGAACGACGGGTCAGAAGAAAGCATGCCGTGCTGTGGCCAAATGACGAAGCGCCTGCCTGATCTCATAAAGTTTTACTAGAACACAGCCATGCCCTTTTGTGTGTGTATTACCCAGAGCTGCTTCATGATGCATAAAGATGAAGCTGCGATAAACCAGACACGGCCCACGGAGCCTGGGGTATTTGCCATGTACGTGTGGACTGGCAGAAGGGAGGGCAGTGAGCGGCTGTTTAGGTCTGGCGGGGCCACTTCATGAACAAAACCTGGAAGCTGTTGAGTCCCAGGGAGTGGCAGCTGAGTAGCTTGGCTGGAGAACTTTGGGAAGCCCAAGGCTGCTGCACAGATGGGCATGCTGACTCCAAGCCAAAGCGACCTGGGGCTCTTTACTCATGCAGCAGAAACTGCAAAATCTTGAACAGTTAACTGTTCCCCTCCCCCAGGACAGCCCCAGATTATCCGTTCCCTTTACATTAAATGCTTCCAAGCCACCTATTCTTAGTGCAAACTGAATGCTCTTAATCAGAAGAAAAAGGAAAAAAGAAAAAAAAAAGCAGTGGGCATTCCAGAACAGAATCTCAAGTACCAACAAGACACAGCAGCAAACAGGTCAGAGGATCTGGGACCAGGTCCTAGCTGTGCCATCTGCCAAAGGAGCCCAGGAAAAGTAACCAGCCCTCTCAGTCTAGCTCTTCCTTCCAAGCTAGGGACCAAGCAGGGCTTTGTGGATTCTGTCTAGTTCCTTCACCCGTGAAGGTAGCACGACTAAGCAACACCTCGCACCCGGCGAGAACAGGGAACATCTGTTAACTGAGCTGTGGTCGACAGACCGCAGCGTATGATCCCACCTTCCACTCGCTGCACTCGCTCTTGTGAAATGTGAAGCAAAGGGAAGAGTACGAGACTCAGACATGGAGGTCCAGGTCAGCAACCCCGGCTCAGAAGTGAGAGCAGAGGCCCTGGGGTAGGCTAGCCCAGAAGTGGAGGTCCAGGTCACTAGCCCCGGCTCAGAAGTGAGAGCAAAGGCCTCTTTCCACGTTGATGCCAGCAGGCAGGTGTGAAGTGGCCTGATGACCCCCCCCCCCCCACTGACCAGGTATGACTTAAGGAGAGCCCTCACCTGTGGTCTCTCACCTGTCTTCCTGCTGCAGCACGTACAAGGCTGTGTCCACGGCTCTCTGCTCGATCATCTGGGCAAACCTCTTCAGCGCTGGGCAGCTGCAGAGGCTGTGCACCTGTAAGGGTCACCAGCAGTGTCACCGGAAAGCACTCCCTGCCTACAAAGAGTGCCAGTTATGTCCCCAAGACCCTTACACCTTTGTATTAATTAAGATCTATAAGGCATAGATTTTTTTTAAAGATGTATTTATTTTTATTTTATGTGCCTTGGTGTTTTGCCTACATGTAGGTCTGTGTGAAGATGCAGATGCCCTGGAACTGGAGTTACAGACAGCTGTGGGCTGTCATTGGGAATTGAACCCGGGTCCTCTGGAAAAGTAGCCAGTGCTCTTAACCACTGAGCCATCTCTCCAGCCCCATATAGGCACAGGACTGTAAAGAAAGCTTCACACCCCATGATGGCTCCCATGCACTCCAAGTTTGAAAACTACTGATAAACTATAAGTCAAGGAATTAAAACATTTCATTTGGTTGTTATTTCCCTAAAATGATTTTAGAAACTGTATGCCATATAAATGCTTTTCATGAACCTTTGCCATATAACCTTAAACTCACTACACATAAGCACGAGGCACAGGGATGCCTGGGAGGCATCGTTATTGTCGTAAGACAAGGAAAAAGACCCTGCATTGTCTTTGGGCATCTGGTCTTTCAATCCACAGAAGGGGTCCTACTGTGTGGCACTATTATTGCATGATATGTAATATAAATTTCAATGCGTTTTAATAATATGTACACATTACACAAAATGTTATATGCATTCATAAAATGTAATACATACAATATATTTTGAGTCCATAAAAAGATTCTATGGTTAAATCAATTTGAGGAAAACAGACTAACGGGCTAACCAGATTACTTTACAGACATCTTAAAATTTTACATTGACCGATGTGTGTGTGTGTGTGTGTGTGTGTGTGTGTGTGTGTGTGTGTGTGTGAGTGCCGGGGTGGAGGGATGCACTGCTCCACTGAGCATGCAAAAGTTTGAGAACAGCTTGTGAGCATCGGCTCTGAGGTTTCTGGGAACCAAATGCAGGTTGTCTGGGTTTGGAGGCGAGCATCTTTACCCACTGAGCCACGTCACCAGCCCAAGACTCAAACATAAATATATTAATACATCTACACATACACATATATTCTAGGCAGGATTGCACTATGTAGACCAGGTTAGCTTTCTACTTTTGATCCTCCTGCCTCAGCATCTTAAATTCTGGGATTATAAGAATATAATATAGAAATGTGGACCATGCCAACTTAGATTTTAAAATATGCTGATACTCATACAGGCCTTTCAAAAGTGACACAATAAAGATGGACCCCTAAAGTTTTGGACCCTAAGAAATGCTAAATGTAAAACTGTCAAGTAGAACCTGGCGGGTGGCACCCACCTGTAACCCAGCACTCAGAGAGGAAGAGCTGGAGGCAATTCTTAGATACTACACATCTTTAGACACTGTCTCAAAAGAAGCAAAGCTTGAGTTGGGAAGACAGATCGCTAAGGTGGTTGCCATGCAAGCTTGAGGACCTGAGTTTGACCCCCTGAACCGGCTGTGGTGGCACAAGCTAACAATTCCAGTCCTGGGGGGTAGAGACAGGTGGATCCCTGACTAGATCAGTTAGAGACTATCTCAAAAACCAAGGTGTATGTGCCCTGCAGAAGGACACCTGAGGTTGTCCTCTGGCTTCCATACAGGTGAGTATATACACATAGAAAAATGGTATGTATATTCTTTACTATACTCGCTACTTAGCCCACTGGAAGCCCACTCTCCCAAACACACACAGGTCAGGTAATGTCCTGACCCTGGGTGAGTAGTCATCTAACTTCCGGTCCCTCCTTGGGTGTCCACATCCATCCTACATGCAGATCCTATTACAGCAGCCTGTAGACAGGAGGGCTCCCAGGAAGCTAAGTCACCTCATTCCCACAGCTCCCAACCCAGGACCCAGGGGAAACAGCTCTCCCACCTGCTCGGCAGCCACATTGTCCAGGAGTAGAAAGAAGTCCACTTTGTCACCACTGCTGATGCCCACACCTGCCTTCACCTTTTCCAAATCCTCGGAGATCCCTGGCTGCAAATTGGCAGTCTTCTTCCGGCTTCTGCCAAAACCCACAAGAGATTAGTAATTTATAAAATGTACTTTGTTCAGCGTTTACGATCTCATGTAATCCTTACAACAATCTAGTGTGGCTAGCAATATTATTCCCATTTTACAGACAAGACAATTAGGGCTCTAAGAAGTTAAATGACTTGTAAACATAAATCAGCAAGAATTAGGGCTAGAGTAAAAGACTAAATTTTCCAAATCCTCTTCTTTTGTTTCTACCTATTTTACTAAAACCCATGCATAACTCAGATCTGTGTGGGAACCCCATTCTTTCTACTCTGGAATAGTTTCAGTGTACCCCAGAAATGCCTGAGCAATGGCAGACGCTAGCAAGAACAAGAAAAGCCTGTTACCTGGTCTTCTCTCTCAGGCCCCAGCAGTTCTGATAGTTGGGGTACAGGACTTCGGAGCTCGCCTCATCGGTGTGGATGACGACCGATCCTGGAAGGGGGAAGGAAACACCAGTGGTAGGGGGCCTCAGCTCCCTCTTCCAGGACCGCTTCTGCCTTCCCCATCTCTTTGTCTACAGAGCTGATCTAAGTGGTCATTCTTAGGTGCAGTTCCTGCGCTGATTCTGCCCACAGCTCTCCAAGCACTGGATAGAGGAGCAGCTTTGTTCTGTTTAGCATACGCCCTCCCACTGGGCTGCAGACCTGGATCAGACCAAAGCTTCCAACTCATTCCCAAGACACAACCAGGACCAGCATGTGGGCATTCCAATACAGACCGGCTGGCTTGACTTAATCAGAATTGGGTTATTTTCCTGTTTCCCGCAATTCACTTCCATAGGCCAATAGGGTGACCTATCACAAGGCTATCCCCTCAGCGCAGAACCCATAGGGAATCAAAGCAGAGGGATTCTTGGATTTTCAAAGCAACAGAACACCCTTCACCACCACCACCACCACCCACTCATTCCCACACAGCATAAAAAGAAATGTGTTAGCGCCCACAGCATGGGGGCTCAAAGCAAAGCCCAGGTACGCTAGCATCCTTATTTCTTGTAGTCCCTGGGACCCCTCTGCAGGATTCTGGGGGCTTGTAGAAAGGAACAGGTAAGGTTGGGCACGGTGGTACGGCAGTAAAGGCAGAAGGACTAGCTACTCAAGACCAGCCTCCACTATAGACTAAGTTTGAGGTCAGTCTGAGCTCCATGAGACTATCACACACACGCACACACGCACACAGGCACTTGCCACCAAACCTGGCCCTCCGAGTTCAGTCCTCCAAACTCACATCACGGAAGGAGAAAGGACGTGTACACATTATCGTCTGTCTCCACGCATGCACGGAGCACAGAATCACACAGAAGTAAATTTAAAAACAAAGATCAGACAAAATTATCAAAGGCTCCGCCCTAGACATCCTAGATGTTGCACATCCTCAAAGACGCAGCTGACGAAGGGGACAAACATGGACAGCTGGGCTTCAACCCCACCTACACCATCTGCAGATCCGGGCTACTGGGCAAGCTACTCAGCCTCTTTCTGCATTACTTCTCTGATCTGTAAAAGGAGCTGACGGTGTCTGCCCCACAATATGTGCCGAGTTCTTAGGACAATGCTTTATGTGTCAGGAGAATAACCATGATGGAAACCTCTAGCATAACCACGAACCCACATCCGTCCGCAGTCTCCTCCTGACGGCAAGATATCAGGACGTAGCTAATGGGAAGTAAGGCACACCTGAGCAGACAATCTACATTTAACGCCCGACAGCCAAGTGGGCAGATGGACGCTCTCCGGCTTCCTGAACAGCCCGCTACCCTCTACCGTCTCGGGCACCCCAGGGCTTCCCTCCTAAAGCCATTCTGCAGTTGCACTGTCCCGTGAGTGGCAGTGGCTTCTGCCGTTCTTGGTACTGAGAAAGGCACAGATTATCCCCGAGGGGAGTCCCACTGGGCTTCCAGTCATTCAGGGAGTCACTATCCCAAGGTAGCTGGTTCCCTCCCTGCTAGAACCTGGGGCATCCTCAGTCTGCAACCTGCCTGTGGAGAAAAGGGGCCCCAGGTGACTCAGAAGCCTCCTCCCGAGTCACACTGACTATTTCCGGGAAGGGGACATTTGCCTTTTCGAAGGTGAGCAAGGGAGGAACTTTCGGAAGGCCAGGCCTTGTGGATCATTTCCAAGCCTAAGGGTTGACAAGGAGCAGCCTGCCCTGTTTGCCTGGCTTCCTAGGCACACAGTGTGTGAGGCGGCTGGCTTCAGCCAGGGTGAGTAGCAACCCCCAAACCAGTAGACGGGTCAAGTCCAACCTCTGGCCTGATGGTCCTACTGTTCTTCAAAGTTTTACAGAAACTTTATTTCCATTCAAGATACTTCTAGAAGCAACAGAACAACAATTTTTGCTACGTAGCAGCGATTAGTACCCTAATACCTGTTAGAGCGTACCAGTTAGGAGCTGATTATCTGAAATTCAAAGGAGTGCTTCCATGTGGACTTGAAACAATTACAAAAGACAAAAGCTCGCCTCATTCGCTGGCCCAAGGCCCTGTTAGGGTTTGAATCTGCAGCTGTGGTTTGAAGCACAGGATCCTGTATTTCTGAACACTTGCGTTCCCTAGAGGAGAGGTGAGGTGTGGGCACCTGGGGAGCATTAACAAAGTGGGACCGGGCTGTGGTTAGATGCGTGGAGGCAGGCCTCTGCAGGTACACCTGCCTCTGGCTCGGCATGTGTCCTGGCCTGTCACAATGTGCACACTCACCACCTCACACTGCTGTCCTGCCGGCACACCTTCCTGCCACGGCAGCCTCCCCTCTCTCTGACAGCGCAAGCCAGGAGGTCTGGCCACATCCATGTGACGGTGGCTAACATAGGTCTCACATGGGATCCAGAAAGAAAAGAAGAAATACACCCCTCACAGACAGAAAGTTCTGGAATTGACTACTGCAATCATTCGCTGATTAAATGTGTTAAGACTCAAACTCAACAACCTTCTCAATGAAGGAAGGCTTCATAGAACACGGCGGATACAACCTACATTGGGCTGGGGGTTATCATTAAGATCAGAGCCATGACAGCAGTCTTAAGCTCCAATTAGGGGTGGCCCTTTCCCTCTTTCTCAGTAGTGCCTTACTACTGCCCACAAGCCTGGACAGAATTACCTCTGCAGCTTATGTGGAAGCCCGAGGAGTCAGGAGGCAGAGGTGCACCCAGTTCCTGCTCACTGGGGAGGTCAGGTTGGCAAGGACCCCTTGCAACATGAACAACTGGAAGTCGTATACACAGGGGATGGAGAGAAAAGGCGCAGAGGAAGGGAAAAGGCATTGGAGACGAGAAGAGCTCCTCTGCCACAGGGGTGACTTTTTGACCCAAATACGAACCTTTCTGATGTCGGAAAAGCCCAGCCAGCAAACACCGAGTAGACTCCAGATTCCGTAATATGTTGGTGGAGCGGACACTGGGAGGGAAATGAACATGCAGAGGCAGAGATGCTCACATGGGAACGCAGAATGGCTGGGGATGGAGCAGGTGTAAACCTCTCAGAACCACACACAGGACACCATGGGACGGAACGGAAACCTTTCCTCCCTACAGCCTGGCTGCTCCCAGGGCCCTGACCGTGACCTTCAGTGATACTCGCCCACGGCAGCCTACGACATAAGGTAAGTGCACGGTAGCAATGTGTCCCCCAAACCACCGTGGATGAGAGCAGGGGTCAGGACGCTTATGCATGCGAGACCGCAAGTGCGTATCTATCTCCTTATCTAGGACTCACAAGACCTCTTGCGGGTTGAAGACAGGGGAAAGGAAGGGAACATCTTCCATATAGTTCTTCCTCAGCCTCTCTCCCAGGTCAAACATCTGCTGCATGCCCACCTTGGTCAGCTGCCCGGCAAACACGCCACCCTAAAGTGGGGCACACAGAAAGGGAAGATTGGTCAGATAAAGGCTAGCTCACCTCAGAGAAAGTCCCCGCGGCTCTGCAGCGGGCTTCACGGAGCAGGGAGGCATCACTTACCTTCAAGGTGGTCTTGTGATATTCAGAGTCATAAGGAGAATGAGGTTTCGGGCCACCAGCTAGATCGGTGACGGTGATATCAAACTGCGTTTGAGGTGGGATCTCTAAAAGCTTGGGGTTCCACTCCACCTGGTGTGGCCATTAAAAAAAAAAGACAGAGTTAAAAGAAAGTTCTTGAAACTGTAGCCCTAACACCCATGGCCTTGGGATGATGTGACTGGAGTCACCTGACATTAGGCCTGCAAACCTCCCCAGGGAAAGCAAGGGAAGGAGCCTGTACCTCCGACTAAAGGAAGAAAGGACCATGCCTTATTATCCCTGGTATCTTTAGCTCAGGTCTTCTCTGAGACATACTGAGACTCACAGCGCTGCTGACCCGCTAAGCCCATTCGACCGAAAGGGAGAAGCAGCCAGGCTGCTTGGCGTGCAGCCGCTCGGTGACCAAGTGAGGGAATGAGTGAGTGGGTCCGTGAATGAATGAATGAAACACGATCTCAGGGACTGCCATGTTAGTAACAACCTCTAAAGAATCGAGTGTGGTCTCCATGCTCCACAGCCACACTCAGGACTCCGCGGGAAGCCCAGCGTTACTACTGCCTATTTCTGGTTCTCTTCTCTGTTTCTGAAACAAGTGGCTGCCATCTACAGACACCTGTTTTTTCTCCTCGTCTTCCTTCAGTCCTCATAACCTGGCTCCTGCCTGAACTGGATGAGTTTTCAAAGCAACACAGGTCTCACACCTGACCCATGCGACTGTTATCTCTGCGGAGTCAGACGTGATGGTCTTCCAGTCTCCACCTTCCTAACACTGCGACCCTTCAATACAGTTCCTCGTGTTGTGGTGACCCCAACCACAAAATTATTTTCATTGCTAGCTTATAACTGTAATTTTGGTACTGTTATGGACTGTAATGTAAATATCTGTGTTTTCTGATGGTCTGAGGCGACCCCTGTGTGAAGGTCGTTCGACCCCCAGGTTGAAAATGGATGTTCTAGTCCATACTCGGACTCCCCTTCCCAGCCTACTGATTCTTTCAATGTGAACCCCATTACACATTCTAAAACTCAAACCTCTGACTCGTTCCTGCCCCGGTCCTTGAAGCAAACTCCCATCCACAGCACATAACCAAGAAGCTGTGGCCAGGGCTCTGTGCTTACACAAGTTTCTCTGGCTCTTTAAAAGCCTTCACCAAACTGCACCAGGCAAGTTGCCTTTACCAGTCTGTCCTGTTCCATAGACAGCTTCTGGAGAAGAGAGACTGAGTCATCCACTGGGTTACGAGTCTGGATGCTATTATCAGCTCCCAGAGCCCACGCAAGACACCCAATGTCAGGTCACCTGATCTGGCCTTTCCTGGGTTTTCAGAGAGGAAGCCAGCCATGGCACAGCAGGGGCGGGTCTGTCTTCTAAGATGCCAAACACGGCTGCCACAGCTCAAAGGCCGGCGCAGCTCTTCGGGCTGCAGAGTCAAAGTTGCAAAAGGAATGACATTTGCCAGGGATGCAGAGACGCAAACACCTGGGCTTGTAGGAGGTGAGCCTCAGAACAGGAGATAAAGGCGAAAATTGCAGCTTTTCCAACAGAAGTAGGAGCAGGTGCCCAGAGCCCCAGCCACCCGGCACGCGAGCGGTAGAGAGACAGGCGCATGGCTCCACAGAGTGGTCCTAATGCCAGTGCTGCACGTTACAATTACCACTGACACACACGTCAGAGAGACCTAGAAGTTTGCATCTAAGGCAGCAGGAACAGAGGAAGTGGGCAGATACAAGCTCTGATGGGGGGGGGGGGGCGGAGCCGGGAGGTAAACAGGAAGAAAAAGGAAGAATATGGCTTTGGTTTCAGCTTGTGTGGCTACTGCAAACACCCTGTCTAAAACCAAGACAGAGCAGGAAAGCAGGAAAGGTCAGGGGTCAGGTTAGGGTGAGCAACCCCTGTGTGCTCTGGGGACTCTCAGTACATCCCGGTGAGTCAGATCTGGCTGTTTCAGCTTTCTCTTTCGCCAATTCTTTCGGAGCTGAGAGTAAGCCTTCGTGTTGGTTAAGTCCAGCAGTGTGGGGCACAGAACCTGGGACACAGGCCCCGAGGTCCACTCAGATTCACCTCTGAGCACAGAGGACCCTTGGTGTGTCCCAGCAACAATCCTGGTGTTCAGGCCATGTGGAGTCGAAGCACACGATCAGATTTTCATGCACGGATGATATATCCATTCATAGACGCTACCCACCTCCATTACCACACACTTATCCTCATCCCTGTTCAGTTTCTAGGAGGTAAAGACGAACTCAAACCAGTTGAGCATGGCGAAGGGATGCTGCGGCCAGACAGCCTTGAGTCCAAGGCCAACCTGAGCTACAGAACTGAGTTCCAGGCCAATCTAGGCTTCAAAGCCAGAGCCTGTTTCAGAGGATGGGAGCGGGGGAGAGACTAACTTGATAATTTTACTTCATATATACATATACATAGATGCATATCATCTTTAAGGAGAGTGTTAGGGGTCTGGAGAGATGGGTCAGTGGCTAAGGTCACTTACTGACCTTCCAGAAGTCAAGGATTCCCCAGCATCTTACAACCTCCTGCTATGGTTGCCAGGACAGACTACGTGGCAACAATTACAAAACTAAGATTACGTTTGCTGCGTTTTCCAATTTCTGCTGGTTTATCATCATTTCAGCTTTCCCACAAGCCCTTACAAAGTGCCATTGTTTAAGAGGAGACAGTGTGCTGACTAAGGGGATTTAATGCTCTCTGGCCTCCAAAGTCACCAGGCAATCTTGCGGTGCACAGACACACACGAAGGCAATCAAACAGACACATAAACTAAAAGGAAAAAAAATCTTAAGAAAATTAGATGATAGCAAAACCTAAAATATAATTTAAAACAACTAATTCAAAGTAAGCAGGGAGGACGACAAGCAAGTGTAGGGACAGAAACGGACACAGCAGTATGGTTCCTGCAAGCTGGAACCCGGCTCGGCAAAAAGCCACATGCTGATTGTGGGGGGCTGCAGATTCCGGACTAAACTGTACCGCAAGAAAAGGTTAAAGATACAGGCAAGACAACCGCTCGGGAGAAGTACAGCACCCCTAAAGCTAACAGACACATTCCTCCCATGGGGTCTCCTAAAGAGGACAGTGGGATGTGACGGATGTCTTTCCAGCTGTCACAGCGGTGAGTTCTGTGGACGGTTTCTCCCTGCTCCCTCAACACCACAGCATACCCGGGGAAGGCAATTCCACAGTGGGATGGACAGGACACAGCCCAGGGAAAAGAAAAAGGTACAGAAAAATATACCAAAACCTTCCAGGTGAAGATTTTAGGAAAAAGCAATGGGTTTTAAACCTTGGTTATGCTCGAGGCATCACAAGGAATTTTTAAGTTGCTGATGTCTGAGCCTCCTTCTGGGCCAATCACATCTGGATATTTATGGGGTGGGGTCTCCACTTCTCAGCACTATTGAGCCCAGATAATTCTAAGCACCAGAGAAGAGAAGCTCTTACAGTGTCTGGACACACTGCACCAATTAAATCTAGATATGCAGGAAGACTCAGGCATGCATACTGTGTGTGTGTTTTGCCTGCTTGTGCATTTGAGCACCACATGTGTGCCTTGTGCCCACAGAGCCCAGAGTGCTGCGGTGCTCCTGGAGCTGGACATACAATTTTGAACAGCTAAGCAGATGCCGGGAACTAAGCCAGAGTCCTCTACCACAGAAGGAAGTGCTCTTAACTTCCAGAACCTCCTGGGCATCAATACTACCCCAGCGGAATTCAATAACTCGCCAGGGTTTAGAACCATCATCAACCCAGAGGAATGAATGAACTCGCACATCGTTCATAAACACTTCTCTAGGCTGAGCTTTAGGCAGGAGTTAAGCAACATAGCATACTTCCCGGCTCATCTATACTGTCAAAGACAGACATGAACTTAGCGAGGAACTAGGGTGGGCTGCACTTATGTTATAAAAGGGGGTTCCCTTGCCACTGT
Source organism: Microtus pennsylvanicus (assembly GCF_037038515.1). Taxonomy (NCBI): domain Eukaryota; kingdom Metazoa; phylum Chordata; class Mammalia; order Rodentia; family Cricetidae; genus Microtus; species Microtus pennsylvanicus. Next base: position 117,046,722 of record NC_134585.1, read on the forward strand.
CTGGAGGAAGCCAGGGAAAAGTTGAAAGCAGAGCCAAGAATCGGAAGGTCAGAAATATGTTCAGCGAGTTCCATAATTTTATTTCCAAATCTTTTGGCAGGACAGAACAACTGTTCCCCAATCCTTAAGAAAACAAGTCAGCACACTGTCTCCTCTTAAACAATGGCACTTTGTAAGGGCTTGTGGGAAAGCTGAAATGGTAGTAAACCAGCAGAAACTAGAAAATGCAGCAAACCTAATCTTAGTTTTGTAGTTGTTGCCATGTAGTCTGTTGTGGCAACCATAGCAGAATAAAATAAGGCTAGAAATATCAATAACCATGGATATTGGAAAGACTCGAGAGAAGATATCCAGAATCAAGTCATAGGAGGCTGAGGGCAACTACGCACAGCCAGAGAGTTGGTTGCACCCCTGGATTTTAGGCACAGAACCTTATCCAAGAAAACCAGACATGTTTAAAGCTTCTTCTACCTAGGGCTGGAGAGACAACTTAGCCGCCAAGAGTGCTTGCTTTGAGGACTGAAGTCTGTTCTCAGCACCCATACCACGTGGCTCATAACCACCTCTAGCTCCAGTTCCAGGAGATGTGGCTTCTTCTGGCTTCTCAGGCACCTGTGTGCACACATGCGTGCTCATCCTCCCCCTCCCACCAATCATGTTTAAAAAATCAAAATATCAGCCTAAGTCTGCAGTGCATGAGTGGGAAGTTAAAGCAACAGTTCTCAAACTGCAAAGCAAGGCCGTGAAATTACATTCCACCTTCTGTAACTATATAAAGAAAAGATTATGAGCCGGGAACTGGTGGAGCATGTCTTTAATCCCAGCACTCGGGAGGCAGAGGCAGGCAGATCTCTGTGAGTTCAAGACCAGCCTGGTCTACAGAGTTGAGTTCCAGGACAGCTAAGGCTGTTACACAGAGAAACCCTGTCTCGAAAAACAAAACAAAACAAAACAGGAAAGAAAGTAAAGATAAAGAAGCCGGGATTCTCATTATCTCCACCACGAAGGTGTAAGATTCCCATCACATAATCACTGGTATGTACACACACACACACACACACACACACACACACACACCTGAAAGGATTTAAATATTTTTTCTTTTTTTACAGTTCAAAATGAGGCTGGAGTAATGTAATGGCTGTCTTTCCAGTAATGAATTGAGTGGGATTGTTTCTTCCAGTTCCCTCAACATAGAATGGTAACATCTTGTCAAAGCATGTCAACGAAGCCATTCTATGCTAGAATCCACCAGTACAGGTTGATCTAGATAGGTACTTGCAGAGTCTGTATACACTGGGTCCAGATCTAGACAAACTTTATTCTCTGCTGTCACTGATAACATCAATATATCTTCCTAACACTCTATAATAAGAAGAAATAGAGAAGAATAGGGGTACAAAGAGATGAAGCATGTGTGGACAAAATAATAATAATAATAATAAAAACTTTAGAGATCTAATTTTAAAGGCCCTATGTGGAGGAGGTGGGGAATCAAAGAAGCAAAACGAAAATTGCAGTACCAGACAGAAAGTGGTGTAGCCATAAAATTAAGAGCCTGCTAGAATGTCTTTATGTGAAAGTCACCTGGAGGGTTGATTTTTTCACCTGTGACCCTCTTTAAAGACAGGACCTTGGGTTGCATGATACGAAGATAAAATTCATAGCATTTCAGCAAGCAGATATGATTATGAAGAATATAGAACAAATACACATTCCAAGGGTAAATCCAACACGTGGGGCCTTGGGGACTTCTGGCGTCCTATTCTTTTTCACCTGACAGGCAATCGTTTTTAAAACAGAAAGCGAATTACTTGTGTTTTAATCATAATTATCTTGATTTATAGCCATAAGACTAGCTAATTCAGATTTCTAAACCTAAAACGTAAAGAATCCCAAGATAAGGTCCTCGTCACCAAAAAGACTTCATGAGATCTCAAACGGGCTCCAGCAAGCCATGAGAAAATCTGTAATAAGATCTGGTCCCAAAGGCACCAGCCTGTTCTGCGCTGTGATAACACTTAGGGTGACTCCTGGTACAAAGGTCTCTGCAACTAACAACCAGCAATAGAGCCACTTACAAGGTCCGCTGCACCCTTAAGCTCACCAAAACACAGAACCGCTAAATGCGACCCAACTCCACGTCCGCCTAATTAGACTCTGCCTTTAAAACAAGATGCCCTGGGCGTGCCTATGCATCTTTTAAAAGTTAAATTACACCTAGAAACTGAAAGTTTGGGGGAGCTGCCCTAGCTAGGGAGGCTTACAGACTGGTGGAGGGGGGGGGGGATGAGGATGGGGAAAAGGGCTCCGGGCCACAGCCCGTTTATTGCTGTTTTCCTCTGGTCTGAACCCAGCCAAGCCCCTCTGCGCCGGGGGTTGGGGGTGGGGGGAATCCTAAGTAAGGTACGTCGTCTCTCACCTGTTCATCCAGCGGGAGCGGCTTGAGCGGACTCCGTGCCCCGTGTCGAAACACAACCTGCACCATTTTCAGCTCCAGTAGGCTGCGGTCCACTGGACACTGGCCATCAGGCACCCGATGCTCGGCCAGAGCCACCCGCCGCTGGTGGAAACAGTAAGCCAACGAGGCCAGGACGCCCACGGGGGCCCACACGCGCATGCTAGAGGCTCTGGAAGCTGAGGCTTCAGCAGGTACGGGTGCTCAGCAGCCTCCCCCAATCTCCCAGGGACTGGAGGGCAAGCACCACCCAGCCTTCAGAACAAGCGACTCCAGCTGGGCGACCCGGCGACACTCTGGCCCGAGGGGCGGGACGCTGGTGGGGAGAAATGGGAGGGAGCAGAAAGACTGCCTAGTAGTTTAAGCCCAGGCGACGCCGGCAGCTCCTGCTGCAGACTCAGCAAAGACCTGAAACTTGTACTTCAAAGCAGGTGGAGTGGAGGCTGCAACAGCAGAAGCCCACATTTTATAACTAAACTCCCGTGCAATTTCTTGCCCTGCCTAGGACCTGCCCCCATCTAAGTCAGCGGCACAGGAGCACGGGAAAGTGAGTCCGGAGACTTCGTCCGACGTGGAAACTCAGCCTGTAAGAACTACAACATCCACAATGCTGCGCGCGGCCGAGGGCCCTTAGGGACGGCAGTTCGGCAGACCGCCCCCTGAGCTGAAAGTCTTGCCCCTCCACCCACCCCCTCTTCAGCCCCCACTCCAGTGGGCCAATCTTCAGGCTAAGGCAGCTTAAGGGCCCCAGGCAATTAATGGGAACTTCTGGGTTTTTTTTCCCCCTTGCTGGTTTGCCTGGGGTGAGTAGGGAGGAAATGAGGGTGAGAGGAGGCTGGGTTAGGATTTGGGGTGGAGGGAGCGTAGTTTGGATGTGGAAAAATTCCCTGAAGTCCTCAAAACAAGACTGCTAAAGCCAAGATCTAAGACATCTATCTGTTGCGTATTTATTATTGTTATTATTTCTGAAGCTACCTTTTCCCATTTTGAGCTAGGGATGTACTTCATCGGTAGAGCACTCTCCGAGCATGCGCAAAGCTTTAGCGCGGGAGCCTGGGAGCGAGGAAAGAAGGTTGCTTTAGGTTAGAGCTACTGTTATGCCCAAATCTGCAGAGTCCCCACAAAAGCCAACAAAGGAGACCGAATCCCATATGTAAAAACAAAGAGCCTTTATTTTAATCAAGTTTGCAAACTCGGTCTCTCCACACGTCCAATTTATTGGAGTATTCGGAGAGCCCCGAGCTCAATCACAATTGGGTTTTTACAGTAGTGAAGGTGGGAATGAGGAGTCTCTGAGGTTCAGGACCCCTGATGGGCTAACGTTTGTCTAGGGATGTCCTGGTGAGGTGCTCCTACAGCGGTTGGAATGTCAGGCACTTCCTTTGAATGGTCCGCTCTTGGGTGGGGGTTGGGTAATCTCAGCTTGTGGTGTTTTCCTGCTACCAGGTATTGCTTCAGGGTAAACTACTGAGCCTCTTATTTAAATTCATCGATGGCCAGAGTCCCAGGTGATAATAGTTGGAAGTAAAGAGCTTCCTCTGTGACCTGCCCAGACTTAGTTCATCACAGCTGGCCCCCACAGCTACCAGAGTCTTATCAGGGGAGGCGGGGAGGAATGGCTGCGCCGGCTGGCTCTGTTGTCAATATCCTGAGGCATTCTAATCTTTTAACTCGGGCACAGTATTCTTGACTTCAACTCCGAAGTCAATCTCAAAGCAAACCAGTTAGAAACAGATTTGAAGTCTGTTACGAATAGAAAGAAGAGCAAAGCAAGAAGGAGCAAAGAGAAAGACCAAACCTTGGAACATGGATGGCTGTGGGCTTCTTACAGAATCGCCTCAGCAGATTAGAAACCATTTTGCACAGAATTTAGGCCAAAAGATTCTGACAGAGAGAATAAGAAGCCCACAGCCAAGCGTGGGTTTGGGCTTCCCAGACGAGAGTCGGGGTGAAGTGTCTTAGCAGTAGCCACGAGTACAGCTTTCGTGCCTCTGAAGATCCGTCTGGAAAGGCTGCTAGGAAACTTAATCTTCTCCTTTTCTCTTTTTTGGGGGGGACTACAGGCTCTCTCCAGGGTGCCTTGGGTGGATTAGTCTGATAAGGTAAACCTAGGAGCCCCTTGGATTTCTAGGAAGAATCTTAGAAGAGTGTAGACTGGGAAGGGAGAATGGCCTTAAGCAAATGAGAATTTTGTTGGAATTCCTGCTTCACAGTTGGCAACAGTTTTCCGCCAGACTCTGGGTGAGGGGTTCCGGTTTCTTCTTGTGTCCCCATAATTTCCCTTGTCCTTCTGTCCTAGCTCAGATCCATTTCCGTCAATTGGGGCTTACCTCATGTGTCCACCACCTCCCAGTAGCCAGTCAAAGTAAGTAGGTTGGACCCTTTGTGGTAGAAGCACCCCAAGGGACCCACCTCTGGATACTGCACTGCTGTAATCAGACACTGAATCTTCGGTACATGAACTTTGGGAGAACACTTAGATCCAAATCATAGCACAAGACAAACTAAATCTTTCAGCATTATCAGAAAACGCCTCGGAACCTGAGCAGTGCAGTGTAACTTCCGACAGCATAAGGAACGTGGCTTTTAGACGCGTGAGGGAAACAAGGAATGGTTTCAGTACAGACAGGTCCCGGGGATGGGCAGCTTCAGCCTCTTTGGCATTCTTAGCACGCTGGAGAGCCTGCGAGGTAACGGAAGATTGATAGCTGGCTGCCCTACTTCCTGCCGTGGTAGACAACGCAACCCTAGTCCACACCCTGCTCTCTGGCTTTGTTGGCATTGCCTAGGTAAGTGTCATGGGCGCCTTTGGCCTGAACAAGCAATAGTAGTGCCATCTGGACAGTGGGGGAGGGTGAGATGAAGCCGCAGCAGGTGAGGCTGACGAATGGCAGATTCCATGTGGAGGAGCTAAAAGCGGTTTGCCGGCACCCAGGAGGCCTGTCAATATTTAGAGTGCTCTGTGCACTGTACTGTACCGTAGTGGTGGTAGGCTGGAACAGAAAAGAAGGTGAAAAGTCCTGAAATCCGGAAACCATGCCCTGGGGACGGACCCAGGAGGGCTCTGAGAATGGTTATTTTGACCCTAGTTTTACTACAAGGGAGGGCTGGTTTGAGAAGCAAGCTGTTCCCCAAGGAAATTTTCATGAAAGTTGCGCTTAATATTATTTGAAATTGCGTGTTAGCCATGAAATTAAAACACACACACACATTTGCTGCTTTGTTTTCAGTGGTTAGCAGATGTCTGATTCATTGTGAGTACTTGTTAAATACTGATTTAGAAAATGCTAGACTATGTCATAGGATTAGTGTAGAGGTCATTGACTATTGCGCCATTATTGCTTCCTGCATAAATCTGAGTAGTTGATTTAGAGCATGGTATTAGTGCTGGACCAAATATCAAGAAATATGAAAATTACTTTCCCTTGACTTTTGCCTTGATGGTCTGGAAGCCAGGAACCTAATTTGCAACCAAACTATACTGTAAATTTATTTTTTTCCTCCATGGTGTGAGACACTGTGGATTGGAAGGAAGCAGAAATGGGGCCAAGTCAGTTGGGAAGCTGTGGCTGAAATCTGGCTAGGAAACAGAGGGAGCCATTAACAATGGAAGTTTAAGGGAGGAGGGGCGTGGAAGGAGGGGTCAAGGATAGCCCTTGAACTTTTAGTCATGTGACAGCAAATGACGTCATGCACCTGGGAAAGAGGTTAAGCAGAGCCTGGCAGGTTAACTTGGGTTGTATAGTTTAGGAGGTACTTGAGGTACTTGTGAGGCATCTATGTGGAAATGCCCTCTCTGTGGTTGGTGAGAGAGGTTGGAGATCAGAGTAAGGGTGGCCGAGGAACGTGTATGCGGGAATTCTCTGTTCATGGTTTATAGCTACAGGAGCTTGAGTAGATAACAATCTTGGTGCCCGTACGATGGCTAGAGGTAAAGAGGCCTGAGATACACATCTCTCGAACTCTCTGTTCAAGACTTAAGTGTGAAAGAGAGCAAGAAAAGAAGGGTTTTAAAAAGGAATAGATACTGGATGTGTTTAATTCAAGCACTCAGAAGCGGAGGCAGGCAGGTTCTCTTGAGTTTGAGGCCAAGGCTGCAAGGTGAGACCCTTTCTAAATTTCTAAAATGGAAACAAAAAAGAAGGACTGAGCAGCAGTGTCAGAGGGAACGGAGAATAAAGTGATAGGAATGGAAGGCCCGTGGGATTTAACAGCGGAGTCATCTTAGGCGGATGCAGAGAGAGCGGCCTCGGTGAAACCTCAGTGGGAGTGTGTGGGAAGGTAGTGACGACATCATCTGGCAAGTGAGCAGGAAAAGGAGCGACAGGCATTCTTTTGAAGAGAAGTTAGTGTTTAAATGCAGATAGACACAGAGCGAGGCTGAAGATGGGATGGGATAACAGGTTCAGAAAACGCTTAAGAAGATGGAGCAAGATGAGAGATGAATTTAGACCACATCATTAGGATCAGATGGAGAGATTACATGTTCTCTATACAGATGAGAGAAAGAATGGGCACCACAGGGCACATGGATAACAGGAATCTAAGGAGCTTTTTTCTTTTGATAGCTTCTTCTTCTTCTTTGTTTTTTTGTTTGTTTTTTTTTTTTTTGAGACAGGGTTTTGACAGGTTTTTGTGTAGCTTTGGGCTTTGGAGCCTGTCCTGGAACTAGCTCTTGTAGACCAGGTTGGCCTCGAACTCACAGAGATCCATCTGCCTCTGCATCCTGAGTGCTGGGATTAAAGGCGTGCGCCACCACGCCCAGCGTTCGATAGCTTCATTTCCCTGTAAAGCAGCAGTATATTGGTGGGGTGGTGATTGATACTATTAATGATTTGAAGTACGGAGAAGGTGAAGAACCTACTGTGGAGAGCCCAGAACAGCTGACTACATGCTATGCCCACACCACAGAATTGCCTGAGGGCATTTGGGATTCAAGCCCATCCGTGCCATTCTGGATCTGAGTCAGCCAAGGGTACCCTGTTGGTTTGGATAGAGTAGCTCTTCAGACCTTACTATGAAAACTACCGGTGGAGAGTCAAGGATTTCTCAATCGATGCTGAGATCCTCAGACACTCAAGCCCATTACAAAAAAACGGGCTAATATTTGCAAAATCCAATGTACCTGTTCTTATCACTTCAAAACGTCTCCATCTCAATTATAATACCAAATACGATGAAGATGTATGGAAAGTAGTGGTTACACGGGACTATTTAAGAAATAACGACAAGGAAAGGCTAGAACATCTGGCTATAGTTTTTGGTGAGTTTTTTGCTTTGTTTTGTTTATTTGTTTTAAATATTTTGATCCACAGTTGATTGAATTAGTAGGCACATCCGTGTGTTAAAAGTGGGAAATGGTAAACCCTTTGAGAAGCGGGGCCTCGTTGGAGGGCTTTAGGTGAATGGAGACCATGCTTGCCCAGGACTTTGGAATCCACTCTCTTCCTCTTGCTCTTTGTTCCCTGCGTCTTGAAGTGAATGGTTGCCTCTGTTGTGTGTACCTGCCAGAGGCCCAGAGTCACAAAGTCACCTGACTGTGGTCTGCAACCTTCTAGACCATGAGCCAAAATAAACCCTTTTCTTTGTAAGGGAATTGCCTCGAATATTCTGTAATAGTGACAGAAAACTGGTAAGCACTGTGCAAAACCTATGCATCCAGAGGTGTTACAGTATTTTAAGAGGGAGACTTTTAATAAAATGGAAGCACTCGTCAGTAGAGAGGCAAAAGTTAGGACAAAAGAAATAACTGACAGACAAAATTCCTAAGAGTTGAATTAGGAGTCTGGGGAAAGTATAATAAAGAACAAAGGAGGAAGGCTGAACCCAGAGAGCAGAAGGGTTGTCTCTCACTAAAGGTCTTCTCTGCTCACAGGATAGAAGGGCAGAAGGTAGTGAGAGATATTAAAGCTGGCATTGGTAGTTTAACCTGCAGCAAATGATCTCCCTCCCAAAAGTATTCCCACTTGGGAAAGTTTTGAAAACAGTAATAATAATCGAATGTTATTACCATATAGCTGACGTTCAGGGTGCTAGTTAACTCTTATTGTAACTCAAGCGGCAGATCTGTCCTACTACCATTTCAAAGAAAAAGTACCTAGGCTTAGACAACAGAGAAGTAGCTTGCCCAAAGAGGCACAGATCTTGGTGATCGTGACTAAGTCATCTAAATGACTTAGTCCGTTCACACTACAAGCTGTATACATTTCATTAATGAACTTAGGAAGGGCGGTAAGTTATTGTTGACCAGGTTTCTTTCCTGCCCAGTCCCGCGCCTTTCAATCCCAAAGAAACACACAGAGGTCTACATTAATTATAAAGGAGTTGGCCTATTAGTGAAGGTTTCTTATTACATAATTCTTACATCTTAAATTAGTCCATTATTCTGTCTATGTTAGCCACGATACCTTTTATCAGTGAGGCATTCTCATCTTGCTTGTCTGTGTCTGGCTTCCTCTGTGATGCCTGTAGACTGACCATTCATCTTCCCAGAATTCTGTTCTCATTACCCCACCTCTATTTCCTGCCTGGTCACCCCACCTATACTTCCTGTCTGTTTACTGGCTAATCAGTGTTTACAAGTGCAGGATACAAGATCATTGTTCCACAGCAAGTTACATGAAAGTTCCTAGGGTTAATACCCTCATCTTTTCTGTTGCTGAAAAAAAAAAATACCTGGGATTAGATAATATATAAGGAATACAGATTTATTTGGCTCATGGTTCTGGAGGCTGAGAAATCCAAGAGTATGGCACAGGCATCCTTTTGGCATCTGGTGAAGCCTTGCATGCTGTATTATAACATGGCAGAAGTTGGAAGGGTGAGATAAAAGGGGGAGTTAACAGATATAGAGATGGAGATGGAAATGACACTCTATTAAAAACAAAACACTTCCGCCAGACCTAGCTATCCCCACAGAACAAGCTTAATCCATCAAACACAGGCACATTGGGGGTCAGAGGTCCAGCAATAAGTGTTGTTATAAGAGCGGCGGGCTATGTCCCGCCACCCAGCCGCCCGCAAGGCTAGCTTTACCCAAAATAATTACACGGAAACTGTATTCTTTTAAACACTGCCTGACCCATTAGTTCCAGCCTCTTATTGGCTAGCTCTTTCATATTGATCTAACCCATTTCTAATATTCTGTGTAGCACCATGAGCTGGCTTACCAGGAAAGATCTTAACCTGCGTCTGTCTGGAGTGGGAGAATCATGGTGACTCACTGATTCAGCTTCTTTCTCCCAGCATTCTGTTCTGTTTTCTCCGCCTACCTAAGGGTTGGCCTATCAAATGGGCCTAGGCAGTTTATTTATTAATAAGAAATCACTCCTACATCAAAGCTTTTGGGGGAGACATTCACAGAGAAGCAATCTCTTACATGTGAGATTGAGACTTTATCTGTTGTGACCTCACTTCAGCAAGTCCCTTACTGCCTACTTCTGCTTCCATCCTGGTGGTTGGGTTCCTAACTGGTTATTGTCCCCACCGAAAACCATTTAGGACTTTCTGTTGCAAGTCACCAAAAACCAGACTCACTCAAGCTGATTGAAGAAGAAAAGAGAGGAAGAAGCAGTTGGCTTGCGCCATCAACAGCTTCAGAACTGCCCCGTGCTGAACTGGATACCAGCCCAGAGGATCCTGGGTTCTGATCTCTTTGGTGACTTCTAGCTTCAGCTCTGCCCTGTTCCCTTTATCCTCCAGCTGTCTGTTGACTGACGGCTCTCTCATGTGTCACACAATGTCTGCAAGCAGTTTTGTTTTCTTGGCCTTCCATCTAGCCAGCTAGAAGGAGCCTTTCCCACCCCACACAGAGAAATTCCGGGCTTCAGGGTCACTCGCCAGAAGTCATGATCCATTGCTAGTCGTCTCTGGAGTGGAAGGGGAAGTTGAATCCAGCGACATCATAAATGATGGGGTCAGGCCATTCTTTAGGGCTAAGTAGGAGCACGAGGGGAAACAGCCGAAGTCTCAATGTTTGGCTGCCCTCTCCCTCCCACTCTCCCTGGCCCCACATTAATCAACTTCCCATGTTCCTTGTCAGTGGTTCTTGCTGGAGTTGCTGACCTTTGCCTAGAGGGAGGAGAGAGTAACACTTTGCACAATTCTAACAGGCACGCCTATGTCTCTTCCTATATATATTTTTGACATTTCCTTGTTAAACATCCTTATTGATGCCCCATTACCCACAGAAGAGTGAGTCACAATGACGTTAGTGTCTCACCACTCGGTGTCTCCTGCTGTTTGAAATTAGTGGAATGCTGGCCTGGGAGATGGGTCAGAGAGTAAGAAAGCTGGCTCTGCATTCATGGAGACCTAGGTTTGGATCCCCAACAACCAGGAAAAAGGTCAGGCATGGCTGTGCATAACTGTAGCCCCAGCACGAGGGAGCAGACACAGGCTGATCCCAAGAGTTCCCTGGCCGCCTGGTCTAACTAAAAGGGTGAGCTGATTTACTGATACACTGTCTAAGGGCGACAGTGTGGAGAGTGATGGAGGGATACGCCCAATGGCCTGCTCTGGGCTCTGCATGCAAGTGTGCAGATAGATGTTCACACTGGCTTACTCTAGTGCATACAACACACACACACACACAAAGGGGGCGAGGGGGAAGGAAGTGGAGTATGGCTAATTCTGTGGGTATGATTTTGTTATTTTGTAGTTTTGAAAAATCTAGAATTTGAATTACCTGTGTCTTGAGACATGCAAGGAATATACTTCATTAAAATTGGTAATCAAAAGATTTGATGGAGGGGCTGGAGAGATGGCTCAGTGGTTAAGAGCATTGCCTGCTCTTCCAAAGGTCCTGAGTTCAATTCCCAGCAACCACATGGTGGCTCACAACCATCTGTAAAGAGGTCTGGTGCCCTCTTCTGGCCTTCAGGCATACAGACAGAATATTGTATACATAATAAATAAATAAATATTAAAAAAAAAAGATTTGATGGATCACTGGAGCCCAGGGTTTTGAAACTACTCCAGGCAACATAGTGAGATCCTGTATTCAAAAAACAAACAAACAAAAATGACTGTAACCTTGCCCTCAGATACACATGGGACTGTTCAAAAACCACGTTTGCACCAAGGTGGTAGTTCAGGGGTAGAGTTCTTACCTGTCACAAATGAGCCCTAAATTCAAGCTCTAATATTATGAAAAATATAAAATACAACAAAAGCCATCTTTCCTTCCATTATCAAATAGCCAATGAAGCAAACCCATGTAAGAAAAATTCTTACCAAGTTTTTTTTCCAACAGTTGGACTGTGAAAACAATACTTTTTTGTAGTTGTTATGGCTGATGATGGCTGTGGTGGTAGTGGATTTTTTTGTTTTGCTTTTGTTGTTTTTTTTTTAAGGTCTTTCTATGTAGCCCTGGCTGTCTTAGAACTTGCTAAGCCTGGTGGCTTTGAATGCAGAGATTTTTCTGCCTCTGGAGTGGAGTGCTGGGATTAAAGGTGCGTACCACCACACCTAACCTCCAACACTACACTGTTGATGTGCTCTTGGCCTTAGTATTTTCATTCATATAAGATGAGAGAAAAGGAAGGCAACTGGAAACAGTTTCTTCGAGGCAAAGAAAAATGCAGCTCGTTACTGTCTAGGCCATTAGATGCTATAGCAAAATAGCTAAGATTGCTTAAGTTAGAAATAGTATAAACCCATTTCTGTTAGTTCTAGAAGCTGGGAAGTTGGGTATCCAGTCACCTGCAGATTTCATATTGGGTGAAACCCCTTTGGATTCATGGATGGCTCTTTCTTCCTGCATCTTCATTTGTTAGGAGGATGGAAAGGCATGGGGAGGGGGTGCGAATAAAATAAACTCAAACTCATTCCCTCAAACCCTTTAAAGGGCACAGTTGTCTCCAGGAGAATTCATGTCCTAATCACCCCCATAAAGGCCCATTTGTAGTGGCATTTGAATTGTATTTTAATAAATAAAAACTACCTGAAGATCAGAGAGTAAAACAGTCCCATTAGTTGGCTTTACATATCAGGTTATGGTAACACACACCTTTGATCCCAGTAGCCATATGACACTCACCTTTAATCCCAGTAACCACACTAGTTGCCATAGAAACTAGGCGGTGCATGCCTTTAATCCCGTCCTAGAGAGGATTATAAAATGGGAGGAAACAGTTCTCAACCCCTAGTCTCATTCTGAGATTCCAGGAAGCAGGATCGCCATTTCAGACTGAGGTCTAGGTAAGAACCAGTGGCTGGCTGTTTTGTTTTTTGGATCTTCAGGTTGAACCCCAATTTCTGACCCTGAGTTTTTATTAATCGTGCTTCACCCATTTTCTTAAAACTGTTACCTTGTGACTTAAAATTCAGCATGAATTTTAGGTGGGCATGAATATTCATATCAGTCATCAGTGAAAACACTATTGTCCCCATCTTCCCCTCCCCATCTCCTCCTCAAAGTTAGTAACCCAGAGACAGGGTGATTTGAAGACAACAGTGTTCTAGACTGTTCTGTGGCACAGAATATCTGAAATTTTGTAATAACTAGTGAACAGAAATTTATTGTGGTTCCAGGGGCTGAGAAATTTAAAAAAGAAGAGTAGCATCCAGCAAGAGCTCTCTTGCCACAACCCTGTGTGTATGTGCATGCGCATGCATGCATGCATTGTGTAAGCAGCCGTTGGGAGAGAACAAGATGAGCCCAAGCCATTCTTTCATGAGTCCACTCTCATAATCCATTCATTAGAAGGCTTCGTTTCCTCTTAACGGTCCCACTTCTTAACAGTGTTGATTGGAAACTAATTTTTAAAAATTTTTATTTAGTTTTACTTTTATGTGTTTGGGTGTTTTCTGAGTGCGTATCTGTACCACATGCATGCATGGTACCCACAGAGGCCAGAAGAAGGAGAAATAAATACAGACAAACAAAAGCCAAGGGTATTCACCATAAGATCTCTTTCCTACAGGAATGATAAAGGGCAGCTCTCTAAGCAGAAAGATAAGAAAGTGATTGGTAACATAAAAACATGAGAAAGTAGGAAATTCTCTGGAGATAAAGTAAGCTAAGTAAGGTGCTGGAGAGATGGCTCAGAGGCTAAGAGCACTGACTGCTCTTCCAGAGGTCCTGAGTTCAATTCACAGCAACCACATGGTGGCTCACAATCATCTGTAATGAGATCTGGTGCCCTCTTCTGGCCTGCAGGCATACATGGAGGCTGAACACTGTATACATAATAAATAAATCAAAAAAAGTAAGCTAAGTAAATCGCATACATTGTTAGCATGAAGTTTAAAAATAAAACCATCAAGATAATTCATTAATGATATACACCACAAAATGTGAAAATCATCAAAATCAGAAGGGATATTATGAGGTTAAACTGTTTATTATTTTCATGACTGATATTAGCATCTTATCATCTTAAAATATCCTGTTTTATGCAAGTGTTATGGTGACCATAAAACAAAAGGCTATAGTGAATCCGTAAGAAATAGATAGTAGGGAATCACAGCATACAATAGAGGAAAGCACCAAGTCATGAAGAACAGCAATAGAGGAAAGGAAAAAGGATTTGCCACAAAATCTAAAAACAATAAAGGGACAAGTTACCTATCAGTAAGTTATCTTGAATGTAATGGATTAAATATCCAACCAGAAGACATAGAGTGACTGAATGGATAAGAATGCAAAGCTCAACAATATGCTGCCTTCCAGAAACTCACAAAGTCTGAAAACAAAAGGATGAAAGGTATTCATGCAAATGGAAACTGAAGGATAGGAGAAACAGCTATACCTACATCTAACTCCAAAACTAGAAGGGAGGGAGGGAAAAAGGGCGGGGGAGATGACACTATGTAATGATATTGAAATTAATTCATCAAGAATAAACATAAAAATGTTGCGCATCACATTGAAATATCTAAGCAGATTAGCAAATGTTGGGAGCTGGGTTGATCCAAGGCTCTCTTAGAGGCCCTGATGAAAGGACAAAGAGAACAATAGTTTTGTGTCTTTCCCAGGGGCAGACTTGGCAAGGTCTGGTCTGTGACTGGGACCAGGGCCTTGAAGGAATTAAGGTTTTGGTCTGTGGAAACCTGGCTTACCCCTTTCCCAAAAGACAGCAGTTATCAGTCCCAAGCCTGCTGTATGCTCAGTTTGTGGTGCACTTGGGATATCTTGTGTTCCCTTAATTCAACGTTCCTTGATAAGCTTCCTGCTGACTTTGTTCCATCTCCCCTCTGCAAACTGTATGTAAGAAACTGCACTTCTTAATAAATTTGCTTAGCATTAGCTGTTAGCCTATTCAAGACCTCCTGGTTCCAATTTTCCTGTTTTCTTTATTTTTCTCATCCTTGGTTCTCCCCTTTAGGGTCCTGTCACTGAAGAATAACCTGCTGGTCTAGGTCAAGCAAGTACTAAGAGATAAAGATAGATAGATAGATAGATAGATAGATAGATAGATAGATAGATAGATAGATAGATAGATAGATAGATAAATGGATAGATAAAGAACAATAATAGTATCAGTCTTCAATACCCTTTTTCAATAATGGGCAAAAACCCAAACAGATAGTCAGTAAGGAAACATTGGTCTAAACCACACTTTAAGTCAAATAGAACATTCTGTCCTACAACACGAGATATATTCTTCTCTAATATACATGGAACATTCTCTATGAGAATCATAGGTTAGATGATAAAACAAATCTTTAAAAACTTAAGAGAGTTGACATTATATAAAATATCTTTTCTGAACATAGTGGTGTGAAACTAGAAATCAGTAATAGAAGCCATTTCAGAAGATTCACAGATGTGTGGAAATTAAATGACACACTCCTGACGACCAACAGATCAAAGAAGTCCAAGGTGAGGCTTCAAACCACTGTGGAAAAAGCCATGAGCACATTATACCACAACTTATACAATGCGGCAATGGCAGTTTTGAAGGCAACATAACGCCAAATGCCTACCTCAAAACAGAGAACAATCAAACTACTGTTGGGATAATTTAAGGAGCTGGAAAAGAAACAAACTAAGTCCAAAATTTGCAAAAGGAAGAAAATAATATTCACTAAAAGTGCCCAATAGAAAAAGAATTGGCTTTTTTTTTTTTTTTTTTTTTTGGTTTTTCGAGACAGGGTTTCTCTGTGGCTTTGGAGCCTGTCCTGGAACTAGCTCTGTAGACCAGGCTGGTCTCGAACTCACAGAGATCCGCCTGCCTCTGCCTCCCGAGTGCTGGGATTAAAGGCGTGCGCCACCATCGCCCGGCAAGAATTGGCTTTTTCTAAAAATAAATAAATGAATAAAATTATCAAGCCTATATTATCGAAGAAAAAGGAGGGAAGACATAAGACTCAGCACTGGAAATGAAAGAGGAGATGTCCAACTAATAATTCAGAAATAAACAGCTATTATGATGTATGTGGACATATGCATGCTAATGCGTAGGATAATTTAGAAAAAAGATAAATTCCAAATACTCTAGCAAGACTGAACCATAGAACAATAGAAAATATGAACACAGAGAGATTGAATTAGTAATTAAAAGCCTTCCATCAACGAAATCCCAGAACTTGATTGCTTTATTCTAAACCCTACCAAATATTTACATCAGAACTAATGTTAATCCTTCCCAACCCTTTCCCTAAAATGGAAGGTATTAAGGCCTGAATGCTGCCCCCCCACACACCTAAAGCCCCTAGAATTCCATCCTTAGTGTGACAGTAAGCTAGCCCTTTCAGAAGTAAGAATGGGAATACTGATCTTAGGTTAAAGGGAATATTTTCCCCTTTCAACATGTGAGGTCACAGAAGGAAGTTGCCTTCTTTGAATTAGAACTAGACACTGTAGGACCTACTGCTTGGCTTCATCTTGTTAGCTTTGAGAACTATGAACAACACATTCGTTTTATTCAGAAATTGTTGCAGCATCCCTAATGAACTGATAGAGAGGGAAAACTTCCAAATTTATTTGACAAAGCAGGCATTAGCCTGACCCCGAAGTCAAAGCAACAGTAAGGAAAGAAAAATTCAGGCCAAGATCCCTGGTGAGCATAAATGTAAAATCTACTAGCAACCTGGATTCGATGGTCTTTACAATGCTCATTTGTCAATCTAGTCAGATCTATCACTGAGACAAAAAGATAGTTCCATATATATGAACCTATAAACTATAAACATGGTATGTGACTCACAGAATGAAGTAAAAAAAACACGATCATCTCAATATATTCAAAAAAAGGTTTTCAATAAAGTCAATATACTTTTATGATAAAAATTCCTGATAAGTTATTTTTAGAAGGAATATATCTTCATTCAAGAAAAGATAGAGCAAGCCCAAGCTAATACCACATTCAGTGGTGAGTGGTTAAAAATTTTTCCACCAAGGTCAGAAATGAGGCATGAGTGGTCACGGTTGCCATTTCAGTTCAGTTCAGCCCTGGAAATCTAGAGCAATAAGGCAAGAGAAGTGAGTGAACAGTATGTAATTTATTATTGGGTTTTCTGTTCTGCCTTGGTCCCACAATTATTAAGTCCCAAAGAAATCACACAGAGGTCTACATTACTTATAAACTGATTGGCCCCTTAGGTCAGGCTTCTTATTAACTCTTATAATTTATATTAGCCCATTATTCTAGTATATGTTAGCCACATGGCTCGGTACCTTTTTCAGCGGGGCAGTCACATCTTGCTTCTTCTGTGTCTGTGCTGGGACTGCAGCAGACTAGGACTTCTTTCTTCCCAGACTTCTCCCATTCTCATTGACCTGCCTCTACTTCCTGTCTGGTTGTCCCACCTATACTTCCTGCATGGCTACTGGCCAATCAGCATTTATTTAAAATATAATTTATAAAATACAGACCAATGTCCCAGATCACTAATTTGGAGAAGAAGCTGAATTGTCTTTTTGCACAGATTTTTGTATGTATGTTGCACAGATAATACAAAATCATAGATAAAATACTAGGATTAATAAAAAACTAAACTAATAGATGAATCCAGTAGAGCTGAAGTCTACAAAGTCAATGTCCCCAAACCATCTATAATAAGATCTGGTTCCCTCTTCTAGCATGCAAGCATACAAGGAAGGAATATTGTACATGTAATAAGTAAATAAATTTTAAAAAAAAGTTGATTCTCTCCACGTGTGTCTCAGGAGAAGCACTCTGGTTAGATTGCCAAGCTCGGCCACAGGTACCTTTACCTGATGTGCCTTTATAGTCCCAAGACAAGGTGGTAATTGGGAATTGAGAAGGTCAGGCTCAGGAAAGAATTCTAAATCCAGTTCACTAAGTCCATCCCCTCCTCCAGCTTACCTTGGCCATGGGCTTGAAGCCTGGCATTTGAAAGTAGGAAGTCTAGGGCCTGACTTTTCCTTGCTTTGTTCTCTTCTTTGCTTCCTCCCTGTTGGGGGAGGCTGCTTGTTCATTTCCAGCTGCTTAGACCCTGAAATAATCACTCAGAAACTACATTATTTTGCAATACTGTTTGGCCAGTAGCTTAAGTATATTGCTTGCTAGAGCTTATATCTTTGGTAATCCATTTCCATTATTCTATGTTTTACCACAAGCTCAATGGCCTACTGGCGAGGTTCCAGCTGGCAGCTCACATCTTTCTCCTCTGGTTGCTACATGGCTTCTCTTTGACTCTGCCTTCTTTCTCCCAGCATTCAGTTTAGTTTTCCTTGCTTAGCTCTAGTCTGTCCTATCAGAGGCCAAAACAGTTAGACATAAACACATAGACAGAAGGACTTCCCACACCACCTCCCAACCCCAGAAGAGTCAGAAGTAGCTCCAGAAGTATTGGCAAAGTTTTAGGTTGATCAGAGCTTTGTGGATAATCAAGTTTGTGGTTATTGTTCCAGGCTCATGCCTCTTCAGGGACCCCATGCTCTCCCCAAGAACTTCCTGTTCCCCACAAATGTCATAATTTCACATTTCTTTATGGTTGAATTGTTGGACCCTGGAGTCCAATTACCGATGAGGAGTCACCCCAAGAAAAGACTCTCACACCTCAGTTGATGTAAAAGCATGAGGATTTAATTAATTCTGTCATGACAGGGTCTTTCAGCATTTGAGAAGCCTTTAGAAAGACCCCAAATAGCTGGTACAGGCTACTTTTAAACAAAAAGCCACAGAAACAAGGGGGGAGTCTGGGGGTTGTTTTCCAACTATTGGGATTGGCTTATTCAAAGGGCTATTAACAATAATTTGTCTGAGCCAGGACTGGAGGGTGGTTGCCACATCGGGTGAGGTAAGAGGAAACATTTGAGGGTTACTTTGACCCCTTCCCAGGGACTGAGTCAAAACATCGGGAACTGAGTCAACATCTTAAGGGTTATCTTGCCCCAATTTTAATAACTAAGTTCTATCTGGAAAACATTCACAAAGACTCAGGGAGGTGGAGAGTTTCCAACATTTCAGTACATGTGTGGGTAATGGTTCCCAGGGGAGGGGGGGGGGCAGAAGCACTAAGGCTGAGAGGCCTCAGTGTTATTTTAGAGTTCTATAGAAGACAATCCTATTTGTTTGTTTGTTTGTTTATATTGTCTACTTAGTTTTTCAAGTCAGGGTTTTTGTTTTGTTTTTTGAGTGTGTATGCATGTGTGATAGCTCCGGCTGTCCTGGAACTCACTTTGTAGACCAGGCTGGCCTCGAACTCAAAGAGATTCACCTGCCTCTTTCCCTGCCCCCAACCCCCAGTGCCGGGATTAAAGGTGTGTGCCACCACCTCCTGGAGTTGAATACAATACTCTTATGCACACATACATTTTGTTTATCCATTCATCTGTTGACGGACCGTGAGGTTGATTCTATTTTTTAGTTAGTGTGAACTACACAATGAACAAGACTGTGCATGTATCTTTGTGGCGTGCTAACTTAGAGTACTTCAGTACACAGCCAGGAGTGGTGTATAGCCAGGCTTTTGCAGTTTTATTTTTTAACTTTCCAAGGAACCTCCTCATTAACTTCCATGGTTAGTGTCAGCATCAATTTACAGTCGTATCTGTAACTAGTCTTTCTCTGCACTGCCAGCCAGCTCCCTAATAGTGACACAGAGGCATATTACCAATTATGAAAGGTCGGCCTTAACTTAGGCTTGTTCCACTAGCTCTTATAACTTAACCCATATATATATAATAATTAACCTACGTTCTGCCACATGGCCTTTACCTCTCTTCCATTCTGTGTGCCTGACTCATTCCTGGCCTCCATGGCCTCTCCGCTTCTGTTCTTCCCAGTGCGCTCTCTGTGCCTGGAAGCCCTGGCTATACCTCCTGCCTAGTTATTGCCCATTTAGTTCTTTATTAAAGCAACCCGAAGGTGTCTTGGAAAAGACACATCTACACAGTGCACAAGAAGATTACCCCACAGCCGGGCAGTGGTGACACACACCTTTAATCCCAGCACTCGGGAGGCAGAGGCAGGCAGATCTCTGTGAGTTCAAGATCAGCCTGGTCCATAGAGCGAGTTCCAGGACAGGAACCAAAGCTACAAAGAAACTTTGTCTGGAAATCCAAAAAAAAAAAAAAAAGTAAGTTTGATCAAGTGTTGTGATGCCTCTACCATTGCTCTTGCTGCTTAGGATGCTGTTACTATTCTAGATCTGTGATTCACATAAACTTCAGGATTTTTCCCATTTTCTATGAAGAATGTCATTGGAATGCTGACGGGAATAACATTTAACCTGTTGAACACTTTTGGTAAGTCAAGCATTTTTACAATACTAATTCTGCCATTCTTTTAAGTGTAGGAGATCTGTCCACCTTCCAGTTTCTTCTTCAGTTTCTTTCCCATAGTCTTACGGTTTTTGTCTCCTTGTGCAAGTTTGTTTCTAGTATTTTCCCGAAGCTCTTGTGAGTGGTATTTTTTTCTTGCAAGTTTATCATTGCAAGTATAGTTTTCCTGTACTGACTAGGAATCTTACTACTCTGCTGAAACATGTAACAGGTGTGAGAGTTTTCTGGTAGAATATTTAGGGTCTTTCAAAGTGTAGAATCACTTTGCCTCTAAGTGGGGGTTCATTCTTTCCTATTTGTGTCTTTTTATCTGTTTTTTTCTTTGTCTTATTGCACTAGGGAAGACTCAGACATTAGACTGGATAAGAGCAGTAAGTTTGGACCCCTTTGCTTTGCTCCTAATTTCAGAGGAACTGCTTTCAGATGTTCTCACTTGGCATCGCGTTAGCGATCTGTTTATTGCAAGCAGAACTTAATTCTGTTGAAATATGCTCCTTTAATTCCTAGTTCCTTCGGGGCTCTTACCATGAAAGCATGCTACCTTTGCCAAATGTCTTTGTGCATCTATTAAGATATTAATGTGATTCCCTTTATATAGTGTATGACATTTATTGTTTTGCATTTTGTTGTTGCTGTGGTTTTTTTCAGACAGGGTTTTTCTGTTGCAGCCCTGGCCACCCTGGAACTCGTTCTGTGGATCAGGCTGGCCCCAAACTCAGAGAACTTGGTTTTTGCCTCCCTAGTTCTGGGTTTAAAGACATGAGCCATCACACCTGGACCAGTTTGCACATTTTGAACCAACCTCACATCCTTGGGATGAAACCAACACGGTCATGGTGTGTAAGCCCCTGAAAATGTTCCTGAATGCAGTTTGTCTTGTTCAGCATTTTCACATTTGTGTACATCAGGGAGATGGCCTTATTTCTTTCTTTGCTATGTTCTCACCCACTCTTGGTATCAGGGCAACACTGGCTTCATAGAATGAGTTTGGATGTTTGCTGTCCCCTTCTGTTTTATGGGACATTTTCAGAAATAGTAGTGTTAGGCCAGACTTGGTAGATAGAATTCAGCAGTAAATCTGTCCAGTCCTAGGTTTTCTTTATGGGAAGATTTTCAAGTACTGCTTCAGTCTTGTTGACTGTTGTGTGTCTGCTTAAGTTATTTAGATATCCTAGATTTAAAATTGGTGGATCTTGAGCTGGGAATGGCACCACACACTTAAATCCCAGCACTAGGAGGCAGAGGCAGGCGGATCTCTGAGTTCAAGACCACAGAGAAACCCTGTTCCCCCAAACCAAAATAAAATAAGATGGATCTTATGAGCTTAGATACTTATTTCTTCTTGACTTCTTGTTCAAAGTATTTAACAATGATCCTCTTGATTTTATTGCAATATGGGTAACAATCTCTTTTCTTTCCAGTTAGATGTATTTTTTGGAGACAGGAGACAGTTTGATTTTTTTAATACAACCAGTTAGCCTATATATATAATTATTGGTGAGTTGAAGTAATTTACATTTTAAATTATTATTGAGAGATTTTACTGCTTCATACAGGTTTTTGGTGTCACTCTGGCTTAGGTTTACATCCTTCCTTCCTTTCTCTCCTGTTAGTACTGCATTTGCTGGTTCACTGTGTTGTGTGTGATGGGTTACTTCCTACCTTCACTTGGCGTTTGCTTGTATAATCTCTCATTAAATTTATTTCTATGTTCTGAAGTTAAGAATTCTTTCCTCTAGATATAGCATTCCTTTAAGTATCCTCTGCAGTCATAGGTTTGTGGCCTTTGTTTAGTTTGTCTTCAAATTTCTTTATTCCTCTGTCCATTTTATAACAGCTTTTCTGGGTATTGTAGAGTCCTGAGTGAATGTGTTTTGTTGACATGAGTAAGGCCATGTCAAAGATCTCAATGCCTCAGACTCATGGGAATGTCAAAGCCTTCCTCAGGTCCGGCTCAGGGAAATGGAAAAGCCTACCTATGATCAGTGTGTAAATGTTGACAGTGTGTATCATTGGGATATGGAACTCTGGGGATGCCTGTGGGGTTATCTCGATTACACTGAGATGGAACAACCCCTCTTAATTGTGGGCAAGACCATTCTCTGTTCAGGGGACCCTGGGCTGTGTAAATGGAGAAAAGGAACTCAGCAACAGCTTGCATTCATCTTCCTCTGTTCCCTGAATGTAGGGGCCATGCAGCCAGGCTCCTTCTCCTGCCACCACACCCTTCCTTCCTGCTGGCATGTCTTCCCTGCCATGGTAGACAGTAACTGTCTCAGTTATGGTTTTATTGCTGTGAAGGGACACCATGGTCACAGCAAACCCTTATAAAGGAAAACACTTCATTGGGAATGGCTTACAGTTCAGAGGCTTAGACCCGTCATAGTGAGAAGCATGATGACAAACAGAGAGGAGCTGAGGGTTCTGCATCTGGATTGGCAGAGAGCAGGAAGGGAATGCTGGGCCTGGCTTGAGCATCTGAAA
This sequence comes from Microtus pennsylvanicus, assembly GCF_037038515.1. Lineage (NCBI taxonomy): Eukaryota > Metazoa > Chordata > Mammalia > Rodentia > Cricetidae > Microtus > Microtus pennsylvanicus. Next base: position 117,069,362 of record NC_134585.1, read on the forward strand.
CCCCAAATCCCACTCACAGTGACACACTTCCTCCAACAAGGCCACACCTCCTAACAGTCCCACTTCCTGTGAACCTATGGGGGCCATTTTCTTTCAAACTACCACAGTATCCTTCCAGAACTGTGAGCCAAAATGACCCATTTCCCTTAAGTTGCTTCTGCCGGGGATTGTAGAACAGCAGCAGGAGAGAGACTACTCAGTGTTGTTGACTCTTCATCTGCGTTGCCACTTTTTCTCATCCATTGTGCTGACCCCTGTGCCACTGGCCTTCTTCTCCAGTCCTGGGTTGAATTCATCTGCCTGTGAGGTCTCTGACTCTTTTCACTAGCATGCTTTTAATTTTTTTCCTGTATGTGTTTATCTATGTCAGCATCTTTACATCTGGTAGTGGAGGCTTATGACCAGCTAAAGGAGTTACGTCGATGTTGACTTCTTTTTGCATGTGTCTTGGATTTCTGTTATGGCTTGCACACATTTGTTTGGAAATCGCTTAGGGATTTGTTTGGGTGCCATCTTATGAAGCAGCCTGCTCTTGAATGCTCAGTCCCAGCATCTTCAGTGAAAATTAAACAAACATTTGGATGAGGCGTCTGCTTTAGCCATGCTGGGGAGCTGTGTGGCTGGGCCATGCTCTGTTTGGCTAGCTTCTTTCTGGGGTGTTGCTCACCATTTTCCTCACATAGTCCAGCTATTCTCTGGATGCTTTTGTGAGTTTCCACAGCTCTTCCATTTTCTCTGTCTAGAAAAGACTGTATTCTGTCTTGTACTGACTCCTGTCCTCAACTGGGGCCTGTGGAGGCAGATCCTCACTTGGTGTCTTACCCAAGAGTCTCCTGTCTGATTTAAAAAGAGTGTTTTTATTTGTTTTCAATATTGAAAAAGAAAGATTTTTCGATAAGAATCTGAATTTCTAACTTTGTTGGAAATTTGAAAATCTTTGGCACCTCTAAGATGCATTTCCATGTTAGAATGGGCTGGAGGAGGCACAGCACATGATCCTGCTGCCTCTTCTCGTGAGCTTTCCAGCCAGCCATGGTTGTGGGCATTCAGAACATTTGAGCAGGCCCCTTGCTCATTAAAAACAAACAAACAAACCATTCACTTTGTCATTGAGTTGCTAGAGTCCGTCTTTAGTTTTTTTACTAGCAAATTCCTCCTCACGCTGATTCCTGCCTGCTGCATTAGTTGCTTTCCTTGTTGCTATGACAAACACGATGCAGAAAAGGAGGGTTTATTTCGGCCTACAGCTGAGGTGCTGTCCGTTGCGGTGGGGGAGGCACAGTAGTGGGAGGTGCGGCTGCTGGCCATGCTCTCACGCTCAGAAAGCAGAGAGAGGCGAACGTTTGTGGTCTGCTTGCCTCCTCCTTTTTCTTCTGTCCAGAGCCCAGCCCCTGAGCTGGTGCCACTCACATTCAGGGTGATTCGTACCACTCTAACTAACCCGGTCTCAAAACGCTATCACAGACATGACTGGGACTCATTCCCTGCAGGCTTCAAGTTGACAATTGGTATTAACCACCACACCTGCTGTAGTTGATAACATCTTAAATCAAACTTTCCCTACCCAAATTGATACATGCTCTCTCAATTTGATTCTGATTTATATAGGGCGACTAGAACTCCTTCTCTGATATGCTTTCAGGAAGTAGCAAGGACAAAAATCAGAAAGAGAGAGCCTTAGATTAGACAATGTCCATTTGGATCCCAATTCTGTCCTTTCTTACATGGGATTAGACAAGGCACGACTTTTCTGAACTTGGATGTTATCTATACAATAGGAATATTATGTCTACCACACAAGATTTTCTTAAATATTAGAGTAATACACACAGATAGAGATGAAAATAACACAGAGATAAACAATAACTCAGTAAACCAGCAACAACAGCGAGTGATCGAGAGCTGAATGGGGGAGTGAGGGAGAGAGAGACAGAGAGAGCAAGCAGACAGTGATGGCTCAGGAAGGTCCTTGAGTATTGGCTGTATTTGGCAACTCATCATGAACATACTGTCCAGTCTTCAGCGCTGAGGATCCATTTTATCTGTACTCCAGCAGCATCCACACCTGGAGACTGACCTACGTCAACATAGCTCACATGGTTATTTCAGTCTTTAGGGTAAATGAAATGACTCACTTTTCCGGGAATCAGTCTATTACTTATGCCGCTGCCTGTTGTGAAGTTATAAAATGATTACTTATCATCAATTTCAATACCACTATACATAGAGACAGCAACCTTAAGCTACCAGCATCAAGCTCCTGTTGAAGAAAACGTAGACACTATAATATTACAGTCAGAGCTGTAATACTTTGACAATATCTCAATAGCGAACCAGTTAGGTATTGTCATATATTTGCTTTCTCTGTTTGAGACTTTTTGTGTTGGTAAACTGTGAGGATTAGAATCAGGAATAGATGCTGGAAAGGACTCATAGGGGTAATTAGTAGGTTGCCAAGTAGATGACAGTCAGCCTCCCTAGATCTGAAAGCTGCCACCTGGAGACCTTTAAACAGCCCCACTGGAGAAGCAGAACTGTGAGAGGCAGGACCTGCCTGTGTCCTGAGAGGGTCTTCCTGGTTTGTCTTTGGGTTGGGCAAGTGGAAGATGCATCCATTCGTTCTCTTTAGAGAAGCCTCCTCCAGGCAGCAGGGTTTTATTCGGAGCACGTATCTGCAGTGTGGCTGACTACCCTAAGAGTTACAAAGGCACACGACGGTTCAAGGAGACTCAGTTAGAAGAGTTGTCAGAGACCTGACTGTCTCTGTTTGTCCTTCACCAAACAGCAGAGAGCAGCCTGCAGAGAATGCAGCCTGTGTGGTTTTGATGTACTATGTGGCTTTATACAGTACAGAATAAACAGGCCACTCTAGTTACAAAATAAGGGTCACAACGTGCCCAGTCAGAGAATGGAAAACAGTAGGTGTGCTCATCTTTGGAATCAGAGAAACAGGGTAGCTATGGGATGGAGAGAAAGTTTCTATGTCTGCTGGGAGCGGGGCTGAGACATCCCAGAGGCATCTGTCAGTGTTGTGATTTGAGTTGGAAATGCCCTCCAAGGACTCATCCCTTGATGGGCGCATAATCTGATGGGCTACGGGAGGGAGTGACAGACACTGAAGGAGAGGGACTTAGCTGAAAGGAGATGGCCCTAGAGCACTGTATCCTGTGGCTTCCAGCACATTCTCATTCACATCCTCTCCCCCTCCTTCCCTGCCCAACCACCATGGACTCAGCAGAGTAGCCATGCACCATCATTCTCCACCAAGATGCTCTGCTTCACTAGAGTCTCCCCCAGAATGGACTCAAATGACCCTGGACTGAAACGCCTGAAGCCAGGAGCCCAAATAAGCCTTTCTCTCTCCAAATGGACTTCCTTAACTGTGCTTTCACGGGGTTGGGGGCCGGGTGACATAGTAAACCAACACTACCACCGTCGTGTGCCCTTGTTGCAGGCCAGGTGACATTTTAAGCTGACACTGCCACCATTGTGTGACCTGTCTTCAGGGCTGTTTATTACATCTCCAGACTGGCCATGTTTGGTGTTTAGGAGTGTGGTCATGTGAGTATTTAAGGCAATGTGTAGAGAGAGTTGGGGTATTCACCACTATTGCTAGGAGTCCTAGCTGAGTTGGTAAGGATTTCTGTATGTTGGTAAAAATCTAAGATTATTTTTGTTAGAACATACTGTACATATGTTTCTACTCTTGTTTAAAGTATTGTACCTATGCAGCTCATTTAAAAATGTAACATAAAGTTCTAGTCCTTGAAAGCTATTATTAATAATTGCAGGTTATTAGCCACTTAAAACAATTAGTCTTGTAGTCAGGTTAGACATGTTTTCAAGGTCAAATAGAGATATATTTTTAGATAGGTAGGGGATCTTCAAACACTTCAGAGATCTACAGAATATGGTATTTAAGATATTTTAATAATAAGACTGTCCATCACAGTGAGATATGTCTGGTCCTGGCAGCATCAATCTTTAGTACCTACTTCAGAGAAGATGGTGGGCATCAAAGAATCTCCATATGGAATTTGTTTTCAATGTGGCAAAGCTAACTACTGGGCAAGAAACTGTCCTTGCCTCAACTGCTGACAGTATACTAAGTTGGACAGGTAGGACACAAAGGAAGTTGACTGCTGAATTTTGCCAAGACAAGGTAGGCCAGTCCTTCAAAATTCCTGCTTCTCAGAAAAGTCTGTCAGATATTCTAGGACTATAGGCTGAAGATGGATGGCCCAATGTTGCAGAGGAACCTTGGTTGACTGTCCAGGTAGCCAGCTGTCTTTGTCATTTCTAGAGTTCTGAAAGTTGCTTGCTCTGCACTTCCTATTTACTCAGGTAATTTATATCCTTCTTATGTCTCTAATGGGGTTGAAGATTAGATAGTTATACTTTTGTTGTTGTTGTTACCAGATTAAGAAAAGAAACTTGTAAGATATATAAAGTTTATAAGGTTGAGAGACATAAAAGCTTAAGTTGTTTATGTAAAAAAATATTTTAAGGTCTTCAAGGATACTTTTAGGTTGGTAATACAAGTTATGATAAAAAGTAGTTTAGGCATAAAACTTTAGACTCATCAAGATAGGATAGATAATAAATTGATTTCTTCAAATTTGCCAAATACAAATGAATTAGACATTGTGAATGTAATTATTACTTGATGATTGTTCTTATTGTATATAGTTTTCTGTGTTAGAGTTAAACCCCTTCCATTTTATTTAGACAAAGGGGGAAGATGTTGTGGGATATTTATACACTGCTTGAAGATATGCCTACATTTTACATCACCTGCCTAAAGCACCTGATTGGTTTAATAAAGAGATGAATGGCCAATAGCTAGATAAGAGAGAATAGGTGGGACTTCTAGAGAGAAAGGGGTACTCAGGGGATGAATCTAGGTGCATGCATCTTACCAACAAAACTTGGAGCAAGTCAGATGCTTGGTACTGAGGAGAGGTAATGAGCAACGTGGGAAAATGTAGATTAATAGAAATGGGTTAATTTAACTTATAAGAGCTAGTTGGAAACAAGCCTAAGCTAAAGTCAGCTTTCAGAATTAATTATGTCTCTGTGTTATTATTTTGGGTTGGTGGTCAAAAGAAAGTTCAACAAAAAAGACTTACTACACTATTGTATCAATTGTTGGAGGTCAATAGATGAAGTTTTTTAGGGAGCAACTCACTATGGTGTGCTGCCCTAGAGTTTAGTGGTTTTGGGGAAGTAGTGAATTATTCTGGTCTTCTAGTAAGCATATGACTCTGCTCCAACAATGGGCTATTGGGTTTTGGGTAGGGTGACTTTTGACTTTGTCTCCTGAGCTTTGACAGTCAGGTCTCCTTTTGCTGACGGAGGCCAGACTCCTGTGATTTCATGCTCAGTTCCTCTTCAGTCAACCCTTAAAATCATCTATTCCTCCATTCTCCTTCCTTACTGTGGTGTGATTTAAAGGAATTTCTGGACCTTTTCTAGCCTATTGTCCCCAATTATAAAAGGGGCTGCACCTATGTTATGATTTCAATGTGAAGAGTAAAGAAAGGGTCACATGTAAATCATTTGAGCATAGTGACCAGCAAATAGGAGGTGACTGATGACCACCTTTGCCCCCCTTCTTCTCCTATCTCCTCCCCTTCCTCTTTAATCCCCTCCCTCTCCTCTTCCCCTCCTCTCTCCTTTGGCTTCCAATATTTATAGACATGTTAGATTTGGCACTGTACTTATGTCATGGATGATTTTCATTCTGAAGAAACCATGTCTCCTCTCTCCAAAGGAAAGATTGTTGTGCTTTGGGCACAATAGGAGCTCAGTGCATGCAGCCAGGATTCTTGGAATGCTGAGAACAGTAGTGTACAGCAGGGTAGCCAATGGACCCTGTAACCCTGCTGAGGTCCATGAGGCAATCAGTTAAAGCCATGGTAGGACTGTGTTTCCAAGGACCCTGTATATAGTTCTTTAAAGCTCTTTCCTCTGCCAGCCCATGCCAGAGATGGACAGAAAGACAGGTAGACAGTAGGAAGTAGAGGGAACATTTTTTTTCTGTATTTAATCAACTTCAGTAAAAAGGCACTTTAAGAGTCTCCTCTCCTCAATTCTCTTAAAATTTCATTTGAGAATTTTTTGGTAATACTTACTGCTACTAAAATAAAGAATAGTTTTATGTATGAATGGAAGTCACATACTGAAGGAACCTATCTATCCATCCATTAAATCCATCTATAATTATCTATCTATCTATCCATCTATCTATCTTCTTCATCTATTATCAGTCATCTAGCTATCTTGACTGTAGAGCAATTGTCATAAGAGTCAAGCATATTTCTTTTGCCCCACCCAGTTCCACCCCAGACTTAAAAAGCTGGTGTTGGGGGACGATTTAACTTAACACAATTTAACTTTAACACAATTTAACTTTTATAATTTGAGCCTTAATAAAATAATTATGCTCCCCTCAGTTTGAGGAATAAAGGAACAAAAAGGGGAGCAAGGTTGAGGAGATAAGTCAGCCTCTGGTTAGGGAAATCAAGCATGCCAGAATGTTCAGGGCGGCAGGCTGCTGGCTTCCCGTGAGTGAGGACTTAATGAGCCTCAGGGGAACCAGGGGCAGGTAGAGCTAATGCTCATCCACTTTAATAATCACATCCAGTGAGGGGGATACCCTGCAGAGTCCCACGCTGGAACATCTATCTCTCCTGGAGGAAAGGGGAAGGCAAGTGGCCAGCTGAGCGCACGCCATTGCTTGGGTGTAAATAGAGGGGACATTTTGAGTACCTGCTGATGATGGTAAGGAATATGGTATGTATCCTGGTAAGAGCTCAGAGGAGTCTGTCTTTCCTTGGTCCTAACCACTTGGAATACCTTCACATTTTCTTCGAACTTTGGCTGCAGTCTACCCATTCCGGATACCTCTCTAAAACAAGGATCTTTCTTAACCTTGACCATCAGGAAGATCGTAGAATTAATTAAGCTGAAACGAGCCCATATTCTGGGGTTAGAACTTTGTATACAGTTTACCATATAACTAACTCATGCATAAATGCACACAGTTACAATCAAGAAAGGTTAACTGACAGTCACCAACGCCATAGCTCTTTCTTCCAAATTAGCACATTCCCCCCTGAAGGGGGAGTTCATAAGATTCAGGAAGCCAAAGAAACTTCCAAGGTTAAGGAAGTTATGGAAACTTACAAGACTCAAATGTCCCAAAGTAAAAGGATTTGCCAGCTGCCTCCACAAGGTGTTGAACATGGTAGCCAGTGGCTGGCAGGGAAGGCTCTTCCTGGGTAGCTGCCTGCAGGAGGGCAGGGAGCCCAGGGATGCGGTGTTCTGAGTCATCACTCAGGCTGGGATTGGGCCTTTTAGAGTGCTTTAACTGGGTGGTCCTGGCTTGGGGTTTCCTATCAGGCTACCGTCTGGTCAGTCAGTACTAAAAGCTTGCTGGAGGATCTGTTCCCAAGATGGCTTATTCTCATGACTGTTGGCAAGAGGCCTTCGTGCCCTCCCAGAATGCTGGGTATGCTTTATGGCAAGGCATAGCTATGTTCCCTCCGAGTGAGCAATCTAAAACAGGCAGAAGATGCAGGTCACGTTGATCCTGGAGGCAGGTGTGGTGGTTTGAATAGGAATGGCCCCTATAGACTCAGGTGTTTGAATACTTGGCCCATAGGAAGCGGCATTATTAGGAGGTGTGGCCTTGTTGGAGGAAGTATGTCACCGTGAAGGCTGGTTCTGAGGTCTTATATGCTCAAGCTAAGCTTAGTGAGACAGTCTCTTTCTGCTCCCTGAGGATCAAGATGTAGAACTCAGCTACCTCTCCTGCACTATGCCTGCCCTCACGCTGCCTTGCTTGCTGCCCTGATGATAATGGACTAAACCTTTGAACTATAAGCCAGGCCCAGTTAAATGTTTTCCTTTATAAGGGTTGCGTGGTCATGGTGTCTCTTCACAGCAATAGAACCCTCACTAAGAAAAAGTCTATGTGGTGTGGCAGGAAAAGAGATTGACTCTTTCTGAGAACACAGTTGACTGGATTTTGTCTTTAGTGTTCCACACCATCTAACATCCCATGTGATTTCCTCATTTAGGAGCTCTACTTTCAGGATCTGGCACTCAACTGCCCAAGGCAGTGACCTCGATCGGCTTTCTTAAGTGTTCTTCTATCTTTAGTGTCTAGCACGGTGTCTGACATATAGCAAGAGCTCAAGTACTCAGCTCATGAATAGGTGAGTAGAAAGCTAGGCGAAGCTCTGTCTGTGTGCCCTGATTATTATTCTGAAGCCGCTCTCCTCTTAGATTACACGGAGACGCAGCTCCCAGAGCCCTCTGCAGTTCTCTGCCAGTCCATGGCCTGGCTCTGTTTTCTGACCCAATCTATTTAGTCTGCTTTGCTGGAGCAAGTAACTTCCTGATAGAGCTAATCTAAAAATAAGTTCTTCCTCATTGGAAATACATACACCCACAAACACACACACACTCCATACAAACAGACACTTATGCAGACACACACATACACACAGAGCTACACTATACACACACACAACATACACCATCCAAACAGACACACACAGAGACAGATACACACACAAACACATACATACCGACACACATACACACAGACATGCACACATAACACATACATACACACACCATAGACACACGTATACTCACACCATACAGACACATACATGCACATACCCAGACATACGCCACCCAGATAGACACATACATATACATGTACATACACACAACATACAGACACACACATACACACTTCATACAGATACACACATATACAGACACACACCATACACACACACAAACATGCATATACAGATGCACACACCATATAGACACACACACCATACAGATACACACACACACATACGCGTATACACACCACACATGCACATATACATACACACAGACACACACAGAAACAGATATACACACACAGATTGAGATGATGATGATAATGATCATTTTACTGCTTTGTGCCCAGTATATGAAAAAGTAATGAGCTCACTCACAGTGTCTTCCAACCCAGTCCATTTTCCAGGAAGGAGGGAGGGGTGGAGCTTAGACGGAGTCAAGGGAAGGCCTCTGCATGAGGGCGGCTGCATGAAGACCAAGGGATAGGATCTGTTCTGTGAGGGAGGAATCTGAAACATCTGGTGGCCGTTCTCCTGTCCCCAGAGTTCAAGGATTACTGAGCAGAGAGGCAGCAACTGTTCTCCTACTGCTAGGTCTCAGGAGCAGACACTCTGGTGCCCGAGGTGCTGGGAGTTCCAGCGGAGGGGCGTGGCACAAGAGCTGGCAGCAGCTGTGAAGGGCAGACAGACAGAACTGGCGAACTGGCGAGGAGAAGAGGGCTGGTTCTCTTCACAGTGAGCCCTAGCTGCATTCCTGTGTTGATCCTGACTTCAGCAGCTCACGAGGACTCCCTCAATCTTTCCCTTTCCCCTTGCTTTCCTCCTCGGTCTACAGCAGGCTTTGCTCTACCCTAAAACTACTTCTCTCCCAGGACCACCTTTTTCAGATCTCAGCCCCCACCCCCTCTCACACACACACACAGAGCTCAAATATTAAATGACCTATTTGGACAGCTGTCCTTCTCCTCCATCAATTTGGTCATTTATTAACTTATTTGCTATTAAAAGAGCTGCCAAGAGAGAAGGCTAAGCCGGTCAGATGAGAATCTGGAAGTCACGAGCATGCAGGAGATACGTCAGGACAAGTGTGGAGTGGCAAAGAAGATCATGGGTCCATAGAGAACAGCATTTCCCACATGGCCAACAGGAAGCGAGTGCTGGATGGGGATGCTCCCAGGCATCTCAGGTTCTGAACAAATCAATGCCTCCTAGATCTGTCCTGCCACTTCAAAAGCAATGCAATGGATTTGCAGGAGGGTGGCTCCATTTTGTTGAAACTAGAAGAACACACGAGATGAGGCCCTTGTGATATTTGGCTTTGACTGTCAACACACATTCCTTATCCTCTTCAGCTCACACCTAGGACCCTGTGTACCAGAAACCATTATTAAACATCAGAGCAGGGACCACCAAGTTAGCGGCCCTCTACGGGAGATGATTTGAGAAGCTCTTTCTGGCTTTCTCCCATAGCTAGTGTCTGAAATCATTCTTCCAGAGAAAACCATTATCAAGGTCCTCAGGCAGCTTCTGCTTCGATCATCATTATCATCATCATCATCATTACTGATTTTTTTTTACTTAGTATCCAAGATAATGTGTTCCATCACGACTTATTCATCTATATATATATGTATATACTGCTCATGTTCACCCCATTGCCCTCTCTGATCTCCTCTGTCTCCTCCCACTGGTTCTTTCATCTTTCTCTCACACACATGGGCACACACTCACACACTGTACATTCACATCCACACACTCAGGCACACACATGAGCACACATACAGACACACTATTTCTTTCATCTTTCTCTCACACACACGGGCACACACTCACACACTGTACATTCACATACACACACACACTCAGGCACACACATGAACACACACACAGACACACGATTTAAACCTAGATTGTTTTTTTCCTCCTGTGGCTTCTGCTTCTAATTGGCTATAAAATCTGGGGCCAGTCAACTTCCTCTCAGATCTTTCCTTTGAAAAACGAGAAGATTAAATGAGGGATTTAAAAATCCTGACATCCCCTAGCTTGCATGAGTCTGATTTTGTAAAGGATTGCTAAACAGGGGCTGCGGAGATGGCTCAGCAGCTAAGGGCGCTCACTGCTCTTCAGAGAACCTGGGTTCAGTTCCCAGCACCTACACGGTGCTTCACAACCAACCATAACTCCAGTTATGACCTCCTTGGGCACCAGACACACAAGAGGTGCACATACATTCAGACAAGACACTAAGGCACAAATAAAATGTCTAGTTGTTTTTTAAAGAATTGCTAACTAAGCCCGACATGGTGGCACTTACCGTTAATCCTCACATTTGTAAGTAGGTCTTTGTGAGTTTTAGGCCAGCCTGGTTTATATAGTGAGTTCCAGGACAACGAGAGCTATATAGTAAAACAGAAAGAGGAGAAGGAATAACTGCTAAGTTGTCTGAATAAGTTTGGATTTAGTTAGTAAATCTATCCAAAGAGACAACATTTTGGTAGCTATGAATAAAAGTGTTTATTTATGTTCCTAGTTGTTGAGCGTGGGGCCTCATCAGATAGTCTCAACAGGATTTCAGGAGTTGAGAGAGGGAAGAGGGAGGCTGAGAAATGAGGACACTGTCCATGAGGACAAGCCTGCTGGGCAGGGGGACTGGAGTGAGGTGGGTGGAATGACAGCCACCATAGAGGTCCAGAAACCAGGTCCCTGAGCTGGGAGTTTCGAAGGGTCTCCATTCGGTTCCATCATTTTACAAAGGGAGGACCTGAGTTATAGACAGGAAAGCCACTAGTCCCAGGCAGAAGCAGAAATCTCAGGGATTTAGCTGGTTCAATTTAACAAGTATTTGCTGAATATATACCATGAGGTGGGCACTAACCTAAGCAGAGTTGGCAGTCCAAAGAGTAAAATCTAGTTTGTGACCTTTAAGAATACACGGGGATTAAAAAAAAAAACACAGGGATGTCAGGTGGTGATGGCATATGCCTTCAATCCCAGCACTTAAATCCTAGAGTCAGAGGCAGGTGGATCTCTGAGTTCAAGGACAGCCTGCTCTGTAGAGCAAGTTCCAGGACAGGCAGAGCTACAGAGAAACCCTGTCTTGGAAGATAAGATAGATGGAGATGGACAGGAAAAGGTGTTTGCGAGCACCTAACAGCCTAGGCTGAACTGTTTGGACCCGAGTCTCCCCTCCTCGCTGTGGAATATTAGTTTAAGATGTGTTACGTTCATTTGTGCTGTGGAATACTTGTATAATGATGCAAGGATGTGCTGCATTCTTTCATGTTGCATTTGTTTAACTTTGTAAAGCTGTGTTACTTTGCCTAAAACAGCTGATTGGTCTAATACAGAGCCAAATGGCCAATAGTGAGGCTTGAGAAAGGATAGGCGGGGCTTCCAGAGTGTGAGAACAAATAGAAATCTAGAGAAGACTGAGGAGAAGAGAAGAGGAGGATGCCAGGGGGCCAATCACACAGCCAGCTCCAGAGTTAGAAGGAAAGATACATAGAGTAAAAAAAGGTAAAAAGCCTAAAGGCAAAAATGCAGAAGAGAAACAGGGTAACTTATGTTAGAAAAGCTGGCTAGAAACAACCAAGTTAAGGCCAGGCGTTCATAAGTAAGGATAAGTCTCAGTGTGTTTATTTGGGAGTTGGGTGTCGGGGCCCCAAAGAGTAAAGAGTAAAAAACCAAAACTACGTTACCTCTTTCCTTTCCATTTCTCCATCTATAAGGAGGGGAAACAAGCATACACACTCAGAGAGCTGAGGAGTGAGCGTGTGTGCATGAGTGTGAAAACCTATGTCTGAAATAGAGTGAGCGCTAGGACCCCTCAGTTCCCACTGGTTTTCCCTGGAGAGCATCATGACAGCTGTGGTGTGAATTTTTATTCTTTGAATTTTTTGAGGGGGGGGGGTTCACGACCCAGCTCCCAAATAAATCACACACAGAGGCTTTTTCCTAGTTATGAATGCCCGGCCTTAGCTTGGTTCATTTCTAGCCAGCTTTTCTTATACTGAATTATCCTGACTACATTTTGACTCTGGGCTTTTATCTTTCTCTATTTCTGTGCGCCTTTCTTAACTTCTTTCTCCATGGTTTGCTGTGTAGCTGGGTGAAAGGCCCCTGATGTCCTTCTTTCCTTGTTCTCTCTCCTCCCAGATTTCTCCTTCTATTTATACTCTCTGCCTGCTAGGCCCACCTATCCTTGCTTCTGTCTCCCTATTGGCTGTCCGTCTCTTTATTAGGACCATCAGGTGTTTTAGACAGTCACTGTAACACAACTTCACAGAGTATACAGAGGGGTAATGGCATTACCCCTCATGGCAAACTTGAGGCATTTGAGATGGAACAGTTTGCGTGGGTAAAGACCCTTCTGCACAAGCATTCTAAACCTATGACCGCCTTACGTTGGTGAGTAGAGGTGACTGGAAACAGGTGTCCAATCAAAAGTGATACACCAGGGCTGATTTCATCAGTTCTTTGTGTAGCCCCAGCAGTCTCCCTTCATTTTGATGCTATCGTGGGGGCTACTTCCACCTAGGTTGAACTGATGTCTGTTTTTGCTGAGTTTTCGAGTCAAATTTCCTAATCACAGTAGCCTATACCAACACTCCGGGAGCCTGTGTGGCCCGTTGGCAATGATAAAGGAGGTGGGGCAGATGGTTCTTCAACACAACAACAAAGCCAGGAGGTGGGCAAGGGGGCTGCAGGGAGGAGATGGTGCAGAAGGGATGGGAAGGAGGTCAGAAAGGGTGGAGGATGCAGCAACTCAGAGTGTACTTTATACATTCGTGGGACGATCAGAGAACAAGTTCAATAAAAGTTAAAGAATATGTCTATACAGGGCAAAGGTGATGGATGGCTCAGTGGATAAAGCGCATGCCGTGCAAGGGTGAGGGCTGGAGCCAGCAATGCTGGCTGGGTGTGGTGGCCTGACAGCAGCTCCAGGGCTGAGAAGGTGGACAAGGGGACCCTGGAGCAAGCCCCTGGCTAGACTAGCTGTATCCCTGAGCTCTGGGTTCAGTGGAGAGACCCTGACTCACCAAACAAGGTGGAGAACAAGCAAGGGAGACTCCTGAGGTCCGCCTCAGACCTCTCTCCGTGTGCTCATACATGCCATGCCCCTTCACACATGTGCAGTCACACACAAGCAAACGCTCAGTCATGCTTGCCACATACGCACAAAAACTACTTCTATACAGAAGAAATATTGTCCCAGTGTCAGCAGCAAAGGTTAATCGTACTAGAACTCTTGATTCTCAGCTGCCAAGAGGCTTCTGCCAGCTTATTGCTGTCCGGGGGACCAGCCTCCAACAGCACAGGGCTCAAAGGGAATCCACAGAGTGTGTGCCTATGATTTTTTTATCTGAGTGGGTAAAGAGAAAAGGCAGTCAGACATGCTCTTGATGGTCTCCTTCAGACCTTTCCTTTATTCTTCTTTTGCATTCTCTCTTCTTTATTTTCCTGGTGATTTCCTTCTCGCATTCCTGATGCTTTCCTTGTAACCCGTTTTAACTCGATCATTCTTTCTTCCCTTACAGCTTATACACCCAGCAAAATCTTTCAGGCAATCTAAAAATTACATTGTGGTTCATTCTGTTTTTCAACTGAATGATCACAATGAATACAAGTAAAAAACGGCGTGTTTTCCATGTCTCTTACATGATTAAACATTTTACGTATTGCAGGTGAAAAACAAATTATCTCAAGAGCCTCCACATATTCATACCCCAGCAATTTGTTATAGTGTAATACCAAGCAAGATATTCTTGTACTGGCAGGCTGCATTTGAAGCTACAAAGAAGGGCCAATCATCTTATTACTTATCTTGAAAGGTAATCTTATGAGGAATCTGAAAGGAATCACAAATCTAAACTTTATATATGAAACAGAATCAGTCAGCTCTGCTTTAAATCTTTAGGGTGCCTACCCACTTATCAATAGCTTCTTATATCAGGAGAGGGAGGACAGAAATGGATATAAGATATTAATCCTCACCTTTGGTCATCAAGCAATCCTATCAAGAAAGGCGTGTCAGCCACTGGTAACTGGGCTGCTCTGCTCTTCTTCCCTGACCTTAGAGAGTTCCTCTCAACCTTGTGCCTTTCTAACACTTCAGATTGTCTTGTTGGGCTTTTCACCTCAAAGCTATTTGACAAAACATCTTAGTCTAACCCTAAGTTATTTCCCAAGCTTTATTTCAGCTATGATGCACTCCCAACCTGTGGACACACATATTAAGGGTAATAATCTTGAAGCTAGCATGGGTCCTGGGACTCAGCTGCTTTTCTTAATCATTAACCTAAGCCACGGTCTATACAGCTGCTCAGTAGAGGCTCACGTGTTCTAGCTGGTGACTCTTCCTTGTTTTATTTTTTGTCATAAAACTCTATGTAAACTAACATTGTTATTATCAGTTAGACAGTACAGCTTAGGAGGAAATCATCTTCATAATAATCCACAGGTAAAAATGCCCAGTAGAACAGGATGTTTCCATGAGATAAACACACCTCATTACAGGCAGTGAGGATCTCCCCACACCCATTCACACCGTGCCGGATACCAGAGAAAGATGGCAGCGACAACCACGTAAAGTCACAGCAGAAGCAAAAAACACTCTGGAGACATGGTCTCGGGGCCTTGCCTATCTGAGAACCATCCAATGGGTGGGCGGACACCTTGAGCTTCGGTTGCCCCCTGCTGCTCCTCTGACAAGGCCACCGGCAGTGGCTCCTTTTTCTTTCCATATGTTCATAATTTTCCCATCATGTCCTACCTGAAGGTGGCATCTTATTGAGTATTCCTAGCTCAAAAAAAGATAATCAAAATCCCAATCCCGTTGCGACTGTGTATCACTTTCCCACAGCCACGAAGGTAGGCCATCTATGGAGGCACAAGGGAGGCTTTGGTTTTCTCCTCAGCTTGGTGGCAGAGGTGGGGAGGGGGGAGAATGAGGAGAAGAGGAGAGGAGGAAGGGGAAGGAAGGATGAGGAGAGGAGAGGAAAGAAGAAACAGAACAACAAATAGAAACTCTTGCAGAAAAACTCACCTGCAAGTATTGCGGACATTTATTTGGCTTTGCCGTTTTTGTTTTGTTTGTGAGCCCAGAGTCTGCTTCAGCTGAACCTGCTGGAGATTATTAGCTGACAGAGGTTAAAAAGGATGCTGAATGCAGATCTGAAGATGATTCAGAGCCTAGAGAGCAGGTTCAGTTGTTAAGAGCAACTGTTGCTCTTGCAGAAGACTTAGGTTCTATTCTCAGCAGCCAAGTGGTGGTTCACAACCATTGGTAACTCCAGTTCCAGGGCATCCAATACCAATTCTGACCCTCAGGTATCAGGCCCATATGTGGTGCACATAATTGCATAGAAGCCAGCACTTATACACATAAAATAAGTACAAAACAGTTTAAGTCAGTAGTTTATATATATATATATATATATATATATATATATATATATATATATATAACCTACCATACTACAGACACTGTCTAGGAACACAGTGGCAGATAATCATGATCCTTGTCAAGTCTTGAAGTCAAAGAGGTCACAGAGAAAGACACCCCACTTATGACAAATGCCATGGGAACATCAGGCAATGCAGAGCAGAGGGTGTTCCGGTACACGGAGGTACCGGGGTTGCCTCTAAGAGGTTGTGACATTGAGGTCGAATCTTGCAGAAAGCTTCAACCTAATTGCTAAAGGTATTTCAGGTGTACAGAGCCACAGGGCAGAGGTGTAAACACTCATAGTCAGAAGTGGGTAGGCTTGAGAAAGCGGAAATTTGGAGACAAGACTGCCATGAGCCAGACTGAAAAGAATCTAGCCTTGCTTGGTGTAAGGCATTATTTTACTCAAAATACATTTCCCTCGGGACACCGTGAGATGTGGCTCTCAGGAAACTATCAAACCAACAAACAGATTTTCATATCCGGTAATCACGAAAACTAGGTTTGTTTGTTAAAGGTTTGCTTTATTTTTAACCATGCGTATGCATGTGCGAGTCCGCACATAAGTGCCAACCGAGACAGGAGAGCACCGATCCCCTGGAGCTGGAGACTTGAGCTGCCTGACATGGGTGCTGGGAATCTAACTCCAGTCCTCAGAATGGTGGGTGCTCTTAACTGCTGAGCCAGCTCCTAAGCCCTTAGGCTTGGACGGTCAGATCTTGAGAGATAACACATAAGTTGTATTCACACATATTTTTTGCTTTATCATTTCGAAGATAATCTTAGAATTACTATAAATCACCAATTTTTACTGACGCTGTTTTAAAAATTGAGCATGCATAAATTTGTTACAGGAACAGACATGACAGGCAGATTTGTCGAACAGACACTTTCAATTTCAGAGAAACGATTTATAGCTTTGAAATGTGTATTAATGTGTTAACCACACATCCCCCTACCTTTTAATCGTTGAGCTTATTAAATAGATAGAAAAGCATGATTGCATTTATCTTGAAAGTGTATCTATGAATAAAGCACGCTAATGTCCTACCGATACTATAAAATTGGCTTATGTGCTTACCATGAAACGTCTGTAGGAAGTTAGTGAGGACTGGAGGTTGCTATTGGAGGCAGAGAGCACACGCTTGCACACACCTGTGTGAAGAATAAGCAGGAAGTGGGCAGAGCTGCAGTGAGAAGGAAGCTTGGGAAAAGAAACTTCTGGGCCATTATGAAGAAGGGGGAGGGGACTGGGATTGGTATGTAAAATGAGAAGAGATTGTTATAAAATAAATAAATAAATAAAGGTTAAAAACCAGCTAATAAGATAAGCATGGATAGGGGAAAGGTCACAGGGCCCCACCTCTGGATGAAGAGTTTTTGGCAGTTAAGGACAGCTGGGAGGACATCCAGTTCCAGTGCTCGGCCTTAAAAGTGTATGCATACAAGCAAGTCTAAATGGACTCAGCAGGTTGTATTGACGCATCTATTCACACGCACAATACACACACACACACACACGTGTTTGCGTGCACGCCCACGCACACAACAATAATAATTAAAGAAGCCATGAATTTGGCAGGGGGCAGGCATTGGAAAAGTTGGAGGGAGAAGGAAGGGAGAAATGATGTAAATATATTTTAATTAAATAAAAAATAAGTTTAAAGCGAAAACGCTACTAAAGAAAGCTTTCATGTGTTAAATAAAGTTTAGCGGTTTAAGAAAGCAGCAGTAAATATTTACAAATAAAGCCTCCAGAAGAGCGTGTGCACAGGGTGCAACAGGATACAAAATGCGCACAGCAGGAGAAGGGTACAGTTAATTGTTTGGCATTTTCTGCGTGCCGGGCACCCAGGTCGCTGTTTCTTCCTCTCTTGGCCTCTTTACTGCACTTTCAGTTAGCAGAAGAAAAATCACGGCGTCCTTCTACCACGACGCCAACCTTCTCCTATTGTACTATACCTAATTGCATGGCTGTGTATTTTTAAATATATCAAGCCCAGCCAGGATGTGCATATGCGAGCTTTCCGCAAAGTAACTGAAAGTTATCTTGTGAATGAGTGACACCAGCTTTTTTTCTCAGCCCGGAGCACTTCCTCGGAATTTAATTCCGAAAGACACCGCTTTATTCTTTTTTTTTTTTTTAAAGTTCAGGTGGCCCCGCATCTGCAGCTCCCTTCAGCCTGAGTTTCG